>NC_054381.1:54118483-54443853 GCF_017654675.1 Xenopus laevis | reverse complement strand
TGTTTGTTCCTTTTATTTGTATTCCATTTGATTTTGTTTAGCTTTTTTTTGTTTTACCTGCCTTGGGTGAGATGATCAGCTCTGCCTTAAACGGAGCATGAGGAAAAGCAACACGAGTGAGACTGTGGACACGGAGGATGGGAGGGGCAGCTGAACATGAGAGGGAGAGAGAGATTTTGCCATGGTGGGAGGGGGAGCAAGAGACTGTGAGGAGGAGAATGAGCTATAGGCATAGGACAACGCATGCAGCAAAGGTATTTGTGCGCAGCATGTCCTAAAATGCGTTTTGTACAGGCGCTAGTGTTGGGCTGCTGTACACCTGCTGCTCCCTGGAGTGTTCTGCTGAAATACATACCGGGTAACGCTGCTTAGGTGCGGAGCTACATTTGCCCTTTTGAAAGAACGTAGATCGCTTTAAATGTGCTGTAGCAATGGGTGCGCAGCATGACCTAAAATGCATTCCGTAGGAGAGGCATTATGAGTGGGCGGAGCGAAAGAGGAAACCGGAGACGGAGGAGCTGGGAGAGAGAGAGACCTGAAAGTAAAGTAAGAGCAACGATAGTTGAGAGAGACAGAAGCAGCGCGCCTGTAAAGTAAGAGAGTTATGTGTGGAAGACAGGTGGGAGGGGGTTACGAGTGGAGAGAACGCTGCAGGGAGAGAGCAGCAGCTGCAAGTGCTGTCACTTTAAGCTTATAAACGGCGCGTTCTGACGCCAGAACGCGCCGTTTATAGGGATATAATTTACAGTCTGGTCCCATAGGGAAATGACCAGACTGTAGATTATATAGGCATACGCATGAACCCATGAATGAACAGATCCATAGCATTATACACTAATACCTAGCGGATCATTATATCTCATCTTTTTTTTTTTTTTAATTGGGCCATTCACTGTCACTTTATACACAATGAAAGCTCCAATTATTTGCTCTGAATTAATTGTAGCCCAACCTACATTTGCATATAATTATTGTTTCCCCTTGTAAGTTTTGAAAACTGAAGTCTACATGAACTTTTTAAAACTTGACCTGTTGTATATTGTTAATTGGGGCAAAACTGCAAAGATGAATTCTTGCAAAATAGTTATGGCAGGAAAAATATTGTCTCATAATTCGACAAATTAGCAAGATTATATTTACCTTGTCCAGTAATCAATGGATCAGCAGTTAGCTTTTAACTGATCTAGTGCTATTTTTGTTGGGTTATTGGATCTGTGCAAACCTTACTATACTTTGTCTTATGGACAGCTAAATTTTTTGGTGTTTATTACCTAAATATATTGACATTTGGACAAAGAAAGTGCATTTCACTGGGAGGGTGGGATTAAAATGTTAGGCACCTTCTAGTGAAATGAATCCCTAAATGTCTTCTCTCAACAAGTGCTCCTGTTTGAAAAAAAAACTGAATTGCCCAGTAGAAAAGAAAAATTGTCCAAGGGGCCGATTCATGAAGCTCGAGTGAAGGATTCGAATTAAAAAAACTTCGAATGTCGAAGTGTTTTTTTGGCTACTTCGACCATCGAATGGGCTACTTCGACCTTCGACTACTACGTTCGATCGCAGGATTTGCGCTAAATATATCGAAGTCGAACGATTTTAGTTCCTAGTCGAATATCGAGGGTTAATTAACCCTCGATATTCGACCCTTCTTACATCTGCCCCCAAATGTATGTACCTTTTTCCCAGCATCCCAAGGTTCTACGCACATTCTCGCATCTGCAGTATAGTATATATCCAGAATGTATAACACTACTGTAATTGCCAAAGTGAATTTCACTTGTGTTTTTGGCATCCTCCAGTAAAATGCACTTTTTTGTCATTTAACTACAAGCTTCACATTTCTATGGCTTTTTTAGAGGCTAAGAAAATTAGCTTTTTTACTTGAAAAAATAAGATAACAAAAGTGGCATTGTAGCATTGTAGCAATTACTGCCATTTCAGTATATTATATAATGCATGTTCCTCTTTATTGTGTTTGTGACCTAATTGTTTTTTCCGCTCTCTCCCTTCTAATAATGTGCACTTCAAACGACAATGTCATTTTAACTGGTAAAATATTAGGAAGCAAGGAGAAAAGGTTTAATAAAACACCAGGGTATAAGGAGACCCTGACTGATGGTAATAACTAGTTGCTTTGATGAATGGGGAATGTAAGAATATAAGCTTCTTATACTGACATGATAATAGCGTATCATTAGCTTGTGACTATATAAATCTAAACACATGGGATACAGGGTTATTGAATGGAAATTTAGAACCAATTGAATTCAGCTGCAGTAGCTGAGTTGAACAATAAACACAGGTAATTAAAGACCAGTTAATAAGGCTTTAGATGTGTAAGTAAACAGCACTGACGTGTAAATAATGAATGTGCACTGTTTACCACTTATCAATAGAGCAGTTCCTAACATTTAAATGTGCATTAACATTTACCCACTGCAACATTCATATTATCTTTGTTAACTGAAATGAAGTCATGCTGGCTGTACCAAACACAAGGTTACGCCTACAGTACAATAATGCAGGATTCTTGGCCAAACCCTGCCATCTTTATTAGTGTAATATACATTGCTGGATTCACAAAAAAAAAAAAAAAAAAAAGACAAAAACAACTAGAAAAAGAATTAAAAACAACAACCCCTTAAAGAAAGTAAGTTGGCTTTAAAGGCTCAGAGAGTTAGGTAATTTTGTCTTTTTTTTCATGAAACTTGATAGCATTTACATAACTGTAATTTGTTGTTTACTTTACCAATTGGTGTGTTTATTTAAATTGTGTTTTAACATACTTGTATTCATTGCATTATATACCAAAGGAGTTGTTGCCTCCTGTTCCTTGTTTTCTCACACTTGTGATTGGTGAATGTATGTGTTGCTTTGATTAGTCACTACCCCTATAAAACACATGTAAGGGGTACGCCCATTAGCCTATGAGTAAGTGCCATCTTTTTCGTATGTCCTAATAAATGTTCTATTTTTAACAATTTTCTCCGATTTTTTTTTGAACCTCACACCATCATACTATTTGTAGGCCTCTTTCTTCTTAACCCAGATCCTATTTTCAATATTATCAATAATAATAATCATGGGGTCCAGGAAAGTTTGGATTAGTGAAATGACAATGTTGTGTTTCATTACAGTACTGAGTCTGCAAACATTACAACAGTTAAGGGGTTGTCCATCTTTACATTAACTAACACAGGAAACTCATGGGGCTGGGCTTGAGGAGGGACACAACTTACTTTTTAACACATTTGATTATGGTCTGGTAAAATTTTAAACTGATAATAACACATTCCTGTAAAAAACGGAAAGTGTCATATTCAATTTTTTTTGTAGAAAATGTTTGTTATTTAAAAATTAAAAAAACACAAAAAAAGTGCCATTTGCTAACTGTCATAGAATACAGAGATGGATTACGTTAATCTTGGTCTGTTCTCAAGATATAGTCCCACTAACACCACCTAGCCTTCCAGTAATGACGGGTAGTCACACTGGCAAACTCAAGACAAGAAAAAAGGGATGGGGTGGCAACATAAATGTCGGCATAAACCTACATGAAAGGATAAATGGTGCAGGCTACTAGAAAATACAGTTAACAGTCTATAATAGTTTGCAATACTGCTCTATAGTGTGCATTTTCATTAAATATATATCTCTATTTAAAAGAATTATTTAGTGGCCATTTTAACTACACATCTAAGGCTTCACCACATGACCCTTTCCAAATGGCACAGTACACACAGCCACAAAATAAAATGACACAGCATTAAATTGTACAGTAGAACACAGCAAAATTAATTACAGAACAATTAATCACCAATAAGTAAATGGTATAGTCACACCACCCCTCTGCATTGCTCATTTTCTTAATATTCACAGCAGTGGTGCACTTTTTTTACAGTTAAAACCCAAATATTATATAGTGGGTAATACTGTCATACCACAGTTTCAAGTGCTTATGTTACTGCCCACTAGGGATGTAGCGAACGTCGGAAAAAATGTTCGCAAACATATTCGCGAACTTGCGTCAAAAATGCGAACGGTTCGCGAACGTCGCGAACCCCATAGACTTCAATGGGAAGGCGAATTTTAAAAGCTAGAAAAGACATTTCTGGCCAGAAAAATGATTTTAAAGTTGTTTAAAGGGTGCAACGACCTGGACAGTGCCATGCCAGAGGGGGATCAAGGGCAAAAATGTTTCTAAAAAATCCATTGTTGACACAGCGCTGCGTTTTGTGCTGTAAAGGGCAGAAATCACACTACATTTCTAAACCTGTGTAATAAAATGCTTTAAAACGTCCGGCGTCTACATGCCAATCAAGTCGTGTAAAGGTTACAGCCTGTTCACACGCAAAGACGAAACGCGGTGCTTACTGCAACGCAAAAAGACGCAAAGAGCTTTAATGAATGATACCGTCAAGTGAGCAAATAATAGTTTTTAATTACTAGTTGCTTGTCACCTCCAGGATGTTCGTCCTGTTGGTGGCAATATTTCTGTAGTGGTGTGTTTAGCAGTCACCGTGCTTGTGCGCACGTGCACTGTCAGGCAGAGGTAATTCAATGTACAGTGAAGCGAACCAAAAAACACTGATTCTGCAGTGTGGGCCCAGTTTTGGTCTACTTTATTGATCACCTGCGGTGACCATAAAAGATGCGATTTTGCCACTGTTGCAGAACCCTGAAAAATTAGGCATGTGTACTTTCCTGAAAAATTATGTTTTTTTTGTCGCAGCCACTGAACCAGAAGTCCAGAAACAATATGCCATATACCGTATATACTCGAGTATAAGCCGACCCGAGTATAAGCCGAGGTACCTAATTTTACCTACGAAAACTGGGAAAACTTATTGACTCTAGTATAAGCCTAGACACAACTACAGCCCTGTCTCCCAGCAGCGCACATTCTGCCAAAGCGACCCCCCCAGCGATCAACCGGACTTCTTTCCAAAGCTGATGGTGACAGAGAATCGCCAAACGGATTACTGTGTGCATTGTCCCACTGTCCCACTACCATGTGCAGAGGGTGCTGTTTGATATTGCCATCACTGTTAATCTTTCATACAACCAACAGATGGCACTGTGTGATATTGCAGTCCCTATTATTTTTTCATACAACCAACAGATGGCGCTGTGTGATATTGCAGTCCCTGTTATTCTTTCATACAACCAACAGATGGCGCTGTGTGATATTGCAGTCCCTGTTATTCTTTCATACAACCAACAGATGGCGCTGTGTGATATTGCAGTCACTGTTAATCTTTCATATAACCAACAGAGGGCATTGTGGGATATTGCAGTCTCTCCCCAAGTGAACTGTTGGTATAGGCTTATACTCGGGTATATACGGTAAATGCTGAAAATATTAATTTTTTTTTGTGGCAGCCACTGCAGCACAGAGGCCAGAAAAAATATTCCATATAAATGCAAACAATATTAATTTTTTTTGTCGCAGCCACTGCAGCACAGAGGCCAGAAAAAATATGCCATATAAATGCAAACAATATTAATTTTTTTTTGTCGCAGCCACTGCAGCACAGAGGCCAGGAAAAATATGCCATATAAATGCTAACAATATAAATTTTTTTTGTCGCAGACACTGAAGCACAGAGGCCAGAAAAAATATGCCATATAAATGCTGAAAATATTCATTTTTTTGTCACAGCCACTGAAGCACAGAGGCCAGAAAAAATATGCCATATAAATGCTGAAAATATTCTGTTTTATTTGGTCGCAGCCACTGAAGCACAGAGGCCAGAAAAAATATGCCATATAAATGCTGAAAATATTCATTTTTTTGTCACAGCCACTGAAGCACAGAGGCCAGAAAAAATATGCCATATAAATGCTGAAAATATTCTGTTTTTTTGGTCGCAGCCACTGAAGCACAGAGGCCAGAAAAAATATGCCATATAAATGCTGAAAATATTCATTTATTTTTGTCGCAGCCACTGAAGCACAGAGGCCGAAACAATATGCCATATAAATGCTGAAAATATTAATTTTTTTGTCACAGCCACTGAAGCACAGAGGCCAGAAAAAATATGCCATATAAATGCTGAAAATATTCTGTTTTTTTTGGTCGCAGCCACTGCAGCACAGAGGCCAGAAAAAATATGCCATATAAATGCAAACAATATTAATTTTTTTTTGTCGCAGCCACTGCAGCACAGAGGCCAGAAAAAATATGCCATATAAATGCTGAAAATATTCATTTTTTTTGTCACAGCCACTGAAGCACAGAGGCCAGAAAAAATATGCCATATAAATGCTGAAAATATTCTGTTTTTTTTGGTCGCAGCCACTGAAGCACAGAGGCCAGAAAAACTCAGGATTTACCTGGATTCAAATTAAACCAGTAGGGTTTGCACCCTAGTTTGTAACGGTGGTGGAGGGAGGAGGACGCTAAAGGACAGCTGTATGTGGAGTCATGAGGCGTGCAGAGAAGGACAGCTGCATGGGGAGTCAGAATCAGAAACTCAGAACAAGTCTTCCGGCGTGCAGTAACCCTCCGACATCCACCCCTCATTCATTTTAATAAAGGTCAGGTAATCCACACTTTTGTGACCTAGGCGAGTTCTCTTCTCAGTTACAATCCCTCCTGCTGCACTGAAGGTCCTTTCTGAGAGGACACTTGAGGCGGGGCAAGACAAGAGGTTCATGGCAAATTGTGACAGCTCTGGCCACAGATCAAGCCTGCGCACCCAGTAGTCCAGGGGTTCATCGCTCCTCAGAGTGTCGATATCTGCAGTTAATGCCAGGTAGTCCGCTACCTGCCGGTCGAGGCGTTCTTTGAGGGTGGATCCCGAAGGGTTCTGCCGCTGCCTTGGACTGAAAAACATTTGCATGTCTGACGTTACAGAGTGGCCAAAGTGCTTTGCCCTTGCAGGTGCGCTCGTGGCAGGATTACTGGCACCTCTGCCCCTGGAATGTTGATGAGTTCCTGAAGTGACATCACCCTTAAAAGCATTGTACAACATGTTTTGCAGGCTGGTTTGTAAATGCAGCATCCTTTCAGACTTGTGGTATGTTGGTAACATTTCTGCCACTTTATGCTTGTACCGAGGGTCTAGTAGAGTCGCGACCCAGTACAGGTCCTTCTCCTTAAGCCTCTTGATACGGGGGTCCTTCAACAGGCATGACAGCATGAAAGACCCCATTCTCACAAGGTTGGATGCAGAGGTATCCATCTCCGCTTCCTCGTTATCAAGGACTGCATCATCCACGGTCTCCTCCCCCCAGCCACGTACAAGACCAGGGGTCCCCAAAAGGTCACCACTAGCCCCCTGGGAAGCCTGCTCCTGTTGGTCCTCCTCCTCCACAAAGCCACCTTCCTCCTCTGACTCCACTTCTGACACCTCTCCCTGCGTTGCAGCAGGTGCCTGGGTTCGTTCTGGTGATTCCGACCAGAAATCGTGCGCTTCCTGCTCCTCGTCACGCTGGTCTACAGCTTCATCTGTCACTCGTCGCACGGCACGCTCCAGGAAGAAAGCAAAGGGTATTAGGTCGCTGATGGTGCCTTCGGTGCGACTGACCATATTTGTAACCTCTTCAAAAGGGCGCATGTGCCTGCAGGCATCGCGCATAAGCACCCAGTAACGGGGGAAAAAAATCCCCAGCTCTGCAGATCCAGTCCTACCACCCAGTTCAAACAGGTATTCGTTGACGGCTCTTTGTTGTTGCAGCAGACGTTCCAACATGAGGAGCGTTGAATTCCAGCGAGTCTGGCTGTCGCAAATCAAACGCCTGACTGGCATGTTGTACCGCTGCTGAATGTCAGCAAGGCGTGCCATGGCTGTATAGGAACGTCTGAAATGGGCCGACACCTTCCTGGACTGCCTGAGAACGTCCTGGAATCCTGGGTACTTTGAGACAAAACGTTGTACTATTAAATTCAGAACATGTGCCATGCAGGGCACATGTGTTAAATTGCCCAGTCTCAGTGCTGCCAACAGATTGCTTCCATTGTCACACACCACTTTTCCGATCTTCAGTTGGTGTGGGGTCAGCCACCGATCGGCCTGTGACTGCAGAGATGACAGGAGTACAGATCCGGTATGGTTTTTGCTTTCCAGGCACGTCATCCCCAAGACAGCATGACAACGGCGTACCTGGCACGTCGAATAGCCTAGGGGGAGCTGGGGGTGCACAGGTGTGGAGGAGGAGGAGGACCCAGCAGCAGAGGACGAAGAAGAGGAAGAAGACGAGGTAGAGAGCGAAGGAGGAGTAGAGGTGGTGGCAGAACCGCGTGCAATCCGTGGCGGTGACACCAACTCCACTGTCGTTGTTGAGCCACACATTTCCTGCTTCCCAGCCATGACCAAGTTCACCCAGTGGGCAGTGTAGGTGACATACCTGCCCTGACCATGCTTGGAGGACCATGCGTCAGTAGTCATATGGACCTTTGGCCCAACACTAAGTGACAGAGATGCGGTGACTTGGCTCTGCACATGGTGGTACAGGTGTGGTATTCCCTTTTTTGAAAAAAAATTGCGGCTGGGTACCTTCCACTGCGGTGTCCCAATTGCTACAAATTTGCGGAAGGCCTCAGAGTCCACCAGCTGGTATGGTAAAAGCTGGCGGGCTAAGAGTGCAGACAAGCCAGCTGTCAGACGCCGGGCAAGGGGGTGACTCGCAGACATTGGCTTCTTACGCTCAAACATGGCCCTCACAGAAACTTGGCTGGGGGCAGATGACTGGGAATGGGAACTGGTGGTCAAGGTGGAAGGCGGAGTGGAGGGTGGTTCAGACGGGTCAAGGACAGCAGAGGTAGAGCAGTAAGATGCTGGACCAGAAGGAGGGTGGCTTTTAGTTTGCCTGTTGCCTTTGAGGTGTTGCTCCCAAAGTGCTTTGTGCTTGCCGTTCATGTGCCTTCGCATAGAAGTTGTACTTATGTGGCTGTTGGGCTTCCCAAGACTCAGTTTCTGACTGCACTCATTGCAAATTACAACGCTTTTGTCAGAGGCACACACATTAAAAAAATCCCACACTGCTGACCTTTTTGAGGCTGGCAATCTGGGGGTAAAAGTAGAAGTCGGCGGCGTTGGCGGCAATGGCGGGTACGTTGGCCGACTGACCACAGGTGCCGATACATGTTGTTGCCCTACTGTTCCCTGCGAGCTGTCCTCCCTGCTTCTTCTAAGTCTTATTCTCCTCCTGCCTCTCTGACTCTCCGTCTCTCCATCTGAACTATCCTCCTCTTGCTCTCTTCTACTGGGCACCCACAAAACATCAATCTCCTCATCATCATTCTCCTCAGATGCATCAATTTCTTCTAACAGCTCACAGAAGGAAGCAGCAGCGGGGCCTCCTCTTCATCACTCATTATGTCCATCTCTGTTGTGTTCTCTGCCAGAATTAAATCTGGTGTAACGTCCTCATCTCCTTCATCTTCTTCTGCCAATAATGGTTGCGCATCACTCAGTTCAAGAAACTCATGTGAAAATAACTCCTCTGACTCCAGTGAAGAAGGGGCGCCGGTGGTGGAGGAAGTGTTACGTGGGGTGCCCATAGCAGTGGAGGATGAGGATGTTGTGGTAAAGTTAGAAACGGTAGAGGATGGGGTGTGCTGTGTAAGCCAGTCAACTACCTCTTCAGCATTTTGGGAGTTCAGGGTCATTGCCTTTTTAAAACTGGGCAATTTCCTAGGGCCACAGGATAGCATAGCAGCACGGCCCCTAGTGCCTCTGCGTGGCGGCCTGCCTTTGCCTGGCATTATTTTTAAAACAAAAACAACAACAACTCAGGTGGTGTTTCTGGAGACGGTATTATTATTGATATTTAGACAGAATGTGAACAAGCTGTCAGGGAGCCGGGAGCCCCCTCTGGGGAGTAGTCCGGATCTAGGAGGAAGCCCCTCACGAGGAATCAGGGTCGTGGTATCCAGGGGTAAGGCAAGAGAATAATCAAAGTCCAGGCACAGGTCAAAAGACAGGCAGAATACAAACAAAGTCCAAGGCCAGGCAGGGGGTCAATGGCAGGCAGAGAATCAGCGAAGTCCAGGTCCAGGCAAGGGGTCACAACAAGGAATCAGGCAGATAAGCAGAGGAAACAGCAAGGGAACCCAGGAATACTCAGGGAACAGAATCCTATTTTCGGGCGCCATCTTGGCGCCTCAGGCGTCCTTTTATATTCGAATTTGGCGCCCTTGCGCCAGTGTCAGCGCGCCCGCGACCGTCGCGCCGCGCTGACGTCACGGCGCCGGCGGCGGAACCCACGTGGGTTGCCTGGGCGCCGCCATTTTGGATTCTTCGCCGCCGGGAGCGGACGAGACTCCTCGCGCTCCCGGCGGTCTTGACAGTACCCCCCCCCTCACGGGGGGCCTCAGGACCACCGGGACTTGGTTTCTGGGGAAACTTGGAGTGGAAGTCTCTTACCAAACGAGGAGCATGCACATCACGGTGTCCCTCCCAAGAGCATTCTTCGGGGCCAAAGCCCTTCCAATGGATGAGGTACTGAAGGGACCCTCTGGAGATTCTGGAATCAAGGATTCTCTCCACCTCGAATTCTTGTTGACCCTCCACAGAGACGGCAGGAGGAGGAGATTGGACATCAGAGAAACGGTTAGAGATGGTGGGCTTCACCAGGGAGACGTGGAACACGTTGGGGATTCTCATCTCTGGTGGGAGTTGAAGTCTGATGGCTACGGGGTTAATTATCTCCAAGATGGGGAACGGACCCAGGAACTTCGGACCCAACTTGGGAGATGGCACCTTCAAGCGAATATTCCTGGAAGAGAGCCAGACACTATCACCCACCTTGTAGGGAGGAGAGGGCCTTCTACGGCGATCCGCGAAAGTCTTGTGGACTAGAGCACTCTTCTCCAGATTAGACTTGGTTGCAGCCCAAATAGCAAGCATATGGGCTGCCAGATCATCTGCAGCCGGGACGTCCGACAACACGAAGTCCTGAGGAAAGGCTTGAGGGTGCTGTCCATACACCACCATAAACGGAGACCTTCCTGTGGAGGAATGACATGCATTATTATGAGCAAACTCCGCCCACGGGAGGAGGTCAGACCAATCGTCCTGGCAAAGAGACACGTGGTTCCTCAGGAACTGTTCTAAGGCTTGGTTCACACGTTCAGCTGCCCCATTCGTCTGCGGGTGGTAGGCAGACGAAAATTGAAGTGTTATTCCCAAATCTTTACATAGGGAACGCCAGAACTTGGCGGTAAACTGGGTGCCTCTGTCGGAGACGATCTCCACCGGGAAACCATGCAGGCGGAAGATGTACTTAATAAAGAGTTGGGATAATTCCACCGCAGAGGGTAACTTCTTCAAAGGAATGAAATGGGCCATTTTGCTGAAGCGGTCAATAACAACCCAGATCAAAGTATTCCCACCGGAGGGAGGAAGTTCGACAATAAAGTCCATAGAGAGGTGCGTCCATGGACGAGAGGGAACCGGCAAAGGCTGTAACAACCCACTGGGGCGGGAATGGCTAGGCTTAGAAGTGGCGCAGACATTACAAGCAGCCACAAAGTCCTTTACATCCTTGCGGATATCAGGCCACCAGACTAGGCGCCTCAAGAGTTCAAGGGTCTTGGCCGGACCAGGATGTCCAGCTTGCCTGGAGCAGTGGGTTTGTTGTAGGATGGCCAGGCGAAGTTTCTGGAGGGACGAAGGCCATGCCAATCGGAGTATCTTGAGGAGCCAAGGACTGCCCAGCCAGAATCTGGTCGGCAAATTGGGGATACAGAGAGGCAATGATCTTGACTGGTGGAATGATTGGTTCTTGCCTCTCAGGGTCACGGTCCACCGGAGTGAAGCTACGAGACAAGGCGTCGGCCTTCAGATTCTTGGAACCTGGGCGATAGGTCAAAACAAAGTTAAATCGGGAAAAGAAAAGGGCCCACCTGGCTTGCCTGGGATTTAGCCTCTTGAGGGACTGTATAAACTCCAGATTCTTGTGATCTGTGAAAATCTGGACAGGAATTTCAGAGCCCTCCAGGAGGTGACGCCATTCTTCAAGGGCAAGCTTGACTGCCAAGAGTTCCCGATTCCCGACATCATAGTTCTGCTCTGCGGATGAGAACTTCTTGGAGAAAAACGCACAGGGGTGCAATTTCCCATCAGTGGAGTGTCTCTGAGACAGGATAGCTCCGGCTCCGACTTCAGAAGCATCAACTTCGATGCAGAAGGGTAGTGCAGGATTGGGATGTCGGAGAACAGGAGCGGAAGTGAAGGCCTCTTTCAAGGACTGAAAAGCTTCTATGGCAGATGGAGGCCACAGGCCGGGTTTACCCCCTTTTCCGGATGAGGGCCAGAATAGGTGCAATGCGGAGAGAACCCCCGGATGAACTGTCGATAATAATCCGATGAATCTCTGGATTGCCTTTGGTACTCAAAGGAGAGGCCACTCCTGGATGGCCGACACTTTCACGGGTCCATCTCAAATCCCTCTGGAGAGATAATGTATCCTAGGAAGGGGATCTTGGATACCTCGAAGACACACTTCTCCAACTTGGCGAAGAGAGAGTTCTTCCTCAGACGAGAGCAGTACCTCCTTCACCTGGGAAGCGATGACTTTTCAAGGTCCTTGGAAAAGATCAGGATGTCGTCCAAGTTATACGACTACGAACCTTCCTAGGAGATCTCGAACAACATCATTAACAAACTCCTGGAAGACGGCAGGGGCATTTGCATAGGCCGAAGGGCATAACGAGATATTCATAGTGCCCATTCCGAGTGTTTGAATGCCGTCTTCCATTCGTCACCCTCCCGGATGCGAATGAGGTTGTAGGCCCCCCGGAGATCCAACTTGGAGAAAATCTTTGCCCCTTTCAGCTGGTCAAAGAGCTCAGCAATCAGGGGCAGGGGGTACCTGTTCTTCACGGTGATCTTATTCAGACCCCGATAGTCTATACCAAGGCCGAAAGGCCTCCGTCCTTCTTCTCCACAAAGAAGAACCCAGCCCCTGCAGGAGAGGTAGAAGGGCGGATAAACCCCCGCTGGAGATTTTCTTGGATGTACTCCTTCATAGCGGTAGTCTCTGCAGGAGAGAGAGGGTAGGGTGCGCCCTCTGGGGGGCATAGCTCCTGGCAGGAGTTCAACCGGACAGTCGTAGGAGCGATGTGGGGGAAGGAACTCTGCAGACTTTTTACAAAACACATCGGAAAATCCCTTGTAAGTGGAGGGCAAAGTCTTTAATTCCGCAGAGGAGACATTCACCTTCTTGAGGGGTTTTGGCGGAAGGCAATGTTGCAGGCAAAATAAACTCCAACGAGAGATCTGCCCAGTGGACCAGTCTATGGTGGGGGTTATGCAGACGTAACCACGGAAGACCCAATATTACTGGAGTAGAAGGACAGGGGATGATGAAGAATGAAAGTTTTTCTTGATGCAGCGCCCCAACTTGTACAGATAGTTTCCGCCGTGAACTTTGTGACGAATTCAAACTCCAGGGGTTTGTCATCTATGGCGGTAATTCGCAGGGGTGAAGACAATGGAAAGCAGGGGAATCTTCATGCGTTCGGCAAAAAAGGCATCCATGAAATTGCCATCCGCTCCGGAGTCGAGGAAGGCCCTTTCGAAGATAGACTTACTTGCCAGGTGAATCTGCAAAGGAAGGAAGAAGTCTGCGTGAATTTTCTTGATACTTCTCCTGAGGTCCTCGAGTGATGCCCCTACATGAGAAACCTGAGACATACCTCGGGGTACAAAACTCTTGGCTTTGGCAGGACAGGCGTTGGCAAAATGGGAATGCCCACCACAGTATAAACAGAGACCTGCCATACGTCTTCGGAGTCTTTCCTGCTCGGAGAGGCGAGTCTTTCCTACTTGCATAGGTTCCTCCAAGGGAGACGTCGACACATGAGTCACAGGAACAGCGGGTGTTTGCAGAATCGGCCTTTGAAAGCGAGGGCCAACATGGGAGAAAATCGTCTGCTCCGCTCTCTCTCCACCTGGTGCTCTCTGAGACGAGTGTCCACCTTAATGGATAGAGCGATCAGCCTTCCAGGGTGTCAGGAGTCTCTCTGGAGACGAGATCATCTTTGATGCGGATGGATAGGCCTTGGTAGTATACAGCCTTGTAAGCGTCATCACACCAGGAAGTCTCCGCCATCAGTGTTCGGAAGTCTATAGCATACTCATTGACACTGCGGCTTCCCTGCCGGAGCTGCAAGAGACGGGCAGGGGCGTTCGTAACCCGACCTGGAGCATCAAAGACTATACGAAAAGCTTGGAGAAAGTCTTTAACATCAAAAGTCAGCGGGGAATTCTTCTCCCAAAGAGACGTTGCCCACTCCAGTGGCTTGCCTTCCAATCGAGACATCACATACCCCACCTTGGAACGCTCACTTGGAAACTGTGTGGGTTGGAACTCAAATTGAATTTGGCATTGCGTGGCAAATACCTGCAGGCTTGTGGGTCCCCACTGAAACGAGGGGGAGGTGGAATGCGAGGCTCACCTGTCGGGTAGCTTGTGTTCGTAGGGGCTGCCGCCATGGGGGGATCTCCAGTAGGTGGAGCAGTGGAGGGCGCAGAAGGCACTTGAGCTAGCAGGACATCGAGTGCTTGCCCAATGCGAACCTGCTGGTTTTCGTAGTCCTCCATGCGGGATGCCAGTCCGCGGAGCGCTCGTCCGACATGAGGTGTGGCTTCCTCAGAAGGATCCATGGCCCGAAAATAATGTCAGGGAGCCGGGAGCCCCCTCTGGGGAGTTGTCCGGATCTAGGAGGAAGCCCCTCACGAGGAATCAGGGTCGTGGTATCCAGGGTAAGGCAAGAGAATAATCAAAGTCCAGGCACAGGTCAAAAGACAGGCAGAATACAAACAAAGTCCAAGGCCAGGCAGGGGGTCAATGGCAGGCAGAGAATCAGCGAAGTCCAGGTCCAGGCAAGGGGTCACAACAAGGAATCAGGCAGATAAGCAGAGGAAACAGCAAGGGAACCCAGGAATACTCAGGGAACAGAATCCTATTTTCGGGCGCCATCTTGGCGCCTCAGGCGTCCTTTTATATTCGAATTTGGCGCCCTTGCGCCAGCGTCAGCGCGCCCGCGACCGTCGCGCCGCGCTGACGTCACGGCGCCGGCGTCGGAACCCACGTGGGTTGCCTGGGCGCCGCCATTTTGGATTCTTCGCCGCCGGGAGCGGACGCGACTCCTCGCGCTCCCGGCGGTCTTGACACAAGCTCACAGAGCTAGATGGGAGTGGTTTGAAAATGAAGAACACACTGGGCAAATAATGCCTACAAGGTCAACGTATACACTACAGCAGTGGTGGATACGGAATATATTATTGCTGCTTGAAAAACGTCACTCAGGTGGTGTTTCTGGAGACGGTATTATTATTGATATTTAGACAGAATGTGAACAAGCTCACACAGCTAAGTGGCAGTGGTTTGAAAATGAAGAACACACTGGGCAAATAATGCCTACAAGGTCAACGTATACACTACAGCAGTGGTGGATACGGAATATATTATTGCTGCTTGAAAAACGTCACTCAGGTGGTGTTTCTGGAGACGGTATTATTATTGATATTTAGACAGAATGTGAACAAGCTCACACAGCTAGATGGGAGTGGTTTGAAAATGAAGAACACACTGGGCAAATAATGCCTACAAGGTCAACGTATACACTACAGCAGTGGTGGATACGGAATATATTATTGCTGCTTGAAAAACGTCACTCAGGTGGTGTTTCTGGAGACGGTATTATTATTGATATTTAGACAGAATATGAACAAGCTCACACAGCTAAGTGGCAGTGGTTTGAAAATGAAGAACACACTGGGCAAATAATGCCTACAAGGTCAACGTATACACTACAGCAGTGGTGGATACGGAATATATTATTGCTGCTTGAAAAACGTCACTCAGGTGGTGTTTCTGGAGACGGTATTATTATTGCTATTTAGACAGAATGTGAACAAGCTCACAGAGCTTGATGGGAGTGGTTTGAAAATGAAGAACACACTGGGCAAATAATGCCTACAAGGTCAACGTATACACTACAGCAGTGGTGGATACGGAATATATTATTGCTGCTTGAAAAACGTCACTCAGGTGGTGTTTCTGGAGACGGTATTATTATTAATATTTAGACAGAATGTGAACAAGCTCACACAGCTAAGTGGCAGTGGTTTGAAAATGAAGAACACACTGGGCAAATAATGCCTACAAGGTCAACGTATACACTACAGCAGTGGTGGATACGGAATATATTATTGCTGCTTGAAAACGTCACTCAGGTGGTGTTTCTGGAGACGGTATTATTATTGATATTTAGACAGAATGTGAACAAGCTCACACAGCTAAGTGGCAGTGGTTTGAAAATGAAGAACACACTGGGCAAATAATGCCTACAAGGTCAACGTATACACTACAGCAGTGGTGGATACGGAATATATTATTGCTGCTTGAAAAACGTCACTCAGGTGGTGTTTCTGGAGACGGTATTATTATTGATATTTAGACAGAATTAGAGATGTCGCGAACTGTTCGCCGGCGAACTTGTTCGCGCGAACATCGGGTGTTCGCGCTCGCCGGAAGTTCGCGAACGTCGCGCGACGTTCGCCATTTTGGGTTCGCCATTGTTGGCGCTTTTTTTTGCCCTCTCACCCCAGACCAGCAGGTACATGGCAGCCAATCAGGAAGCTCTCCCCTGGACCACTCCCCTTCCCTATAAAAACCGAAGCCCTGCAGCGTTTTTTCACTCTGCCTGTGTGTGCTGAAGAGATAGTGTAGGGAGAGAGCTGCTGCCTGTTAGTGATTTCAGGGACAGTTGAAAGTTTGCTGGCTAGTAATCGTTTTGATACTGCTCTGTTATTGGAGGGACAGAAGTCTGCAGGGGTTTGAGGGACATTTAAGCTTAGGTAGCTTTGCTGGCTAGTAATCTACCTTCTACTGCAGTGCTCTGTATGTAGCTGCAGTGGGCAGCTGTCCTGCTTCTGATCTCATCTGCTGACTGCTGCAATAACAGTAGTCCTTGTAAGGACTGCTTTTATTTATTTTTTTGTTGTTTTACTACTACTACTACTACTACTATAAGAGCCCAGTGCTATTAGTCTAGCAGTGTTGGGGAGTGGGACTGGTGTGCTAATCTGCTGCTCCTAGTAGTTCAGCAGCACCAACTTTAATTTTTTTTTTTAATATTCATTTTTTTTTTATTTTACTTTTTTTTATTTTACTACCGCTGTAGTAGTGTATAAGTTGACCTTTTAGGCATTATTTGCCCTGTAGGCATTATTTGCACACTGTTTTCTTCAACCCGCCATCTAGCTGTGTGACCTTGTTCACATTCTGTCTAAATATCCATAATATTACCGTCTCCAGAAAAAACACCGGAGTGACTTTTTTCAAGCAGCATTCATATATTTTACGTAATCCGTATCCACCGCTGTAGTAGTGTATACGTTGACCTTGTAGGCATTATTTGCACACTGTTTTCTTCAACCCGCCATCTAGCTGTGTGACCTTGTTCACATTCTGTCTAAATATCCATAATATTACCGTCTCCAGAAAAAACACCGGAGTGACTTTTTTCAAGCAGCATTCATATATTTTACATAATCCGTATCCACCGCTGTAGTAGTGTATACGTTGACCTTGTAGGCATTATTTGCACACTGTTTTCTTCAACCCGCCATCTAGCTGTGTGACCTTGTTCACATTCTGTCTAAATATCCATAATATTACCGTCTCCAGAAAAAACACCGGAGTGACTTTTTTCAAGCAGCATTCATATATTTTACGTAATCCGTATCCACCGCTGTAGTAGTGTATACGTTGACCTTGTAGGCATTATTTGCACACTGTTTTCTTCAACCCGCCATCTAGCTGTGTGACCTTGTTCACATTCTGTCTAAATATCCATAATATTACCGTCTCCAGAAAAACACCGGAGTGACTTTTTTCAAGCAGCCATAATATATTTACGTAATCCGTATCCACCGCTGTAGTAGTGTATACGTTGACCTTGTAGGCATTATTTGCACACTGTTTTCTTCAACCCGCCATCTAGCTGTGTGAGCTTGTTCACATTTTGTCTAAATATTGATAATATTATCGTCTCTAGAAAAACCACTTGAGTTGCTTTTTTTCAAGCAGCATTCATATATTTTACATAATCCGTATCCACCGCTGTAGTAGTGTATACGTTGACCTTGTAGGCATTATTTGCACACTGTTTTCTTCAACCCGCCATCTAGCTGTGTGAGCTTGTTCACATTTTGTCTAAATATTGATAATATTATCGTCTCTAGAAAAACCACTTGAGTTACTTTTTTTCAAGCAGCATTCATATATTTTACGTAATCCGTATCCACCGCTGTAGTAGTGTATACGTTGACCTTGTAGGCATTATTTGCACACTGTTTTCTTCAACCCGCCATCTAGCTGTGTGTATTATCGTTTCCAGAAAAACCAACTGAGTTTTTGTTGTTGTTGTTGTTTTTTTAAAAATAATGCCAGGCAAAGGCAGGCCGCCACGCAGAGGCCGTGCTAGGGGCCGTGCTGCTATGCAATCCTGTGGCCCTAGCAAATTGCCCAGTTTAAAAAGCCAATGACCCTGAACTCCCAAAATGCTGAAGAGGTAGTTGACTGGCTTACACAGCACACCCCATCCTCTACCGTTCTAACTTTACCACAACATCCTCCTCATCCTCCACTGCTATGGCCACCCCACGTAACACTTCCTCCACCACCGGTGCCCCTTCTTCACTGGGGTCAGAGGAGTTATTTTCCCATGAGTTTCTTGAACTGAGTAATGCGCAACCATTATTGCCAGAAGAAGATGAAGGAGATGAGGACCTTACACCAGATTTAATTCTGGCAGAGAACACGATAGAGATGGACATAATGAGTGATGAGGAGGAGGTCCCCGCTGCTGCATCCTTCTGTGATGTGTCAGAAGAAATTGATGCATCTGAGGAGAATGATGATGAGGAGATTGATGTTTTGTGGGTGCCTAGTAGAAGAGAGCAAGAGGAGGGTAGTTCAGATGGAGAGACGGAGAGTCAGAGAGGCAGTAGGAGAATAAGACTTAGAAGAAGCAGGGAGGACAGCCCGCAGGGATCAGTAGGGCAACAACATGTATCGGCACCTGTGTTCAGCCGGCCAACGCACCCGCCATTGCCGCCAATGCCGCCAACTTCTACTGTTACCGCCAGATCGCACACTTCCAAAAAGTCAGCAGTGTGGGATTTTTTTAATGTGTGTGCCTCTGACAAAAGCATTGTAATTTGCAATGAGTGCAGTCAGAAACTGAGCCTTGGTAAGCCCAACAGCCACATAGGTACAACTTCTATGCGAAGGCACATGAGCGGCAAGCACAAAGCACTTTGGGAGCAACACCTCAAAGGCAACAGGCAAACTAAAAGCCACACTCCTTCTGGTCCAGCATCTTACTGCTCTACCTCTGCTCTCCTTGACCCGTCTGAACCACCCTCCACTCCGCCTTCCACCTTGACCACCTGTTCCCATTCCCAGTCATCTGCCACCAGCCAAGTTTCTGTGAAGGCCATGTTTGAGCGTAAGAAGCCAATGTCTGACTGTCACCCCCTTGCCCGGCGTCTGACAGCTGGCTTGTCTGCACTCTTAGCCCGCCAGCTTTTACCATACCAGCTGGTGGACTCTGAGGCCTTCTGCAAATTTGTAGCAATTGGGACACCGCAGTGGAAGGTACCCAGCCGCAATTTTTTTTCTAAAAAGGGAATACCACACCTGTACCAACATGTGCAGAGCCAAGTTACCGCATCTCTGTCACTTAGTGTTGGGCCAAAGGTCCATATGACTACTGACGCATGGTCCTCCAAGCATGGTCAGGGCAGGTATGTCACCTACACTGCCCACTGGGTGAACTTGGTAATGGCTGGGAAGCAGGGAATGGGTAGCTCAACAACAACAGTGGAGTTGGTGTCACCGCCACGGATTGCACGCGGTTCTGCCACCACCTCTACTCCTCCATCGCTCTCTACCTCGTCTTCTTCTTCTTCTTACTCTGCTGCTGGGTCCTCCTTCTCCTCCTCCACACCTGTGCACCCCCAGCTCCCCCTAGGCTATTCGACGTGCCAGGTACGCCGTTGTCACGCTGTCTTGGGGATGACGTGCCTGGAAAGCAAAAACCATACCGGATCTGTACTCCTGTCATCTCTGCAGTCACAGGCCGATCGGTGGCTGACCCCACACCAACTGCAGATCGGAAAAGTGGTGTGTGACAATGGAAGCAATCTGTTGGCAGCGTTGAGACTAGGCAATTTAACACATGTGCCCTGCATGGCACATGTGTTAAATTTAATAGTCCAACGTTTTGTCTCCAAGTACCCAGGATTCCAGGACGTTCTCACCCAGTCCAGAAAGGTGTCGGCCCATTTCAGACGTTCCTACACAGCCATGGCACGCCTTGCTGACATTCAGCAGCGCTACAACATGCCAGTCAGGCGTTTGATTTCTGACAGCCAGACTCGCTGGAATTCAACGCTCCTTATGTTGGAACGTCTGCTGCAACAACAAAGGGCCGTCAACGAGTACCTTTTTGAACTGGGTGGTAGGACTGGATCTGCACAGCTGGGGATTTTTTTCCCCCGTTACTGGGTGCTTATGCGCGATGCCTGCAGGCTCATGCGACCTTTTGAAGAGGTGACAAATATGGTCAGTCGCACCGAAGGCACCATCAGCGACCTAATACCCTTCGCTTTCTTCCTGGAGCGTGCCGTGCGACGAGTGACAGATGAGGCTGTAGACCAGCGTGACGAGGAGCTGGAAGCGCACGATTTCTGGTCGGAATCACCAGAACGAACCCAGGCACCTGCTGCAACGCAGGGAGAGGTGCCAGAAGTGGAGTCAGAGGAGGAAGGTGGCTTTGTGGAGGAGGAGGAGGAGGACCAACAGGAGCAGGCTTCCCAGGGGGCTAGTGGTGACCTTTTGGGGACCCCTGGTCTTGTACGTGGCTGGGGGGAGGAGACCGTGGATGATGCAGTCCTTGATAATGAGGAAGCGGAGATGGATAGCTCTGCATCCAACCTTGTGAGAATGGGGTCTTTCATGCTGTCATGCCTGTTGAAGGACCCCCGTATCAAGAGGCTTAAGGAGAAGGACCTGTACTGGGTCGCAACGCTACTAGACCCTCGGTACAAGCATAAAGTGTCAGAAATGTTACCAACATACCACAAGTCCGAAAAGATGCGGCATTTACAAACCAGCCTGCAAAACATGTTGTACAATGCTTTTAAGGGTGATGTCACTTCAGGAACTCATCAACATTCCAGGGGCAGAGGTGCCAGTAATCCTGCCACGAGCACACCTGCAAGGACAAAGCCCTTTGGCCAGTCTGTAACGTCAGACATGCAAATGTTTTTCTGTCCAAGGCAGCGCCACAACCCTTCTGGATCCACCCTCAAAGAACGCCTCGACCGGCAGGTAGCGGACTACCTGGCATTAACTGCAGATATCGACACTCTGAGGAGCGATGAACCCCTGGACTACTGGGTGTGCAGGCTTGATCTGTGGCCAGAGCTGTCACAATTTGCCATGAACCTCTTGTCTTGCCCAGCCTCAAGTGTGCTCTCAGAAAGGACCTTCAGTGCAGCAGGAGGGATTGTAACTGAGAAGAGAACTCGCCTAGGTCACAAAAGTGTCGATTACCTGACCTTTATTAAAATGAATGAGGGGTGGATCTCGGAGGGTTACTGCACGCCGGAAGACTTGTTCTGACTTCTATGCAGCTGTCCTTCTCTTCAAGCCTCATGACTCCACACACAGCTGTCCTTTAGCGTCCTCCTCCTCCCTCCGCCACCGTTACAAACTAGGGTGCAAACCCTACTGGTTTAATTTTTTCTGGCCTCTGTGCTTCAGTGGCTGCAACCAAAAAAACTGGGCAAACAATGTCTACAAGGTCAACGTATGGCAAAAAATGACTATTTTCAGCATTTATATGGCATATTTTTTCTGGCAACTGTGCTTCAGTGGCTGCGTCCAAAAAAATGCATATTTTCAGCATTTATATGGCATAATTTTTCTGGCCTCTGTGCTTCAGTGGCTGCAACCAAAAAAATTTATATTTTCAGCATTTATATGGCATAATTTTTCTGGCAACTGTGCTTCAGTGGCTGCGACCAAAAAAATGCATATTTTCTGCATTTATATGGCATAATTTTTCTGGCCTCTGTGCTTCAGTGGCTGCAACCAAAAAAATTTATATTTTCAGCATTTATATGGCATAATTTTTCTGGCCTCTGTGCTTCAGTGGCTGCAACCAAAAAAATGCATATTTTCAGCATTTATATGGCATAATTTTTCTGGCAACTGTGCTTCAGTGGCTGCGACCAAAAAATGCATATTTTCAGCATTTATATGGCATAATTTTTCTGGCCTCTGTGCTTCAGTGGCTGCAACCAAAAAAATGCATATTTTCAGCATTTATATGGCATAATTTTTCTGGCCTCTGTGCTTCAGTGGCTGCAACCAAAAAAATGCATATTTTCAGCATTTATATGGCATAATTTTTCTGGCCTCTGTGCTTCAGTGGCTGCAACCAAAAAAATGCATATTTTCAGCATTTATATGGCATAATTTTTCTGGCAACTGTGCTTCAGTGGCTGCGACCAAAAAAATGACTATTTTCAGCATTTATATGGCATATTTTTTCTGGCCTCTGTGCTTCAGTGGCTGCGGCCAAAAAAACTGGGCAAACAATGCCTACAAGGTCAACGTCGTTGACCTTGTAGGCATTGTTTGCCCAGTTTTTTTGGCCGCAGCCACTGAAGCACAGAGGCCAGAAAAAATATGCCATATAAATGCTGAAAATAGTCATTTTTTGCCATACGTTGACTCAACGTATATGGCAAAAAATTACTATTTTCAGCATTTATATGGCATATTTTTTCTGGCAACTGTGCTTCAGTGGCTGCGACCAAAAAAACTGGGCAAACAATGCCTACAAGGTCAACGTATGGCAAAAAATGACTATTTTCAGCATTTATATGGCATATTTTTTCTGGCAACTGTGCTTCAGTGGCTGCAACCAAAAAAACTGGGCAAACAATGTCTACAAGGTCAACGTATGGCGAAAAATTACTATTTTCAGCATTTATATGGCATATTTTTTATGGCAACTGTGCTTCAGTGGCTGCGTCCAAAAAAACTGGGCAAACAATGCCTACAAGGTCAACGTATGGCAGTTGTTTAAAGAGAACAGTAGATTACTAGCCAGCAAAGCTACCTAAGCTAAAATGTCCCTCAAATCCCTGCAGACTTCTGTCCCTCCAATACAGAGCAGTATCAAGCAGATTACTAGCCAGCAAACTTACTATCATCTGTCCCTGAAATCACTAACAGCTCTCCCCCTACACTATCTCTTCCAAGCACACACAGGCAGATTTTTCAGATACATTTTTGCCCTTGATCCCCCTCTGGCATGCCACTGTCCAGGTCGTTGCACCCTTTAAACAACTTTAAAATCATTTTTCTGGCCAGAAATGTCTTTTCTAGATGTTAAAGTTCGCCTTCCCATTGAAGTCTATGGGGTTCGCGAACCGTTCGCGAACCGCTCGCATTTTTGCGCAAGTTCGCGAATATGTTCGCGAACTTTTTTTCCGACGTTCGCTACATCCCTAGACAGAATGTGAACAAGCTCACACAGCTAGATGGCCACTGGGCAAATAATGCCTGCAAGTGCACTACTATTGGTGCACTACTATGAAGAACAGCAAACAGCACTGGACACCTTAAAGAACAGTAAGATAAGTAAAATAAAAAAAAAATTATATGTATATTAAAAAAAAAAAATATTCTCGGGTTGGTGCTGCTGAACTACTAGGAGCAGCACAGTAGCACACCAGTCCCACTCCCCAACACTGCTAGACTAATAGCACTTGGCTGTTAAAGTAGCAAAGTAAAACAACAAAAAGAAAATAAAAGCAGTCCTTACAAGGACTATTGGGTTATTACAGCAGTCAGCAGATGAGATCAGAAGAGATCAGTGCCCACAGCAGGCAGCTACATACAGAGCACTGCAGTAGAAGGTAGATTACTAGCCAGCAAAGCTACCCTAAAATGTCCCTCAAATCCCTGCAGACTTCTGTCCCTCCAATACAGAGCAGTATCAAGTAGATTACTAGCCAGCAAACTTACTATCAACTGTCCCTCAAATCAGTGAAATCACTAGCAGCTCTCTCCCTACACTAGCTCTTCCAAGCACACACAGGCAGAATGAAAAAACGCTGCAGGGCTTCAGTTTATATATGGAAGGGGAGTGGTCCAGGGGGTGTGGGGGTGGTCCAGGAGGGAGAGCTTCCTGATTGGCTGCCATGTATCTGCTGGTCTGGGGTGAGAGGTCAAAAAAAAGCGCCAGGTAAGGCGAACCCAAAATGGCGAACGTCGCGCGACGTTCGCGAACTTGCGGCGGACGCGAACAGCCGATGTTCGCGCGAACAAGTTCGCGTCCGCGAACAGTCCGCGACATCCCTACTGCCCACTGCACTGTCCTTTTCCAATAGTCCATATTAAAGGTTCCTATTGAGACTTATTAACATTCTGCAGCTGTGAAGGACATCTGCCCACTGTTATCCCTGCCTGTTTACAGGAATTCTCCATTTCAATCTATTTTTGACCACTAACTGTATATTCTATTGATATATCTATAGAACTAGAAATATTTGGCACGTAATAGCTGCTATTTGATGTAATTTCCTTTTACAGTTCTCAATTTCTTATTTATACTGAATAATTAATTCAGTTTCCAAAACAGGAGACATTTTGTGTGTCCCAATCTACAAAAAAAAAAGCATATTATAATCTATACCAAAGAAAATGACTTCTAATCCAGACACAAAATGCTACTACATATTCTTACAAACCAAGGCATGAGCTTTCTCAATGCCATTAGGGATATATATATATATATATATATATATATATATATATATATATATATATATATATATATATTTATACATAATTTGTATTATCATTTATTTTTATATATATTTAAGTGCTATCCATGATACTTTTATGGTGCCTGGTTACATATGACAAAAGGTGATATCTTTTTTATATTGTACTGAACGAGGACAGCATAGCACTTAAAACACCCCTAATAAAAGGAAACGTAACGCAAATCAACTTCCCAATCAACTTCCCAATATACATGAAGTAAAATGTGGTTCTGAAGTTATAAGTAGTTGTAATTGCATCTGAAAGCTGCATTTCTTTATGCCTTTGTCTTCTCTGGTTCTGACTCTTGAAACAATGTAGTCAAGTCAGCTCTTCAGCTTGTTAATGCTTCTGTTTCAGGAGTCACAAACAGTTTCAACGTCAAGACATCTACAGCTTTAAAAGCAATTACACAAATAACTATAAAGCCACTGATAATATGTAAAGTACTGTGTAAATAAATTTAAAATTACCTTCTACAAAAACCATATGTTTATGTGCTGTGGAAAATGCGATAATTGTTCATTTACCTCTTCAACCACTTGTTATTTTCCAGGTAAATATAAGATGGCAGCGCAGGTGTCTTTGTCTTTTCTTTGCAGCAGTCCTCAAACTCCTTGGCTGCCTGTCATTTTAGCTTTTGTTTACATGTTCGTATCCATAGCGACGTGACGTCACAGCCGGAACGAAAACACTGCTTTATGCACGCGTTCTAGGCACTCACGCAACAATGGAGGAGTTTCACAATGACGTCATTGGCATGCGTCTACAGCAAGAGCGTGCGGAGGAAGGAGACTGAATTAGTGAAGCAACAAACATATGAACAAGAAACAAGGTGGGCAGCCATCATACAGCGTTTTATTCCCGCTGTAAACAATTGCAACAGAACATATTTTGTGTAAAGCAGTGCAGCTGTGATCACTGCTCATGGTACTGAAGAAATGAAGGCTCAGTATTTTGTTTCTATCCTATCACACATCCCATGCTGTTTTCAGATTTCTGGGCCAGCGTGTTAAAATTATAGTAATATACTAACAGATGGGAAGAGGGCTGTGGTAACTTTGAATATGATTGGATAGCTAAAAATTCTTGCCTTGTCCTCCAGCTTTTCGATTACATGTTTCTAATCTCTGTCAGTTATAAAGGAAGAGATACAAATATGTTAAGAATAAATTAGCATCTTTCTGTAATAGGGTTTGGCTTAAGATCCACACAAGGTATGGTTTAAGATGGGCGAAACACTTGTGGACCATACTGTGCCTGTTCTGGGGAGGCACACTGCCTAGGGTTGCCACCTGGCCTGGCCTGTAAAATTGATGACTGATCCCAAAGTTATTAATAGGGAAAAAAGATAAATATATAGGAAGGACTGTATTTTTTCCAGAAATGGTGGCAACCCTAACTGTGCATGTCATGAAAAGCTGAGGGGGGCACATTGTGCCTGCTCTAAAACACTGTGGGGGCCACACTGTGCCAGCAGTAAAATGTTGAAGGGGACAGTGTGCCTATCAAGAAGCTCTGGGGGGGGGTGTTTAGGGGACTACATCATGCATGTTGGGAAAAGCTGGGTGGGCTCAGATTTTTTTCTCTTACTGTTCTAAGTTAAAATATTGTCCTTCCTTCTGTATTTTCAGTAAGAACGTAGTGGCCATTGGGAAATCTTGCATACACCCAGGACATTTATGTAAATATTGAAAGTATCAAACAAGCAAAATCCATGATGGCCCTTAGGGAACTACATTCACTAGTACATATAAAAGTGATTGCTGCTATGCAATTGAATACTTTGTTGGCTTTATGCATCAACATTATGATTTTAACTCTGTTTCTCTTTAATTAAAATGGATGTCTGTTTCTGTTTTTTTTTTTAGATTTTTCTGCATATATTACCACAATGGGAATTCACGGACTCATGGGCTATGTGGGGTCAAAAAAGTATTGCTTTTATGATTTACAGTTAAGAAACACAAAGATAATTATCGATGGCAATAACCTTTACCACAGACTGTACTTTGAGTTAGGATTGGATTTAATATGCGGAGGAGATTATCATTTATTCACAGACATTGTGCATAAATTCTTTGAAAGCTTGTCTGTGTGTGAGATACAAGCCTATGTTGTGTTTGATGGTGGCTGTGATATCTCTGACAAAAAACTAGAGACGCTCAAGCAACGTGCGAAGGAAAAGATCACAATGGCGCACAGCCTGTCTAAAGGAGAAGGTGGAAGTGTGTTGCCTTTGCTGGTTCGGGAAGTCTTCATACAGGTCCTGGAAAAGATGGAAGTGCCTTTTGTTCAGTGCTTTGCAGAAGCAGACAGAGAATTAGTGGTCTTGGCTAATCTTTGGAATTGCCCAGTGCTGACATTTGACAGTGATTTTTGTATCTTTGATCTGAAGGCTGGCTTCTGTCCCTTGAATTCGTTTCAGTGGAAGAATATTGTCACCACAAAAGTTGAGAATGAATGTTTCATACCAGCGAAGTGTTACTCCGTACAACAGTTCTGCAAGCACTTTAACAACATGAACATGTCATTATTGCCTCTCTTTGCTGTTCTAGTTGGCAATGATTATATTAATCTCCCGGCTTTAGAAAGGTTCTTCAGCAAAGTTCATTTGCCTATTGGAAACTCGTGCCACAGTGGAAGGAAGCATGTACGCATTCACGGCCTCTTACATTGGCTTTCTGCTTTTGTTGATGCAGAGGAGGCCATGGACAATGTGCTCAGCTACCTCAAAGCTCAGGATCGGGATGCAGTCAGACAGCTCCTTTGTTCAGCCATGGAAGAGTACAGTCTGTCTGACACTGTTAATCTTGTACAATTCTTCCAGAAGGGTATTTATAATTCTCCAACTGCAGTCATGTTGAGGCTGCCGGATTGGGTGCAGAGATCATTAGCCAGAGGCCAGATATCTCCATTACTTAGAGATGCACTTGTAATGCGGAGGTTATTCCTTCATTCACAGGTTGAGGATATGAAAAAGCCATCTGCTCACTTGATAACACAACCAGTCCGTAGGGTTATCTATGGGTTGCTGGTGACGCCAACCAACAACTTGGAGGAAAGTAATCGAAGGAATGAGCATCCTGTTAAAACATTGATTGTTGAATTTGATAGACTAGAGAAAAATCTGAGAAAATCCACTCTGGAGGCAGACACACACTGGAACTTAGCTGAAAATATTTCACTGTCCAGTCTTCCAGAGGTCAGTTAACAAAACTAATTGAGAATATTAATATTGTATTTGGATTTTAAGACTACTTTAATATTAAATTGGTCATTTGAGATATTCAGATTCCCACTTTCAGTTGAACCCCCTTTATGTTGAATTCCTTCTTTTATATGTAAGCCTTAGACACCTGTAACTAACTAAGAAAGGAAGGAAAGTGCAAACCATGGAGGTTTTTTTTTTAAGAATGAAAGAATAATTGGCATATTTCCAATGCAAGCCCTATTTATCTAGCTTATGCTGAACTTTGGCACATAATTCCTTTTAACACTGATTCTAAAAACAGTGCTGGTTACTGGCACTAGAACAATGTGTATACCCTTTCCATGGTAACAGAAAGTAACAAAAAAAAAGGATCATGTCACCATTCATTGTGTGCAGTACAAACCAGTGTGAAAGGTGCAAACAGAAAGAAAACACTATTATCTAAACATTGCTGCGTAGAACAATATATTAAATAGAATTACTTTAGATATTAGCTGCTGAGATGGCAGGCCATTGGCCCATGTATGGTCCCAAATTTATGCCCTCCCCAAGAAATATTTGCCTGGGACGTGAACATATACTGATTGGGCTGGACATAGATTGTAGTTCAACATTATCTATCAAAATCTGAATTTTTCTTAGTCAATAAAAAAAAGTCTGACCAAACTAGAATCCACAATGTGGCCTTATTTATTAATAAAAAAGCGCGATTGGGGACAAACTCGATAAAATAAAGCAAAAATCCAAATCGTACTATTTTTTTTCTGAGTTTTTCCCCCCAAATTTCTCAATTTTTTGGGGCTTTTTCCCGAAAAGCCAGAATGTTTCAGAAAAGTAGCAGTTATAAAAGAACTGGTTCAGCCTGCTTTGATGTAGTATGAACCAGCTGCAAAGTACAAGGAACACAAAGGAATCACAGGAATTTACAATTGCCTTGACTTGGTGTTATGCCCTTAGTGGGGTGCCCCTAAACATGCAACCAGACATGAATCAGCTAATGTTATCATTCACTCTATTCCCACTTAGAAATACTTGCTCCACAACTTTTGCACAATTTACCAAAGTAGATGTTAATTTGCATGTGTAATGCACAAGTTGTGATGCAGACTTTTTAGCAGACCCCTGCAATGATGCTTACATTTTGAAGAAAGGAGTAACATTGTATGGTAAAATATGGCGATTTTCAGAGGCTTGTGTGTATTAACAAAGCTTATGTTGAAATTTCTCACTCTCAGGCTTCTACAGAGATACGCCTAAAGCTGCTCCTGGACACACTGGAAGTAAAAACAACTGTTCTGGCATCTGTGCCTCTTGCCCACCGCCTTTCAGTTGCAGTCACATGTTATTGGGTCAGATATGCTGATCCCAAAGTTAAGCTGCATCACCTAAAAGCTCTTCTGATGGGTTCAGTGTGTGGAGAATTGTATGACATGTTCCCTACAGCAGGTATGTGCAAAATAATACGAAGAAATCTACTAAATGGAAAATCCACTTTTTGTGTAGAGCCTGTCTATAGACTCCAATGAAAGTTCACTTTCAAGGGGCAACATTGTAAATAAAAACAATTATTTCTTGGCTTTACTTAAGAAGAACTTTTCAATTAAGAATATCTGAGATGGGAATATATTTCCTGACTTTTAGAGAAAATGTAAAGTTTTTAAAATCCATAACTGGATACATTTCAGTTTAACCAATGATTAGAGAGTAATCAACCCAAAAATGTCAACCCAAAAAAATAAGGTTTTGCCTAATAAAAGAAAACAATTCTAAGCAATGTTGCAATATACATTCATTACAAATTTTCTATGGTGTTTTCTAAAGGATCAATAACACCAAAAAAAGATAGTGTTTTAAAGTAATTAACATATTATATACTGTTAACATGCACTGGTAAAAGCTGTTTGTTTGCTTCAGAAAGACTACTATAGTTCATATAAATAAGCTGCTGTGTAGCCATGGGGCAGCCATTCAAGTTAGGAAAAAAGTAGAAAAGGCACAGGCTACTTAGCACATAACAGATAAGCCCTGTGCAATACAATGGTGTTAGATCTGTTATCTGCTATGTAATATGTCCTTTTCTCCTTTTTCCAGCTTGAATGGCTGCCCCCATGGCTACACAGCAGCTTGTTTGTATAAACTACAGTAGTCTTTTTGAAGCAAACACAGAACTTTTACCAGTGCAGAGCACCAGTACATTGTTTTAATTACTTTGATACACTTTCAGTTTTTGGTGTTACTGTTCCTTTGTCATTTGTATATGTATTGCTATTGAAAGCAGCATTTATCCCTTTCTATTCTCTGCCCTGATGGCTCAGATTGTTGATCCAATGTAAGACAAGGCAGCTGTTTTTACAAGTAACTTTAAAAGCACTGAACATTTTGAATATATGTATATTGGGAGAGTTGCTTAAAAATTTGTTTTTTTTGTATTAGTCAAATTTTTATTTTGGCATTGACTTGCCTTTAAAATGCAGAGATCTGTCTAATACCTGCTGAATTTCACTTCTGTCCCACTGTTTTCTAGTAACATTGACTCTCTGTTTTGAACATCTACAGTCTCAGCTTTAATGTTGTATCTAATAACCCCAGTTTCTGAAACTGTGAAAAGTGAGTGCTCTCAAGAACTAGTAAGAACCAGCATCAGTAAAGGAACAATATACCTTTTGTCCAAGCAGGATTGACATTAACATTATTTTTCAAGCAATGCATACAGTCCTAGGCAGTTTTGCTTAAAGGAGAACTAAACCCTTAATTAAAAAAACCCTACCCTACATAGACCCTCCCTCCCTGCTCCCCCCCAGCCTAGCTGTTACCCTTGGTAAATGCCCCAAGCTCTTTACTTACCCCTCAGTGCAGATTCAGGGCATCAGAGTTCACGGGCGCTTCTTCGCTTCGGTAATCTTCAGGTAGAGCACGGCATATCGGCACATGCGCAATTAGAGCAATCTTCTGTGTCACGACAACTGCGCATGCACCGAAAGTCATGGAAATTGCCAAAGCGCCGGAAGAAAACCCAAAGATTACTGAAGAGGGGAAGATGGCGCTCGTGAACTCTGATGCCTTGAATCTGCACCGAGGGGTAAGTGAAGAGTTAGGGGCATTTACCAGGGCTAACAGTTAGGCTGGGGGGGGGGAGCAGGGAGGGGGGTCTATGTAGGGTAGGGTTTTTTTTTTAAATTAAGGGTTTAGTTCTCCTTTAAGATGCCCTGTATATCTGCATATGTGCGTTTATTCATATCAGTAAGTGCAGCCATGATCGTGCCCAGAGGTAACTTTATCCATGCAAAAGGTGATTACATGAAACAGATCTCTCTCTCATGACAGGAACAATTACAGAATGGCTGCAGGATTTTATTAAGCAATGCCTTTTAAGCACATACTCTAACCTTGCTCCAATTATTCCTATGTTTCATTGCTGAGTTGGTTGTCCTTTCCAGCTATGGACCTAATTTTATCCATAAATATATCAAGTTTCCTGATGGTTTTTAAAACCTCTACTTTAACCATAGTCAGTTATTATGTATCACAGAGACAGAACTGGGGGGGGGGGATATATAAATCTGCTGTGTAATATATGAATCTTGGGGGTAAGATTGATAATTATCTACTGTGTATTCGATTACTTGTATTTATGTTACAGTGAATGATTGTTACTTTTTCTGTATCTTGTGATCAGAGGGGAATAGTGAGGACTTCCTATATGTGCATGAGCAGCTACAGAAAATAATACAAGGGAATCCACGCCAAAAAGTTCCAAACAAGGAAGACTTGCACATATTCTGCCAGTGGCAATGCTGCCTTCAGGTGGGACTGCATCTTAATCAGCTCCTATGCACACCGCTGCTGCATCCCAACATTAAAAGGTGAGAAAAGCTTGTGCTAGCTGTGCTTTACAGCTCCGTCATCTTCCCTACAGTAAAGGAAAATCCACAATTGTTTTTAATATATTGCCTTCCCTACCCCTCCAGAATGGCTACATTTTCTGGTGACATTTTTGGATTTTTAATGGCATGGTTGCATTTAATTCCCAGAGACCCCCATCTCAGTCCCATAGCTGATGCCAGCTGTGAACAGTAACACCAAAAAAAATAAATGTTTTAAAGTAATGAATATATCATGTAGTGTTGCCTTGCACTGGTAAAACTGATCTGTTTGCTTCAGAAACACTACTATAGTTCATATAAACAAGCTGCTGTGTAGCAATGGGGGAAATTGAAAAAATGCTATATGGCACAGGTTAAATAGTGGATAACAGATAACACCATTATGTCCTACAGAGCTTATCTGCTATCTGCTGTGTAACGTGAGCCTTTTCTCCTATGAATGGCTGCCTCCATTGCTACACAGCAGCTTATTTATATAAACCAGTGGTCCCCAACCAGTAGCTCATGAGCAACATGTTGCTCTCCAACCCCTTGGATGTTGCTCTTGGTGGCCCCAAAGCAGCTGCTTATTTTTGAAATCCAGGCTTGGAAGCAAGTTTTAGTTGCATAAAAAACTAAGTATAGTGCCAAGTAGAGTCTCCTGTAGGCCGCCAGTCCACATAGGGGCTACCAAATAGCCAATCACAGACCTCATTTATCACCCCAAGGGACATTTTCATGCTTGTGTTGCTCCCCAACTTTTTTTACATTTGAATGTGGCTCACAGGTAAAAAAGGTTGGGGATCCCTGATATAAACAATAGTAGTGTTTCCTGAAGCAAATACAGCAGTTTTACCAGGGCAGGCAACATTGCATTATATTTGTATTACTTTAAATAACTTTTTCCTGGTCCATGTCCAGGGGGCTCAGAAAAAAAAGCGTCAGCTACTGTACTGAAATAAACCACATTTTGCATGAAGGTACTGTGCAGCACTGTACACATTAACTATGGCCTTTCATGAGACAATCACCCTTTAATATTCTCTCTATACTGTGCACCTTCTGCTTGTGTCTTATTTGCAGTGATCATTTTGGCTCAATTTTTAAATAAACTTTAAACGTTGTCACATATATCATTATAAACAGTTGGGGTAGATCATTGCGAGCTGTTCAAGAATTGTTTCACCAAACCATTTCTTACAAAGTAAAATTATGATCTTAAAGGGGTGGTGGCCAGTTCTAGGTGACTTTTCAATTGGTCTTCATTATTTATTTTTTATAGTTTTTTAATTGTTTGCCTTTTTCTTCTGGCTCCAGCCTTCAAATGGGGGGTCACTGACCCCATCTAAAATGCTCTCTTTTATTACTCATCTTTTTATTCAGGTCCTCTCCAGTCATCTTCCAGTCTCTCATTCAAATCAATCCATGGTTGCTAGGGTATTTGCACCATAGCAACCAGATTGCTGAAATTGCAAACTGGAGAGCTGCTGAATAAAGAGCTAAATACTTAAAACAAAACAAATAAACACAAATACGAAATGAAAACCAATTGCGGATTGTCTCAGGATATCTCTCTAAATCATACTAAAAGGTATGAAGGTATGTAAAAGGACTCAATGTGCAGTAGAAGGCACAATTCTTTGTAAAATGTTACAAATGGTACCACCCCTTTAAAGTCCTATTCCAGCTGCTACAATTAGCAATGTTTTATTGCATAATCATCAACATTCTCATACAAAGTTCTGTTTGTGCTACTATGCAATATTTTTTGGGTGAGAACAGTGATTTTATTAAAAAAAATAGTTCAGAAATAAATAATGAGCTTGTGTGGCTTTATAGCAGCAAAACTAGCAGACTTATTTTTCTGACTATAGATCCCATTTTAGATTGACAGTGCCATCTGTCTTCTAGGGTCATAAATGCAGCTAGAAAGCCGATTAGATGTCAGACCAGCTCTTTATTACAAATATTGTTTTTTTTATATATATATTCTCTCTCTGTCTCATGCCCTCTCCTTCTCATCTTTCATTGCTCATACTCAAACAAATGCCTGGTAGCTAGTGGTCAAGTCAGATTCTATGACTTTCCGACTGTACAGACAGCAGTTGAACTACCACATAAGTACACTGATTTAAACTATTGTATCATATAGTAAATGTCACATTTAAAGGAGAAGGAAACCCAGTCGACGCAAAAACCCTCCCCCCCTCCCGTGTGTTGCCCACCCTCCCTCCTCCTCCCTGGCCTACCTGTCCCACTGGGCAAATGCCCCTAACTTGTTACTTACCCTTCTGTGCAGGTCCAGTCCATGGAGTTCACAGGCACCATCTTCTTCCACGCGATCTTCTTCCTGCTTTGACCGGCATTTTGGCGCATGCGCAGCAGGAGCATTTCGCCGGTACGGATCTACTGCGCATGCGCCAAAAGTCACGAAGTTTTCCGATTTCACTTCGTGACTTTTGGCGCATGCGCAGTAGATTGTACCGGCGAAATGCTCCTACTGCGCATGCGCCAGTCAAAGCAGGGAGAAGGTCGCTTGGAAGAAGATGGCATCGGTGAACTCAATAGACTGGACCTGCGCAAAAGGGTAAGTAACAAGTTAGGGGCATTTGCCCAGTGGGACAGGTAGGCCAGGGGGGAGGAGGGAGGGGAAGCAACACGGGAGTGTTTTTGCGACAACTAGGTTTCCTTCTCCTTTAAGATGTTGGGATTGATATGTAGGGGCAGATTTGTTAAAGGAGGAAAGTTGTCTTGCACTTGAGGGTGCCAAATGTTAGGCAACCCCAAGTGATTTTATTTACTTACCTGAAACCCCGGGCTGGTGCTCCTATCAGCAGAAAACTGCACCGGCCCAGGGTTCTTCCAGTGAGCACCACAGAGTGATCCTCTTCCGTCTTCTTCTTTCTTCAAATTTCCCGGGTCAAACGCATGTCCAGTTGAAAGAAATAGCCGACTTTTTAGTTAAAGTTTGGCTTTTCGTTCTACTGCGAATGCGCAGCCGTGTGAAGAAAGAGTATGACGGAAGAGAAGTGCTCCGTGGTGCTCACTGGTATAACCCCGTGCGGGTGCAGTTTTCTGCTGATAGGAGCACCAGCCTGGGGTTTAGGTAAGTCAATACAATCACTTGGGGGGCCTAACATTTGGCATCCCCTAGTGCACCAAGCCTTTCCTTCTTTAAAGTTCGAGTTGTAAGTTGTATTTTAACTTGAATGCTCAAACTTTTTTGGGGGGCCAAATTCACATTTAAAAAACAAAAAAAACGTGAATATTCGAGATTATTATACCTCAACCCTGGAAATAGCTGGAATCCGAAAATACACCAGCTAAAACCTGTTGAGGTTCTAGAAGTCAATGGCAGAGGCTGATGTTAATAGTAGTGATGAGCCAAATTTTTGCCAAGTTTTGAAGCAAAAATAATGCCCCATAGACTCCATTGGGAGAAAAAAAAATGTTGCACGTCCAAAAAATGTTGCGTGTCAAATTTTGTTTGAGGTTTTTTGAAGTCAAGGTTTTTTTTTTTCAGAGGAAAACTCGAATCGAATTGAATTTGTACGCAATAGTTTTTGGATCGGTAATAGTCGTTCGAGTTTTAGACGTTCAACTTTTTTTCTTAAGTAAGATACCATTTGAGTTAATTTGAGGTAAAATAAACTCTATCACTTGACCTTTGATAAATAACCTCCATAATGTTGTTTTTCTCAGACTTTACAGTGGCACGCTTGTTCACCTTTTATGTCAGAAACTGAAGAGCTCATCCTTGGTAGAAGATCTTTTTAACCCATGTCCACCATTGAAAACGCTGTACCAGCAAATGATGGAAGCAGTATTATTAGCCGTACCAGAGGATTGCTTCAAGAGCAGGACTCTGCCTAGCGCACACAAATCGAAGATGGGAAAGAAAAAAAACAGAAATGTTAAGAGTAAAGAGGAAGCCCCTGCATTGGAAAATCAGCCTATGTATGAAGTTACCAACAGATATTTAGGCCTAATGCTTGATGAATAATAGTATCACAGTCAACTGACCGTCTGTATATAGTGAGCAGCAGACTGGAGAGAAATATACATATATTTAGGACATGAAACGTTCTATACAACAATGAAAGTGTACTCTATGGGACGTACAAATATCATGAAAATGTAGGATGTTGTTACCAAGCACTTGTTTATTATTGCACTGTGCCATTTTGTTTTGACAAAGAAATGAATTGTATCTGTCAGTCTTTTATGGAGTACAAGTATGGGATCTGTTATCCAGAATGCTAGGGACATGGTGTTTTCCAGATAATGGATTCCGTAATTTGGATCTTCGTACCTTAAGTCTACTAGAAAATCATGTAAACATTAAATAAACCCAATAGGCTTGTTTTGCTTCCATTAAAGGGGTGGTTAACCTTGAGTTAACTTTTAGTAGGGTATAGAAGGACCAATTCTAAGCAACTTTCCAGTTGGTCTTCATTATTTTTATATATATATATATATATATATATATATATATATATATATATATATATATATATATAGTTTAATTATTTGCCTTTTTCTGACTGCAGCTTTCAAAAGGGGGTCACTGACTATCTGAAAACAAATGCTGTGTAAGGCTACAAATATATTGTTATTGCTACTTTTTATTACTTATCTTTCTATTCAGGCCTCTCCTATTTATATTCCAGTCTCTCATTCAAATCAATGCATGGTTGCTACGGTAATTTGGGCCCTAGCAACCGGATAGCTGAAATTGCAAACTGGAGAGCTGCTGAATAAAAAGCTAAATAAATCAAAACCCACAGATAATAAACAAATTGGAAATTGTCTCAGAACATCACTCTCTATATCATGCTAAAAGTTAACTCAAAGGTAAACAATCCATATAAGGATTAATTACATCTTAGTTTGGATCCAGTACAAGGCACGGTTTTACTATTACAGAGAAACGGGAAATCATTTTAAAAAAATTTGGATTATTTGGATAAAATGGAGTCTATTGGAGACGGCCTTTATGTAATTCGGAGCTTTCTGGATAATGGGTTTCAGGATAATGGATCCCATACCTATACATTATTACTGGTGCTGGGTTAAAAAAAGGTAAATCACCAGTAGGTTTACACCAGTAAACACAAGAACCAAAATATACTGCAATCACAGAAGGTCACAGTATTGGACTGAAATATGCGTGTATAAATTCGAAAGTTTAACGGTAAAAACAAAATCATATTTATTTGTATTTTAATAAAGAAATTAAACTATGGATTTTCATGAAAAATGATTGATATTTTGCCATTTCTAATTATACCATGAGGGCAGAATAATTCAGCTGATTATTACTTATTTTTCCCCCTTAAAGGAAAACTATACCCCCCAAACAATGTAGGTCTCTATAAAAAGATATTGCATAAAACAGCTCATATGTAAAATCCTGCTTCATGTAAATAAACCATTTTCATAATAATATACTTTTCTTGTAGTATGTGCCATTGGGTAATCGTAAATAGAAAATTGCCATTTTAAAAAATAAGGGCTGCCCCCTGGGATCGTAGGATTCACTGTACTCACAAACATACCAACAAACCATACATGTTAGGTCACATGAGCCAATTAACAGACAGAGTTGTGTCTTTTGCTTCCACACTTCTTCCTGTTACAGTTAGAGTTGTAGTATTTCTGGTCAGGTGATCTCTGAGGCAGCACAGAGACCATCACGAAATGGTGGCTCAAGGCAAGAGATGTAAAAGGGCAATATTTACTTAAATATATAGACCAGTTTGGTCAGATTCTTTAATATGCCACTTAATATGATATAAACTATCTGTTGCTTAAGTGTTCATTTTGGGGGTATAGTTTTCCTTTAAAGGAGAACTAAAACCCCTCAATTAAAAAAAGCCCCTCCCTGTTTCCCCCCCCCCACATAGTTGATTACCCCTGAAAGTGCCCCTAATACAATACTCACATATTGGTGCAGAGTAAGTGCAAGAGCTCATGGGGGCCATCTTCTGGCTCCTCATCCTTCCCTTCGGGAATTTTTGGCTCATGCGTGCTTTCTACGAACTGTTTGCAGCAAGCAAGAAAATTCATATGCATTATTTTCATTTGGGGTTCATACATAATCACATACTTTGGTAAATCTATGCATATTGGGCATCAAATTGTTCAGCAGACCTCTGGCATTCTTATTTAGGGTGATTTGCCTTTGTACATAAAACAGTGTGTGTGATAAATGCGGCAAACTGCAACATTGTTAGGTGATTTTTAGAATAGCAATTATTTGTAGTTTGGTGTAGAAAGACGTCTTTACCCTTGTTGGATTATATGGTTTTCAGGGGTCACTGTACTAGTTTTGCAGTTTTTACCGCACATAAAACTGGCGATGTGTTTATGAATTAGTGTAAATGTAAGCCTGCAATTAGTATAGATTTATAGCTTAAAACAATGGTACTGAATGGATTGAATGCAGCAGCTTTTTAAAGGAAAACTATACCCCAAAATGAATACTTAAGCAACAGATAGTTTATATCAAATTGAATGACATATTAAAGAATCTTACCAAACTGGAATATATATTTACATAAATATTGCCCTTTTACATCTCTTGCCTTGAGCCACCATTTTGTGACTCTATCTGTGCTGCCTCAGAGATCACCTGACCAGAAATACTACAACACTAACTGTAACAGGAAGAAGTGAGGAAGCAAAAGGCAGAATTCTGTCTGTTAATTGGCTCATGTGACCTTACATGTGGTTTGTATGTGTGCACAGTGAATCGTACGATCTCAGGGGGCGGCCCTTATTTTTTAAAATGGCAATTTCCTATTTATGATTACCCAATGGCACATACTACTAAAAAAGTATATTATTATGATAATGGTTCATTTACATGAAGCAGGGTTTTACACATGAGCTGTTTTACTCAGTATCGTTTAATAGAGACCTACATTGTTTGGGGGGTATAGTTTTCCTTTAATGATATAAACATGAATTTGTGTTGTTGTAAGAGATTGCAGCATGGTTTTTATGAATTTTAGGATTTATATATGTATAACTGGTGATGAATTATTGTTTATTGGATTGTGTAAGGGGTGGTTTAAAAAAAACCCCCAGATAATTTAAATAATTGTGTAATGCATTGACTGTGTATTGTGTTGGAGAGCAAGGGGTCAATAGCTTACAGTATAAGAAGGAAGTGAAGTAAATCAGTCCTTGAGAAAGCAGGCCCATGCCCCTGAAAGGTGATTAGGAACTCTGCTGATAGTGAACTGTAAATCATCTCTTCTGTGACTGTGTGAGTGAAGTGCACAAAGTTCTGACCCTCAGCACTAAATGCAGTGGTGGAAAGGACACGGAACTGATTGATGGGGTGATTAAATGGAGGAGTTGCGGTGGTTGGGTTCACAGGCAGATAAGATTCTTACCCCCTTATGTAATAAAAGGCACTAAGTTTGCCCAGAAGCAGTAACCCAAAGCAACCAATAAGAGGTTTACTTTTAAGCAGGTGATCAGTAAATGCTACCTGCTTATTGGTTACTGTTCCTGGGCAAACGTAGTGCCTTTTATTACATAACCCCGTTAATGTTGTGTTTTATTTTAACATTGTGAATGCATATGATTGGGGGGGGGGGGTATTGGGTAAAATAAAAGTGGAAAAATCATTACCTTATAAGGAATCCCCTGTTTTTGGACTTTTTTGATTATACAGTCATATGAAAAAGTTTGGGAACTCCTCTTAAATAGATACTGACACCAGAAAATAATAATTTGCCATAAAAGTATTTGCCTGATGCTTCTACATTACCTTTCTTACCCCCATGTTCCTCTATGAGGGGGCTGCCATATTTGTGCAGCAGGAGTCCATTAGCATTAGAAACTCAGGTTAAAAAGGGACAGTCAGGTTGGCAAAACAGTCAGGTTTAGGAACTTCAAGTAACGATTACAAAAGCAGAACTATCCTTGGAAAATGATCAACGTGACCTATAGGTAACTTTTAATGTAGATTAACAAGTAGCAACTTCCTTTCAATATATAACATGCCTTATGGAAACAGTAGTATTTCAGCAGTGACAAAGTTTATTGGATTAACAGAAAATATGCATCATAACAATAATAGACAGGTGCATAAATGAAAATAAATTGAGCCTCATTTTGCAAATGTAACAGCCTCTAGACAAACTGTTCAGTGAACCCCCGGCCTTCATATTTAGGGTGGTTTATCTTAGTACCTAATGATATGTGGGAGATAGGATGCTGCAAAGTGGATGCTTTGATGTGATTTTCAGAGATTTCATCAAAATTGGCAAATTTAGCAAAGCGTTGCTGTTTGGTACTCTCTTCTACTACTTTGTAGTAGAAAGACATTTAACCATGTTGGATTCAGGAGAATGTGTACTTTCCAAATTGACTTTCTGGGGTTAACACACTTTTTTGGCCACATTGGGCATCAAACTGTTCAGTGGACCTCTGGCCTTCATAAATAGGATGTATTATCTTAATACCTAATGATATGTGGAAGATAGAATGCTGCAAAGTGGAAGCTTTGAGGTGATTTTATGAAATTTCAACAACTTTAGAAAAGCTGTTTTGTACTTTGGAGTAGAAAGACATACCCATTTTGGATTTGGGGGAATGTGTACTATACAAAAATGACTTTCTAGGGTTTCCACACTTTTTTGTAGCTTTACCCCACATAAAGTTCAGTAAATGTGTTACTTTTGCCGTAGCTGGAATGACAGACGATGATAGATCATATGAGGTGTCTTCCTTTTGGGTCCCTAGAGGCCACATACTTTCGTAAACGTATGCACATTGGACATCAAACTGTTTAGTGGACCCCATGCCTTCATATTTAGGGTGTTTTATCTTGGTACCTAATGATATCTGGGAGATGAGATAATGTAAACTTTAAAGTCATTTTTCAAAAATTTTATAAAAACGGGTAACTTTAGGAAAGCGTTGTGGCTGCGTAGTATGGAATAGAAAAGACATATGTGATTATTTTGGATTTGTCAGAATCTGTTCTTTTTAGGGTAAACCCACTGATGGTGGAGTTTTTGCCCTTGAAATCAGAAGTATGCAGATTTCCGGAGCAGCGCTTTGGAAATGTGGTAGTTTACTGCTGGGAGTTTTTGACCTATACAAGTGAGAAATCTCCATAAACCTATACATCATTGGTATTTGCATGTTCTGGAGACAATGGCCTTTCCAAATCAGTTGTAATTTCCTGCAGAAAATAAATTATGTTTCTACTAAATACATTTATATTAATTTTTTTTAATTTTCTTTTGGCAGTTAGAAGCTTATAACTTATTATATTTTATTTCATATTACGACACAGAAAAAAATGCAACCTTAATGAAAACAATTTTAATACACATGTAATTTCCAGTGATATAAATATTCTAATAAAGTAAAATTACGGCGTGCCCCAATGGGTGATACATTTGCAGAAAGCAGCAATTTTCTCATTCATTCATGAGACATTTGGTGAGCAAGGCTCTATGGATATTTTCACATATTATATCTACTCAGATATCCTTAGTATAAAAGTCCATAAGAAGGAATCAAATCTTCTCCAGATTTTTTTAAAATGCAAAATAAAAAAAAAATTGCATTTCATTCCATTTTACAGTTCTTCAAAAGTAATGCCACTTTTAAAAGATGAACATAAAATCGTGTCCTTTCTCTCCCTATCTAATACAGTATGGTTTGACCTTTTCCAAAATGGACACTGCCGGGTAAAACAAACACACTAGAATATGGTAAAAAGCTGCTGTGTTACCAGAAGTACACATTTCAATTTAAGGAAATGGTGTGTTGTGCCACAGGGAAGGGTATTTCAGAGAGGGAATACTAACAAGAAATGTTTATGTGATGATTTTTATAACGGCTACCGCTAGCCCCATTCAATCCCTTAAATATATACATCTACAGGAGCGGACCCTTTTCAGTCATACAAAAAGAGAAAAGCATCTTCAGAATCCAGGAAAAGGAATCAATATTTTCCCCAGATATTCCAATGAATTATCAACAGATCAAGAATGTTTGACCAGTTACTGCTCTTGCCATACTAAAATCTCTGTATTAAAGAATGCCAATGACCTACCATTTTTACACTGTACTTTCAAACAAACCCCTTGTACATTCAAAGTTTTGTCTTTTGACCCCTAATGCAAAAAATAAATACAAATTAAAAATGTCTGAAGCCAAATAAAACGGAAAGCTGGCAGAACATGGCTCAATATTTCCTGCTATTATGGCCACAGCTCAGTGCGACACCTACATTGCTTATTGGCTCATGTATATATAAAGTCAAACATCAGACTCCCTTGCCTATATTTGGCTAGAGATTCATCAGTCTTGCTAGACAATCTCGCTGGCTGAGGACATGGATGTAGTCCTCTCTGGATAGTAAGCAATGGGGCCCCTGACCAACATTTGAATCAGCTTGTTTTGGTCTACTGCTTGAGTGGCTACATAAGGCATACCATGTATGTGTTTCTAATTACATTTAAAGGAGATGTAAAGGTTAAAAATTAATTAAGCTTTATCAGAAAGGTCTATATAAATACACCAGTAAAAAGAAACACAACATTTCTTTCCTTCTATTGTGTACACATGGGATTTTGTATTACACTTGCTGTTTTCATCTTAAACCTCCAGGGCTAGGGCTTGAACATGCTCAGTTTGCTCCTCTCTCTCTCACTCTCTCCCTGCTGTAATATGAGCCCAAAGTTATGAGTGAGCAGGGAGAGACTCAGGCAGGAAGTGATGTCACACCAAGCTAATATGGCAGCTGCTATCCTAAATAAACCGTTTCTAGAGCTGTTTACTCAGGTATGGTAAAGCATTCTGCAGAATAAATATAGTGTTATAGCTTGCACTATTGTGGCTAATCTATTGGCAATAAACTGTCTCTGTAGCTTTCCTTCTTTAAGGTCCCTCAGACCAACAGCACAAGAAAAATAAAAGGTGTTCCATTGCAGCTACATCTGCTGAATGCTCTGCTTGCAGTCCTATAAAAGAGATCAGGAACATCAGAGCTTGGAGGAGATGTTGCTCACTTAAAGGAACAGTTCCGTGTGAAAATAAAAACTGTGTAAATAGGCTGTGCAAAATAAAAAATGTTTCTAATATAGTTAGCCAAAAATGTAATGTATAAAGGCTAGAGTGAACAGATGTCTAATAAAACAGCCAGAATCCAACTTCCTGCTTTTCAGCTCTATAACTCTGAGTTAGTCAGTGACTTGAAGGGGGGCCACATGGTACATTTCTGTTCAGTGAGTTTGTAATCGATCCTCAGCATTCAGCTCAGATTCAAAAGCAACAGATATGACCCATGTGGCCCCCCCTCAAGTCTCTGATTGGTTACCCTGGCTACCAGGCAGTAACCAGTCAGCGTAAACCAAGAGAGCTGAAAAGCAGGAAGTAGTGTTCTGACTGACATGTTATACATCAAATCACTCCAGCCTTTATACATTACATTTTTGGCTAACTATATTAGAAACATTTTTTATTTTGCACAGCCTATCTAACTACCCAGTTTTTATTTTTACACTGAACAATTCCTTTAAAGGGGTTGTTCACCTTTAAATTGAAGGGGCTGTTCACCTTTGAGATAACTTTTAGTATGACATAGTGATATTCTGAGACAATTTGCAGTTGGTTTTAATTTTTTATGGTTTTTGAGTTAACTTTTTATTCAGCAGCTCTTCAATTTGCAATATCAGCAATCTGGTTGCTAGGGTGCACAGTCCCCTAGCAACCATGCACTGATTTGAATAAGAGACTGGAATATGAATAGGAGAGGAGCTGAATAGAAAGATCTGGAATATCAAGTAGCAATAACAATACATTTGTAGCCTTACAGACTATTTGCTTTTTAGAAGGGAGTCAGTGATGCCCAATTAAGCTGCAAAAAATAAATAATGAAAACCAATTGAAAAGTTGCTTTTCAACATATTAAACATTGCCTTAAAGGTGAACCACCCCTTTAACTTTTTAGCATATTCTGAGACAATTTGCATTTGGTTTTTCTTTTTTGATTATTTGTAGTTTTTGAGTTATTTCACTTTTTATTTAGCAGCTCTTCAGTCTGCAATTTCAGCACTGTGGTTGCTAGGGTCCAAATTACCATAACAACCATGCAATGATTTGACTAAGAAACTGGGATATGAATAGTAGAGGGCCGGAATATAAAGATGAGTAATAAAAATTAGCAATCAAAATAGATTTGTAGCCTTAGATGGGGTCAGTGACCCTCGTTTGAAAGCTGGAAAGAGTCAGAAGGCAAAAAATTCAAAAACTATAAAAAAAGAAAAATGATGCCCAATGAAAAGTTGCTTAGAATTAGCCATTCTATAACATGCTAAAAGTTAACTTAAAGGTGAAGCATACTGAGGAAATAACAATTGCAAAAAAAGAAGGACTTGGAGCTAAATATAAGAGCAGAACTTGGAATGACTGTTCTACATTTTTACAATGATCTCCATGCCATTTTTTAGGGAATTTTTGGTTCTAGAAATATAGCACCAATACTTTTGTACAAGAATGAGTAAATGTATGCTATATAAATGTATATATAAGAAAGTTTTAATCTTCCATATATTTGCCCTTAGGGGTTCAATATCACGTAGGAACATTCTGGGGCTCATTTATCAACACTGGGCAAATTTGCCCCATGGGCAGTTACCTATAGCAACCAATCAGGGATTAGCTTTATAAAGCCAGCTGCAAGTGGAGCAATGAATGCAGCAATCTGATTGGTTGCCATGGGTTACTGCCCATGGCAAATTTACCAAGTGTTGATGCTGGAGCAGCTATATTGATTCACCATAGACGTCAGTAAGACAAACCCATGTTATGGTGAAAAATACCTTCACCATAACACAGCCAGTAATAAAGCATCAGAGAATGGCACACAATAATTTATCGCCTGATACAGTATGATGTAATGACTGCAATATTCTGAGACAGTTTGCAGTTGGTCCTCAAAATTTCTTTGTGTGTCTTTTTTTTTTATTATTTAGCTTTTTGTTCAGCAGTGTTAGGAATTTCATCTGGTTGCTAGGGTCCAATTTACCATAGCAACCAGGAAATAGTTTAAATAACAGAATGACATATAAATACTAGAGTTTGATCAGAACAACAGCAATACAATTATAAGAAATAAACAAACAGTAGGTGTGTGTATACTCAAACCAAGTTCCTGCCAAAGTTATTAGAGTTCCAAGCAGTCTTTTAAGTCATGGAAAATTGCATTCCTCCAGCAAAAAAGTCTATAGGATAGGAGCAAACACAATACAGGCTTGGGATACTTATCAGTAAACCTGATATCCCGAAAGTTCTGAAATACAGAATGGCCGTCTCCCATAGATTCTTTTTTTTCAAAAAAATCCAAATTTTAGAAATGATTTCCTTTTTCTCTGCATTAATAAAGCAGTACCTTGTACTTGATCTCAACCAATATATAATTAATCCTTACTGGAACTATTGGGTTTATTTAATGTGTAACAATTTTACAAGGAACACATGGGATACGGAAAAGAGGGAAAAATATCCAGTAGTTGTAAAGACTTGTAAGTGGTAAGGTACACTATCAACAGGGGGTCCAGGTGCTCAAGCCCCAGACCTTCAGCTCGGGGAGGCAACATAAGACATTCGAATTGCAGTGGTAGGCGGGCACAAAAACTGGACTTCACTCCAAAAATAGATGCAAATAAAAAAAGTTTTTCCTGATTTGCTATTAGATTTAAGGTATTAAAGGAGAAGGAAAGGCAAAAATTATTACCTAGCTTCCTTTAATCTACTCCCCAAGACCTACTGAAACGCTATGTTTTGAACTCACATTTCCTATTCCTATAGTGTAGAATCCATCTTCCGTTTCGGCTCGCATATTCATTCACACAGGCGCCATCTTAGTGAAGTAGAGTAGGCTTCCGTTTCTTCATTATACTTACTGCGCATGCGCGAAGAAGAAAAAAAACGGTGACCTTTGGAGCGCGTCACTACTGATAATTCCTCAATCCTGTGCATACAATAATTAATCAGTGCTGTAATACAATTCCCCAATCCAGTGTCTAAAATTAATCATATATCCTGTGTATAAACCGATGTTATCAATGACAAGGCATCCCACCTTAGCCTGCAGTATATACATTTATGCCCCAATCGCTGCGCACCGCAAGCGCTTGATGCTGCATCTTAGGTGTTCAAAGTATAATAAAAAAGTTTGTGTGTGTCTCCCCAGCTCCCAGACGCTTCCATTCTGATTGTTTGGGGGCATGGCCATAACGGTCAATGATGACACGTGCACATAGTTATTTGCATGCGCGTCATCATCATCAACTCCCTAGTACATGCGCATAACTAATGAATTCTACCCAATGCGCCTCAAGGCTGCCTCGGGCAGCAGGCAGGAAGAGCTGGAGAAAAGAGTGACGTCACCCGAGTCCCACACTGCAGTGCTGAGAGATCGTAGCTGCTTCAACATGAGACCACAGAGAAACCACAAGCAACGGTCAGTGATTTCTATCTACACCAGACTTTCTTTAGCAGGCGGTTTCTTTTTTGCCTTTCCTTCTCCTTTAAGATCCAAATTACAGAAAGATCAGTTATCTGGAAATCCCTAAGTTCCGAGCATTCTGGATAATCATACCTGTATTGATAATATAGTGTAGTCATTTTTTTCACTTATGTACATCTTCATGCCCCAACAACAATTATGTGTGCACAAATATTGTGTTTGCTTCTATCCGGCACTGGAGGGATCAAATTATCAGCAATACAATTATAGCCAACCAACCAGGCAGCTTTTACATTTTCAAGCTGAAAGGCAAAAGTGAAAGGCAAATCATTTAAATACTGTAAAGAATGAAAACCAGCTGAAAACGTATGGATATGAACATTATATTCTATAATATACTAACAGTAAACTGAAAGAATGAATACAGAATGCCCTATTCCATCAATTTTGCAATTTGTTTTCATTATTTATTTAACTTATTAGTTTTTTTTTTCTTATTAGTTTTTTTTTTCTTATTATTTTTTTAATTACTCATAGTTTTTAATTATTTGTCTTCCTCTTCTGTCTCTTTTCAGCTTTCAGATTGGGGTCATTAACCCCGGCAGACAAAACACTATTGCTCTTTAAGGTTATTGTCCTTGTCAATTTTTATTTTGTATCCTTCAATTCAGTCCTTCTCCTAACCTTACACTGCCTGGTTGCTAGGCTAAATAAGACCGTAGCCACTAGATAGCTGCTGATACACTTAATTGGAGAGGTGCGGAGTAGAAAGCTACATAAATGAAAAAACAAAAGTGAAGACAAATTGTCTCAGAATATTGCAGTCTACATCATACTATGGGGTAAATTCACTAACCGGTGAAAATTCGCCAGAGATGGCTTAGCGCACATCGCAACACTTCGCCAGGCGTAAATTCGCCTGGACAACGCTAATTCACGAAGATCCGAAGTTGCGCACAGGGTACCAAACACTGTCGAAATTACGCTCAGCAGTTCGAAGTTATGCTAGCGTTGGCTAATTAGCATACGGTGTGCAGAAAAAATGTACAATCTATTTCAGTCTATCACCCTTTAAATAGGAAAAAAAGCCAGTGTTTTCTGGGACTTAGAAAAATGTTCAACTTTTTTTTGAGGAACTCCTATCTACTCTATTGTACTTCGCCTGGTCTGAGGTGGCGAAGGCAAGTCTGGGGTTTTCGCCGAATTTTTGCCAGCGTTAGCCACTTCGCCCTTTAGTGAATTTCCCCCTAAGACTTTTTAGGAGAATTTAAAGGAGAACTACCCCTTGCCACGTCTAGAGACAATATATAAAGAACATAATTTGGGGTGTTCAGCCTTCAATTTAACATTCATTGCTAAAGATAAAATAAGAAAAGATACTAGTCTGCAGTAACATAAATTCAATATTAAGTATGATGAGCTTGAAATAATTCTTATGCACATGAGTCATATTCAAAAACGGACTATTGAGATTACAGTTCACAATAAATGAATTACAGTGTACGAAATGTAGGAACTGCTACAAATCTTTGCGTCAAATATTGGGACCGTTACTGCTTCAAAATAATATTAACAGTGCAATGACATCTCAACCGCTTGTTAAATACAGTAGTTGTGTTAAGCTTTATGGTAGGCTTGCTTACACAACAATGTCTGTAAAAATCACATTCATTCAGTTTAATGTTATACAGCGCTGCACAGGTAGTTCTAGGAGAGTAGTTACATCCCGTGCCCAGAACATTTGCAGAATATGAGCAAGTGTAAAATGCAAGATAGCAGAAAATAAATACAGTATTGAGACACGGCTTGGGCTATGGGCTTGATCACAACACACCTTCCAAACTTAAAAAAAAAAAAATCTTAGTTTGGTAACAAAACCCCATTGTTGAGCAGGAGAGAGAATATTTATAAAAATATAAACTGAAGTATGAGGTTCAACTATACAAAAGACTTAAACCTACAGGTTGCTCAGGTGGGTGGTGTTAACCAAATGCAGGTTTAAGGAATCGTTTTTCAACACTGGCCCCAGCACATATTTTAGGAATATAAAGTCCACTGAAAGCATCCTCTACATGTATCAAAGATGACGTATAAAATCCGCTTTGAGCAAAGGAAAATCCCATGGGACCTCTGAAGCCCAGAGCAGTGGCTTTTTTGTTTGTTTGTTTGTTTGTTTGTTACAGGACTTCATAAAATTCCTACTCCCCTGGCTTGCAATTAAAAACAATGCAATATGCATCATACTTCAAGGAAAAACGTAGAGGTGCTGGGTTTCTGATTCTCTTCCTTGCTCCTTTCCAACTTCTTTATGATCTCTGACACAATACACACTGAAGAGGTGAGTCCAATTAAAAACACCAAGTCTAAAAGAAGAAAAAAAGATCTCATTTAACAATGAAAATAAAATGTTGTTCACTCTACAGCACTTAGTTCTTTTTCAGTTATTCCAAAGCTTTATTGCCAGGTATAAAACTACAATAGCTGCCCTTTCTTTTCTCTGCACTGCTTCTCCAGAGTCTTGAAACAATGTAGCAAAAGTTAGCACATCTCCAGCCAAGACTTCAAAGATTATTTACTAAAATCTGAATTTATCTCATTATTTTATTAAAAAAAACACAACCAAATTCCCATACCCGATTTGACCTTATTTATTATTTCAAAAACTCAACTTAATCAGGGTTAGAGAAAAACTCGGAAAAATGGCATTGTAGGTTTTTTTTCAGGTTTTTGCCCGAAAAGCCCGGATTTTTAGGCTAAACTCAGCGCAGACTTCCAATTAAGATAGGGACCTCTGCCACTGACTTCTACACAAACTGAGCAGGTCTGAGATGGTTTTTGGAATTCTGGCTTTTTGCAGCATCTGGCTTTAATAAATCTCTAAAAAAAAATATAATAAGTCTCTAAAAAAAACAACAAAAAAAACATAAAACGTAAGTTTTGTCCCAAAAAGCCTGACCAGATGAACTCGGAGTTTAATAAATAACCTCCTTCAAGTCTCACAATGACTTGTATGTTCCCTCTCAGGTCTGTTAACAACATAGCATGGCATTTTGGGTATTAAAGGACCAGTAACAATGGAATTTTGAGATCCAAGCCAGAGAATGCAATAAAGGCTTTTTAAGAAAAAATACGCTTTGGATGGTGCTGTGATTCCGTTTCTGCATTAAAGGACCAGTAACATCAAAACTTTTTTGTATACTAACAAATTTTAAAAAAATGTTTTTTGATGTTACTGGTCCTTTAAGGAGAGTTGGCTTCCGTTTGACAGTTTCCAGAGTCAGAACCAGCACAGCAATTACTAGAAATGAACACATAACTTCTGCTTTCAACAGCAATAACATTATCAATAACATTAAAACCACTGAAACATATAAATTGCACTGTTTGGTTAAGATTCTGTTATATATGGTAAAGTATAATACCAGCAACTGTAAATGAGGCTATTTAGGAATTTAGAATGTTTGCTCTATATAAAAGAGAATACCGAGATCAAGGGAGAAGTAAATCTAAGTACCAAATGCTCTACATGAATGAACTAGAACAGAGGTGCATCATTTGTCAGGAAACTTAACACAGGGAGAGAAGTCATAATCACTCTTTACCGGACTTCTTTCCGTCTGTCCATTAAACAGGCACAGCAACTCAGTCTAATGCCATAAAGTAAAACCTTATGTGACTTGAGGAGCCCCAAAGCCTCTGGGAGATCACTGCTGTCATCATACACAGGAAAATGGCTAATGTTAAGAAGATGAAGTGAGGTATCTGTACCCTAAATGAGAAATTTCAAGCAGTTTGTATAGAACAGATGCCTAGTGAGCAAGTGTTTTTAACCCAAGAATATTTACTTACCTCCTTTCACAGCACCCTTTTAAATGACACATTATTAGTAATTCGATTTTTGTGTAAAACAAAAGAACTGTTTCTGTACCTTGCATACTTAAACTCTCTGTCTGAAACACCTTCTGCAGTGGTGGGAAATAAATGACCAGCAACTGACCCATGATGGACCCAAGCACTGCATAACAGAACATCTTGTTGCTGCACAGGCCTATCTCAAACACTGATTTAGTCTGAAAAAAAGCAGAAATGAGGAGGAAATAAATTCATAATCTCTCCTTATTAATTTAATAAGGAGAATATGGATTAGGGAAAACAATATATTTAGGTATAAAACACAGTACCAAAGTGAAAATAAATAATGTAAACTACAACTCACCACAAAAGTAACATGGTCCAGGTGCACAAACTCCAAACCCTCAGCAAAAGAGTTTGTAAACCGTATATCTCAACCACATACCGTAAATGAGGATTCAGCCTCTCAAATACCACAATGGTCACCAAAAAAATGTAAGTTAAAAACACAAAACTTCATTTGAGCAATATGCTATTGGATTTAAGTTTTTTGTTTTTAACTTATTTTTGATTAATACAGATTTGTGCAATTATAATTGTATTCTGCATTGCTGCAAATTGTACAGTAGAACCCACATTTTACATCCCCTATTTTTATTTTTCCCTCATTTTACATTGTTGTTTTGTGGTCCCACATAATACATTTCCCTGATTTTACACCATTTTTTTCTGGTCTCCTGATGGGGGTTCTACTGTATTTACTTTTTCTTGCCATTGGGCCTTAGCATTATTTCCAACTTACTCTTGAAAAGGGTTGATTGCGGTTTTGTTGAAAGTAATATAATAGGGATAAAAAAGGGAAGTGTAATATTTAACAAAGCAATAAAAACAATGTGGGGTCTGGTGTAATTTGAAATGATTGCAAGGTACAAATATGGGAGTGGGAAAAATTGAGGGAAGTTTAACTAAAAGAAGTAGGGAACCCACAAGATCTCCCAGCTAAGCTCTTCTGCATTACCTCCTCAAATTTTTCAAATCTGCAATTAAGACACAGGACACAAAGTTTCCTCACCTGTGATCTTGAACTTAAAGCGTTGAACATATCAAAAAACACAAAGCAGGTAAATGTCATTGTTGTATCTCTGGGTGTAATGAGGTTATCGCGCAGCTGAAAAAGCAAAAACACAGACATTAATTCTATTTTCATTTCACCCAATTTATACAAAACCAAAAGTCAATTTTTGCTGGACTGATATGGCATGATATTTACAAGGGCAACAGTGAGAAGCCTAAATTAACTGAATGTTTTCAAGTGGCATGAATTCCCAAAATTGCAGATGCATCCATTTATTGCACTCTAAATATTACTATGCAAAGTTATGGCTGAAACAAGCTGGTACAAACAAAAACAAACCTCTCTCCAGAAGACAAAAAGTGTACCACACACTATGATAATGGCAGAAAGAAGTATTTTGATGATCAAATTCTTCGTCAATATGCTGTCTTTGAGATTTCTAGGGGGCTTTCTGATCACATCTTTATCAACCGGCTCCACACCAAGGCTGAAAGAAACCCATTTTATTGAGCATTAAGATCAAAATTAATAATTAATATTACAGTTACTAATTCATATTAAAAAAAAAAAAATAATAAGATCAAAATAATCAAAAACAGGCATAATTACAAAATATCCACAAATCCACATATCCAGCAGCAGTGAACTTTGACTAGAATGAGGCCCATAAAAATTAAATTTTTTGCATTCATGAAGCTGGGGGCAGACAGCCCCCAAAATTCCAGCAAAGTCAGCAAAAAAAATTATTTCCAGTGAACGCAGTATTTGTTCTCAAAGCAGTGCGGTCCAACTTCTTGGAGAATGAAGGACACCCATTGTTGCTTTTAGATGAGAGTCCACCAGAACAAAAAAAATCTTTAATGCGACTACACTCCTGTTTTTAAAGCCACGCCTTTTCCCAAAACACGCTCACAACAAAGACCAACAAATAAGCTATACATATATATATATATGCTGATATAGCAGGGATAAGTACAGTAGCCCCAACATTTATGTGGGAATACATAAAATCTTGTGCCTATTTCTATTCCCTTCTTCTCTTACTACACTTCTGCAGGGCCGGATTTACAGAGTGGGCACCCCTAGGCACACTGCCGTTCGTCCCCCCTGTCCCCTCCCCTTTATTTGTGTAAATTTTCATCATCTGGGCTGGAGCAATGGGAAATTTAAAAAATGATTCTATCTCCAGCACATCCCCAGTGTTTTTGAACCAATGTGGGTGTGGTTGGCAGCATGCCGCCCCCCTAAAATCCTGCCTCCCTAGGCCCGGGCCTAGATGGCCTTTCCACAAATCCGGGCCTGCACTTCTGGAGCTGTCTTTTCCTTCATCCTTGCTCTTGTTTTTACTTTCTTACTACTTTTCTACTATCTTTCTTTACTACTCTACCTCTCAATCCATTTACAACATCCTCATATTGTTTCCTTTTCATTTGTCTCTCAACTTGTTTTTCTATTGTTGCTCTGCTGTTAAATGGCTTTAAATTAACTTAAATTAACTTTTAGTATGCATATTCATTAGTAAATGGTAATTATTTTATTTGTGCATGTATTTTGCTTTTGTTCAGCAACTCTCCTGGTATTTCAGCAGATACCCGGCTGCTAGGGTCCAATTTATTCTAGCATGCAAGCAGTGGTAAGAGTAGGATACATTTTATCTGGATAAAACTGTTGAATGTGTGTCTTTTTTCAACCTCAAAGTCAATACAATGTGACAGGTATGGCATCTGTTATCCAGAATGCTCAGGACCTGGGGCTTTCTGGATAAAGGATCTTTGCGTGATTTGGATCTTCATACCATAAATCTACTAGAAAATCATGTAAAGATTAAATAAACCCAATAGGCTGGTTTTGCTTGAAATAATGATTCATTATACAGTATCTTAGTTTGGATCAAGTACAATGTACTGTTTTATTATTACAGAGAAAAAGGAAATAATTTTGAAAAATTTAGATTATTTGGATAAAATGGAGTCTATGGGAGATGGCCTTTCCATAATTTGGATCGTTCTGGATAACGGGTCCCATAACTGTAAGTCACATAACAGCTAAACTTAGTTAAAAATGCATAATTTCCTATCATGTACGGTTTTACAAATCTAGTGTGTCCTCTTTTACCTCTGAGCAGGAGGGCCATCCATAATGATATTAATCCATAAAATCTGCATGGCGTTGAGAGGATTGGGAAAGTTCATTAAAGTGGCGAGGGATATTAGAGTTAGCGCAGCTATGCTCCTGTTGAGGGAAACATTTCAATGATCAGTAAGAATTATCATAAAGGACTGCAGCCCCCTATGTACAAAGTGTTAACAATCAAGTACTATTGAGCAGGGTTCTCTCTACTTTGTGGATCAGTTGTATTTTTGTATGTAATCCACAGGAACCCTTCTATTGTACAAGTGTTGTGAAATATATTATAAAAATATTCATCATCATAGTAGCATAATAACTACAATACAGAGAATTGTATAGCTATTTCAATATCTTTTTAATACTAGCAAACACAATAAGCATTGCAGCAGGAATAACTGAAATTTGCCTTTACAGCTCCAGGATGGAAGAAGTTGCTAGAAATGGTATTAGAGAAATAGTTTAAACTCAACAGTTTTCTTTTTATTCATGGACTTTTAAGTTGGTGCGGCTAAATGCAATATTGTGGGACCCAGCAGAGAATTGTATTAGTGGTTTAATTACTTTCCCATTATACTGACAATACAAATGCTGTACTTACGTGCTAAGCTGGAAGCGAACAAAGTTTTTAATGTTGTTATAGATTCCTTTTCCTTCTTCAATGGCTGACCTGAAATTAAAACCATTTCACATCCAGTTACTTATTGGCAAAACTGGCCAAATGAAAGTGCAACCAGACAATGCTGTGCAAAATAGTACAAGCTCTCGCTATTAGAAAGAAAAACAGCTACTACTGCACAAAATGCCTTCTTAAAGGGCACGTCGACCTCAAAATAAAAATTTGCCTGATAAAACAAAGTAACTTTTCAATATACATTTATCAAAACATTTCAGTGCTTTTAAAGATATTTGCAATAACACTTGCTATCAAAAGCAACATTTGCTTAATTCCTGGTGGTTACTTTTTGAACAATGTTGCAAAAGTCTTAGTTCCGCAGCAAAGACAGATATGTCAAGCTTTGTTTTAAATTGTATCAACAATCTAAACCATCAGGGCAGACAAACACTGCTTAATGCAATACATATACAATCCATAGAAAATTTGTAATGAATGTATACAATTATGTCTTCTTAAATTAGGCAACATTCGGCTGACATTCCCTTTAAAGGAGAAGGAAAGGTAAAATACAAGTACAGTTCTATATGTTGCCCCAAATGAAGAACTACTTACAATAATGCTGCCTTATATATATATATTTATTTTATAATGCTACCATAGCAACGCAATCGTTCTTAGCGAATGTGCATTGGATAGTTTGGGGGCATTGAAAGCATGACGCTAGGGGGCCTGGGGGAGGAATGAATGTTGCGCATGCACACTTTTCGGCACATAGACAGAGAATGTGACAGTACCACCAAGATGGCGGCCGCAAAGTCCACAATGGGGATTTACTTCAAAGTGACTGTACAAGAGATCCTTAGCAAATTGGGTAATTAAAGTCTGGCGTTTCAGGAGGGGACATGCAAATAACAGTTTACAATAGCTATTAAAAATACCTTTCCTTCTCCTTTAAAGGATCAATCACTTCTAGTTATTAGCTCATGTGTCCTGAAGTAAATTCAATGATGAGGCAATATCCAGAATTATGACTAAAGTATTAAACAAGAATCCCCAGTTTGCAGTGTGTGGGGATATTAATAAAATGTTATAGCTGCTAGGCCACATTGTGGTCCAAATCAAGATTAACCGATTGTTTGGCCCCTGGATCAATGATCAGATTGTTTTGCACTCGAGTTAATGATTTGATTATAATGCAGGCCTATGGAGCGCCAATGTAAGAAGACAGCATAAACCGATATTGGTCAGGCAGGCTGCTGAGAGGACCAAATACAGGAATCAAAAGACTGCCAACTCGATCTCCAGAGTTTATCAGCCTTTTTATGGCCACTTTTAAATTACGAAGCTGGTCCTAATGGGCCACACACAAGTAACTGAGAACTGAAGCACCATACTAACATTATTGTTTGGAAATCATCCTCCACCAAGATCATATCAGCTGCTTCTTTACACACATCCGTGCCAGTTTTTCCCATTGCAATCCCAATGTCTGCGGCCTTCAGAGCTACAGCATCATTTACTCCATCACCAGTCATTGCCACCACTGCACCAATGTTCTGCAGGGACTACACAAAAAGAACAATGCACAAGAGCTTAAATTCTAAACAAATATACGTGATTATTTATTATTATTTTATTATTTCAGGTTTTAAATTATTCCCACAAGCACTTTTTATTGCTTGCACATGTCTGTTCTGTGGTATTCTGTCACTGTAAAGTATGAACACAGCATGGGGGGTGTAATGAGAGTCTCAGTCTTCGTTAAAATGAGAAAGTATGGTGTCTTTTTTTTCAGAATGGTGTTAATTGTGAACCTTAATTTTACAGGCTTCTTTTGTCTGCCACAATCCAGAGTGTTTTGATCAGAGATACATAGGTCTCATATATCATAAGACATATGACACGGTTTTTATTTACACTTACTTGTTCATTGTTAAGGAAAAAAATGAATCCCATCTTCTTACAGTTCTATTTAACCCCTTATCACCACCAATTTTGAATGATTTATCCTGCAATTTCTATTCTTAAAAACAAAAAAAAAAACAAATCTTACCTTCACAATTTTTAATTTGTGCCGTGGACTGGCTCTATAAAATACAGAAACCTATAAAAAAAAGTAAAGAAGAATGGGTTAACAGTTAACAACACTATCACATGGCAGGGTTACTAGGCAGTACAGGTATGAGGCCCGTTATCCAGAATGCTTGAGACCTGGGGTCTTCCGGATAAAGGATCATTCTGCAATTTGGAATTTCATACCTTAAAGTGATACTGACATGTTCCTATAAAAATCATAGGAACTTGTCAGTATCAAGTAAATGCTGCACCCGGAATAGTTCACCTCAAAGCCGCCCCCAGCCCCAGCAAACCTGCTTTACACGACCCTCCGACACTTCTGTACCATTTCAGTGACGCGGGGCTGGGGGCAGTGTGATGCTTCCATAGGCTGATTACAAATGAAAACAGGAATTCAGCCTATGGAAGGATCGCTCGGCCCCCAGCCCAGCGTCACTGAAGCAACACAGAAGATCCGTTAGTTGTGTCAGCGGGTCGGCTGCACACAGGTTCGCGGGCTGGGGGCGGCTTTGAGGTGAACAATTCCAAGTGCAGCATTTACTTGATACGGACACGTTCCTATGATTTTTATAGGAACGTGTCAGTATCGCTTTAAGTTTACTGTAAAATCCTTTAAACATTAAATACACCTAATAGGCTGGGTTTATTTGACTTGTGCTATTTTAATAATTTACGACGATCGGTAAGCTTAACCTCCCAAATGAAGCACAGACCACACTGAGCATGTGCGTAGTCTTGCAAAGGTGTTTAACAAAGTTACAAGATGACAGCCCCTTGCGCCAACTTTAAAAGCATAAATCATTTGTTTAATTGGGCTTCTGGTGCAGTAAGTTCATGTTTATATTTAGTATACAAAATACAGTATTTCTAACATTATTCTATTTTAGAATTTAGTTGCCCTTTAAGGCATGGAGATCCATATTACGGAAAGATCCCTTATCCGGGAAACCCCCAGGTCCCAAGCATTCTGGGTAACAGGTTCCATAACTGTATACTCCATTGCATAGGCAACGATTACTAACCTTTGATACCATTTGTGAAAGTTGCTGGATATCCATTATATCAACATCTTCACCTGAGAGAGACTGCAAGCCCTTAGAATAAAAACCCAAGCGACTAGCTGTAAAGATGAAAAAAAGAAAAAAAAAAAAAGCACTGTAAAGGCGCATATAAAAAGAGTAAGGAAGACATTCCATTAAACAAATCTCAAATACTCTATTGAGGAGAATGTAACAAAGGTGAGAGAGAATCACACAAATAAACCAGACACGACCACTGCGATTACAAATGGGGAAAGGAGAATTTATAATGTATATGTATGACCTGTCAGTATATTTGAACAAACAAACATACAGGAGAGTGCTCTTCCATTTGTAAATGGAATGACTGCAGAACTCAGACTGTACCTGTTATATGTCAGACTTCAACTACTGTAGCTTAAAAACAATGTACTTTATAAGCTTTAGGGTTATGGGAAAATGTTTGAGAGGAAAGAAAGAGGATTCACACTAGATTTTATACACTAGCTTCTACAAGGAGGACAAACTCTGTAGTTCTCTACAGGACCAAGACAGACCCTAAAACAGGACTATAATTAAAAAACTTTCATTAAGTGGCTCACAGTGGTCCTTAGAGGTAAGGAATGCACATGAGCATAACACGCAGGTATTATGATACTCAAAGGCATATTTTATATACATTGTTTACAATTTGTGATCCCACTATTAGTAGCAGCACCTTTTCCTTTAGTCTTTAGTCACAGCAGTTGGAGGCTCCTGTATTATACCGAATATTGGAGGCTGCAGCCTGATGAATGACTACACTGGCATCCTCAAATATCCAGCACCGCATCGCTAGTGCAGGGAGCACAATTGTGTTTCTCTTGCACTAAAAAGACAAATTTCTGGTTTAAAAAACAAAAATCCATCTCTTAATGGTACCAGGAGCGTTTTTTTGCCAGCCTTGGTGCTGTCGCCTCATTGGTGCATCGACCCTGCCAATATCAATAGCAAAAAGATACAGGCCTGCATCTTTTTATTTTGCATTTCCCCTGACGAAGACCCAAACGTGTTGGGGTTCTCTCTTTTATATTGTGAAAATTTGTAATAAAATAAATTGCTGCGGTTAGACTGGTGTGCCTTGTTCACTCTATTTTTACTTTTTCTGTATATTATGGGGACTGTCAGGCAGCCTTCAGACAGTGAGTATCCAGCTTTTTAATCTGATATGCCAAACTTACATGTTTTCCCGTGACAGTATATGTGCTGCATATAAAAATGAATACAATCAAAAGCAGGTAACTACAAAAGGCCTCCATAAGACACACATCACATACCCAATGGAAAAGTCATACTCCCCCTCGAAGGGAAGCTATGCCATTTAATGCAAAGCCACCCTTTCCCTTTGTTAACCTCATGAGTGCTCTGGGCATTGCCTCCTCCTTCAAGGTCTGGATACAATACAGGTGCACTATGCTACCCTGGTAAAGCAAGGTCATTGATGGATTTACATTGGTACTTGGCTGAAAAACAGGAATGCAGCAGAACTGGAAAAACAAGTAAAACTGCACAAAACTCTCTTATCTAGGGACAGCCACTTGGAATTAGAGGCCATCTGCATTGCCGTTAAATGCCTCTTTAGGATAAATAAAATGTACTTTTAACCGGTGTAATGAAAATTGTTATGTTGCCTAGTGGTGATGTTATGGTCTGATGCTTGGTGCGTCCAAGTGTCTAGCACATGCACTCCCTTGATTTAAGAAAACGGTTGCGTCTTACTATTTTTAGCAGTGATTTGCTTTTTAAAGCCAGCTGCAAGAAGAACAATGAATGCAGCAATCTGATTGGTTGTCATGGGTTACAACCCATGGGCAAATTTGCCCAGTGTTGATAAATGACCCCCACTGTGATAACCAATGTGTTCACAAACACTTTTGATTTCAGATTACATTGCAAGTCAGTGTTGCCATCAGCATTTAATCATTCGATAATATACACTCTATCATACCACTCACCAGAATATGTGGGATTTATTGCTACGATTTTCCAAAGAAAAATTTAAATATATTGTAGAGTTTAGATCTCTGAACCTTAATATCAATCAACGTATTATTTTACAGCTGTAATAGTCTGCCTGTGTGATAAACATTTTTTTAATATGAGATAGACAGAGGTAAGATGTAAAAGCAATTTTTCATACCAATTGCAACAGCTGTTTCCTGTGAGTCTCCAGTGATCATTTTAATGGCAACTCCAGAGCGAATAAGTGTACTGATTGCTTCTTTGACGCCTGTTCTAGGAGGATCAATCATGCCTACTAGACCAAGAAGCGTCAGCTGTCCCAATTCAGGACCAGATGCCAAAGCAATAACTGCAAGGGAAGAAAAACAAATGCTTTATTCAAAAAAGATACAGCTTTTATGTAAAACGCCCTTAAACTGATTAATAGTGTGTAACCGAAGATATTCTTCTGTAGGTATGGGATCCGTTTATCCAGAAAACTCTGAATTACGGAAAGGCCGTCTCCCATAGACAGATATTTTTCTCTGTAATAATAAAACAGTACCTTGTACTTGATCCAAACTAAGATATAATTAATCCTTATTAGAAGCAAAACCAGTTTATTGGATTATTTAACGTTTTCATGATTTTTTAGTAGACATGAAGATCCAAATTATGGAAAGACCCCTTATCTGGAAACCCCCAGGTCCTGAGCATTCTGGATAACAGATCCTATACCTGTACTACTGCTTATTATATTCACACCAGACCACTTTATTACTCTTACACCATCTGAACTACTTTTAGTGGATCTAAATTTCCTAGGGTGCTCATTAGGGGAAGTACAACAGTAGTTTAAAAGTCTGCTTAAATTTCCAGTACATGTTTAGTCTCTGCACGTGTGCACATTTCCCCAACTGCTAAAACTGCACACGTGAAAATTGCTGGGAGTGAGCGCAGACTTCACTCTACTGCTTTATTTAATATGCAAAAAACTGTTTTGATGCAGTCATTTAGAAAAGATATATTTGCTTTAGCTTTCTATATACATACCTCGTAGGCCTGCAGAACCCATATAAGTAGTCTCTTGATGATAAAGTTCTTTTTGCTGCTGAGTCAGAGGTAAAGTCTGGCCCTTGCTGTTATATGTGCTGCAGTATTTAATAACTTGCTCATAAGCCCCTTTCATAAAGCAAATCTCTGGCTTATCCTGCAGGAGAAAATATGCAGTAAGTAAAGTTTATAGTCAACCACTGCGCCCCGCCGAGAAGCAATTTCTAATGAAGAGTACATTAAAGGGGTCGTTCACCTTTAAATTTTGATTATGTAAAAATTTATATTCTGAGACAATTTGCAAATGGCTTCATTTTTTAAAATTATTTGTGGTTTTTGAATTATTTTGCTTTTTATTCAGCAGCTCTCCAGTTTGCAATTTTAGCAATCTGGTCACTATGGTCTAAATAACCCTAGCGACCATACATTGATTTGAATAAGAGACTGGAATATGAATAGGAGAGGGCCTCAATAAAAAGATGATTATTAAAAAGTTGTAATAACAGAAAATTTGTTGTATAAAAAGCTAAATAGCTCAGAAATCAGAAATAATAAAATATAAATACTTATTGCAAATTGTCTCAGACTATCACTCTCTACAACATATTAAACGTTAGTTTAAAGGTGAACAACCCCTTTAATGGTGTACAGTATTTCTGTTAATGAAAATTTGTATTAGTAAAAGAAATGTAGGAAGAGAGGGTGGCCCTGAACTCACTGCCATCCTCATTAACTTGTAGAGCATGGTTTGCAATAGCTGTATGGGTGCTCGCTCATCTGCATCCTCTGCAAATACTATGCAAAAGGAAACTGCAAGGTTCTAATAAAAATGGCTTTAATCATTAATTACTGCCCTTAGTCACAGGCTTATCATTTTGCATAATAAAGGCCTTAGCTTTTAATTGCAGATATTATGCAAACAGTATATTCAGAAAGATACACATAGAAAAATTATCTAGTTGCATTTCAGCCCTATGGACCCGTAACAAAAGAGCTCTGTCCCCAACTGTCCCATTTTTAGAGGGACAGTCCCTCTTGACAGCTCAACCTGCAGTCCCTCATTTGTACTGGAAAGCCCCATTTTCTCTGCACTGAACAGCCAGAAAAAGAAACAACGTTTCTAACTTAATTGGCTTTTGGCAGAGAGCCCAGAACAGCCACAGCTGCTTATAAGATAATTTTGTAACAATTTCAAGATAAGGAAATAATTAATTGTAACAATATAAGATAACAGTTCCCTTGGTATAAGTTAGACTTAGAGCTTAAAGTGCAATTCACCTTCATTAGCAAAACTAATAACTGAAAAAAAAACACAGAAATATGTTCAAACTTTCATAACCTGCCAAATTTTGTAAAATGAACATGGTAATTAGAGGGTGTGACCACAAAAATGGGCATAGTCAAAAAGTTTCGCTACACACGCTAACTTTTTTGTCAGTCATTTTATTTCCAAAATGTTGGGAGGTATGCTCTTTCCTACAATATACATTATATTATTGCAGTACATCCCAAGCATAAATTGTCAACCGTACCTGCTGGGTTCTGTGCACACATTTTACAGCCATCCACTTCTGCTCTGAGCTGAATGGATACTCTGCTCTCCGTATGTAGTCATGTCTCAGAGCTTCAAGCCCCATCTGTGAACAGTGATCGTTTAAATGAATACTCTTTCAAATGTAATACACATTAAATAACAATGCAGTGAACTACTGAAATATGTACCAAGAAAATCTGCCCAGTTCAATAATTATATTTGTTCTCTTATAGGTTAAGTGGTCCCTGTCAGATATCTAAATGTTTGGTGTACCATCTTGTTTGGAGATCTAAGATGAACCTCTATGCTAAAGGGCTAAACTTCTATGCTAATGGCTCTTACAGACGAGCGTTTGAAGCTGCGATCCCCTGCGTTCCGGTTTTATCCGTTCAGTGGCAGGGGAGTAGAGGAGTAGACGCATTTAGTTTTTTGAGACGCAACACGCTGCATTTTTCCTGCATTCGGCGCGTACATGCGCCTGTGTGAGTACAGCCCCATTGAAAAAAAACGAAATGTGTATTACTGCGCACCCCTGCGACTGAACGCATAAAACCGGAACGCAGGGGAGCACAGCTTCAAAAGCTCGTCTGTAAGAGCACTTAAGGAATAAACTCCTAAACAATTAACTCCGTATCATTATTAAACCAATCTGCATTATTGTACTGAAATAAAGCATTCAGCATGCAAAGACCCTTGCCGCATAGGTAGTTTTGTCATGCAATTGAAATATCACTCATATACAGATTCCAATATACCAAGACATATAATATTATTGAATAGCACTGCAATTGTTGTAGCCCTGCCGGTGCACTTGAGTTGCCCCCCAAAAAAAATCTTCAGAGGGGCTCAGCACACATCAGTTCCATCCAGCACCTTGCCTGCTCAGGAGGGGGTTTTTCTTTACAACTATAGAGAAAGCAGACCCAGCGGCTGGGGCTTTCTATAGTAATCTTTTATAGTTATGCCAGTGGTTATCACTTGAAAAACCTTACTGATGCTCGATGTGGCAATAAACCAGAGAACTGGTATGGACATAGTGATTACATTGCTATTCATGTAATTTCTGTTGTCTGTCTGTGAGCATGATTTCATACAGGCTGCAAAACGTCCTATGTGCCATTGCCTTTGAAATTGTCAATTAAAAACATGCGATTTATGAAGCGTTTATTTACTATAGTACTTCTTTCATAAGTAAGCAAAACAGTTATTAGTCATAGGAAAAAGGTGGAAAACCATAAAACGAATCATATAAATCAATAGTCTTATTTTAATGATTACAGCAAAAAATGGGAAATAAGCTGAAATGGGGTATCAAAAAAGAAGGATAATAATTGCATGGCATAACATTCCATAAGATCCAGAGAGGACATAGACAATTATATACATTGAAAACAAATTGGTTTTATTCTTTGTCTGTATATTTCAGTTAGTGAAGAAGTGCCTGGATCTGCTGCTATCTCCACAACATTCATTATTTCCCATGTAAGTGAATGAGTAGCAGTAGCTTCCTTCTTTCTTTTGAAATGTGCAAAAGGAGGGAAACCAAAATTTTACCGAGTTTTAGTAGACATGCCCTAACAAACTGTTTCTCATGTATAAAAACAGGTATGGAATCTGTTATCTAGAAACCCATTATCCAGAAAGTTTGACCCAAATTAAGATATACTGTAATTCATCCTTATTGGAAGCAAAACAAGTTACTAGAAAATCATGTAAACATTAAATAAACCCAATAGGCTAAAGGTATGAAGAGCCAAATTACAGAAAGATCTGGAAACCCCCAGGTCCCAAGCATTCTGCATAACAGGTTCCATACCTGTAATGATAAAAAAAGAAATACCTTGTACGTTATCCCAACTAAGATATAATTAATTCTTATTGGAGGCAAAACAAGCCTGTTGGGTTTAAGTAATGTTTTAATACATTTTTTTTAGTAGATTTATGCTATGAAGATCCAAATTATGGAAAGATCAGTTATTCAGAAAACTCTAGGTCCCAAGCATTCTGCATAACTGGTCCCATACCTGTGTGGGGAGAGTGCGGTGTAATAAAAGTATTCACGGTTATTAACAATCTAAGGTGCATGTCATACAGCAAATGTTGTATTGATAAGAAAGTGATACAACTGTACAAAAAAGTTGTGCAACTGTACTGTAAAAAGGTAACTAGCATTGCCAGGGGGTTGCATGCTATTTGTTACGTGTAAACAACTGTTGGGGCTGTAAAAACATCAAATATCACCTCTTCCCAAGCCAAAAGTGGATCACAAAACCCAGATATCTGGTCTTAGTGGACAGTCAGGTCTTGCTGGAACAGTGATTAACATCTTATGCCGTCTCTAGGGCTGCCACCTTTTCTGGAAAAAAATACCGGCCTTCCTATAGTTTTGCCAATTTTTTCCTATTAATAACATTGGGATCAAACATCATTTTTACTGGCCAGGCCGGTAAAATACTGGCCAGGTGGCAACCCTAGCCGTCTCCCTGTATATGTATTTGATTTAACTTAAACCTGTATTTACCATCTATGCTGTAACTTGTTTATTTGACACAGCAATAAATATACGTTATTATATAAACGTTATTATTATAAATTACTACGAGCCTTGAGAGTATCATTGTACCCTAGACCAGGGTTCCTCAACATGTTTTTTTACCAGTAAACTACATTCAATTGTAAAGACAATTGGGGAAAACACAATCATGCAAAAAGTACCAAGGAGTGCCAAATAAGAGCTATTATTATATTATGTTATTAGCTATTTGGTAGCCATTATATGGACTCGCAGCCTACAGAAGGCTCTGCTTGGCAGTACATATGGATTTTATACAACCAAAACTTGCCTCCAAGCCAGGAATTAAAAAATAAACAACTGCTTTGAGGCCACTGGGAGCAATACCCAAGGGGTTGGTGAGCAACATGTTACTCACGAGCCACTGGTTGGGGATCACTGTCCAAGACACACAAGTGAGTCGGCACTTGTTCTGGTAGTTGCAAGATACTGCTCAAATCAGTAAGCAGTAACCAAAGCCTATTCCAACAACCTGTATATTGCAGTGTTCAGTTTCTGACTGCAGGACATTCTCTGGCACCCTGTGTCACTAATCATGTTTTCCAATTATAAATTGAGAAATTCAAGGAAAGAAGCCATTTAAAATTAATCTTTTTGATCTTCACAGTCTCTCCGCTGTATTCAAAAATTTGTATATAGATCATAGCCTATGGCAATAGAGAGAAAAACAAAAAACAGAAAATCGTGCAGTATGTTTACATATTGCGACAGCCCCAGGCACCGGGTGCTGTCACAATATCTAAACATACTGCACAATTTTCTGTTTTTTTCTCTACTGCCATAGGCCCTGATCTATATACAAATGTTGAGGATTTTTTCCAATTAACTGTAAATAATCACTTTGTGTTGGAAAGACATAGGGACAGATACTTTGCATATTGAGTACTTGGTGCTATGTTCTGCAGTACTCAGTATTTCTGACCATTGGGCACTTTGTCATCAAATTCTGCACAACACAAATAAAACAGAAGCACATTTGCTGCATTTTATTTCCACTGAAAAACAGAACCCCCAATATCTTCAGGATATGTTTTAAAATGAATGCCCTTATTAAAAAAATATTAGTAGTGCTGAATGAACAGTGGCAGAATCTGTAGAGACTAAGTTTAGGTATTTGTGTCCAGATATTAGGTGCATTAGGCTGTAACTAATTAATCCATCTTTCTATCAATTAATCCTTTTGTCTATTAAACACATTGAGTAAATTACTCCTGCTTTGGTTTTATAACAAGGAGGAACAAACTCATACAATGAAATCTCCTTTAAAGAAATATAACTGAGATTATATCTAACCTCAATTATTAAGCATTCTTCATTTCAACATCTATTTTTTGTGTCAATGATCCTCTTTCAATAAAAGCTACTGAATGTCTCCTGAGTCTGAGAGACTATGCTTGTTACTTTGCCGATCGTCCCACACTGCATCTTGTTTCTACCATTATAAATCTCTTATACAGCAAAGCACGTTGCCACCCTTTGTGCCAACACTGCATGTAAAACTATTTTAGAATGGAGAGAAAAAAAAACTCTGCAAATATAAGGAAATGAGTCAGAACCTTGGATATCTTAAAATATCTCCTGAATGGCAACAATATGTGCAGCAAAAAGGGTAGTCATCACTCATTTATTTTATATCTAGTTCTGGCCACAGGCCAACCTGGACATAAGCCAAAGACACACGCAGCATTTTGAACGCTACTGGGCAGAGAACAAAATGTCCCTGTGTCTGCCACTGTTCCTAATACTACTGGTCAAAAAGCACAATACTTGAGGCACATAAAGTGGTGACAGGCAGACCTTGTTATCAAAATGTACAAACAAGTAAGTGTTTTGATGCTGAAGTATGCTTGCCATTTCATCTTGTGCATCCAATAGAGCAAATTGCATTTGGGTAAATGGATACATTTATTTTCATGCTAGTTGAACTATGTAAAATTAATTGTTAAATTCTTAAGAAAGTGTTGGGAATGTTTTACTGAGCAGAAACCAGAGAACCAGAGAACCTGGAATAAACCTGTGACCCCAGTGCAGAAAGGCAGCAAGGCTGTACACTGCTCCAGCATTTACACAAAAAAATATAATTGTGACATTATCAGAGTATATATCAGTGATGCCTCATTTGCGTCAAATCAAAAATTTGGTATGGGATTCACCCAAACCCTTGGGCTGTTTGTAGGTTATTGCCAAATCCTAAATGTTTAGCTGAACCAAATCTAAACTCTTTACTGATAACATCATGTACCATCATGTCGTAATGCAATGGCTTTTGTGTATTATAATGGTGTCCATCAAGGACACCTGTGAAACAGGAATCCAGTGGAATAACTATGGAGGAAGCAGACCCCGCAGTCGCTATATTATATAGCCAATAAAAAAAACCTCCTCCCCAGCCCCTCTAACCTGCGTTTAGGAAGGGGGATGCAAGTCGGGTGAGAGTGGGAGGAGACAGGGCAGGGAGAGGGCAGGGCAGGGGTGGGCGGGAGGATGGGGATCAGAGTGCAGGGGGGCACGGCGCACTCTAGTTACACTACTGACCTGGCACTGTATTCCGAATACATTTACTCTCCCCTGTTGTAGCAGGAAGAGCAGCCAAATAACATGAAGGGCCACGGGTTAATTTAATTCCCATAGGGATGTACCTTTAGTCAAACTGACCCCACAGTTTAATGAATTAGTGCATTCTGTAGCATGCATACTTTTAACAGACCACATGGGTTCTAAACATCTAGGTAGACATAGGAAGTGCAGTATACATGAACATAAAGCAAAGTCAGTCTGAGGAGATAAAGAAGAAAAACATCACTTACTTTCATAGAAAGAGCAATTAGTGCACCCTCAGTAGGCTTCCCCATTAATGTATTGTTCCTTATTTCAGCATCATTGCACACACATCCTGCCTGAAAAATTTAGAGATGACATTTCACTCCATGCTCTTAAAAATACTACTTTTTGAATTGGAAGTGGCAGGCTGAATTAAAAAAATACACATTGTATTGCTAGTAGGGATGCACCGAATCCAGGAATCCGTTCGGGATTCGGCTTTAATTCAGCAGGATTCCGTTTCGGCCCAATCCTTGTGCCTAGCTGAACTGAATCCTAATTTGCATATGTAAATTATGGGTAGGTAGGGAAATTACGTGACTTTTCATCACAAAAGAAGAATTTTTTCCACTTTTTCCTTTCCTGCCTTTAATTTGCATATGCAAATTAGGATTTGGTTCGGTATTTAGCCGAATCTTTCATCAATGATTCGGCCAAATCCGAAATATTGGATTCGGTGCATCCCTAATTGCTATTCTGGTTTCTGGTCCCCTAAAAAATGTAACATGAGGGAATAGCATAATGGCAACATCAAGGTAAAATAATGTGAAACTTTCAGCAAGCCAAATATACAACCTGTATACAGGTCACACAGGTGTTATATATGAATCCTCTGCTTAGCTCTGAAAATGATATACAGGACCATGTTTATCAAAACTAGTGCATTTATCAGGATGCTGTGCAAAGGGAGGCCAGTGTTAAGAATAAGTAAAGCATTACCTCTATGACTTTGCTTATTGAAGGATTGCAAAATCCATGAATGATTTCCCCATCATGTATGACTTCCCCAAAGCGATTGTATCCAACACCAGTCACCTAAAAAACGCACACAGCAGCAGATTAATTTCTCCCTTAATGAGTTTAAGAAGAACTATCTATACTTGCACATTTACGGAGTAAGAAATAGTATCAATTACAGTGCAGTTGTGACAATATTTGTCATCAAAAGTATATGGCATTCAGGACAATTACAGATGTTATCTTCCAAGTCTGTTTTATTTTTATGTTTTGTCTTATTTTATTTGTTTGTTTTTCCATATTGTAAAATAAAAATACTCTCTAAGAAAAATTTGCAGTGACACAAGTACACACAGACTGTAGATGGTGTAGGCAAAACAACCAAAACATCTAACCTAAGAATTTGGCTCTTTACCCAAAGGCTATGGTCACAGCGGACCGTTTCTCTGCCTGTAACAGCAGAACCACTCTCCTCAACCCACTCCAGTGTCTACATTAACAGGCACTATGTTGTCCTCCATGCAGATACACAGAGCAGATTTCAGCACAAACATTAAAGTATAAATAAACTAATAATGATCTGCTCATAATTACTAGAAAAACAGGTAATTAACATTAGAGTAACATTAGATATACATGGTATAGGCCATGCTTATTAGAGATTAATTTTGGTAAAGGTTGTTTTCCTTTAAATGAGAGTGTGTTTTTGATTATGCTGATGGCCTTTGAACAGAACTAAGCATGAGACCTTTTGGCTCAGAGACATATGTAGGTGAAAGCTTACATACTGGAACATTTTCTTTCTTTGGTGTGACAACTTTTACTTACATTACAAGGGTATAAATGCATATTCTGAAATATAATTGGGGCCACTAGTTCATGCCTGGACTAAGTGATCTACACATGCCTTGAACAAAACCTATTCTTATCAGATAATGAAGACTGTTTTGAATTTTTTATGACCCGTTTTGGAAAATGTATTGCAAAAAAGGCATGGGGCCCAGGGAATGCACATTGATCAATCCCTTTTGCATACAGGTATGGGACCTGTTATCCAGAATGCTCAGGACCTGGATAATGGACGTTTCTGTAATTTGGATCTTCAAACCTTAAGTCTACTAGAAAGTCATTCAAACATTAAATATACCCAATAGGCGGGCTTTGCTTCCAATAAGGATTCATTATATCTTAGTTTGGACCAAGTACAAGGTACTGTTTTATTATTAAAGAGAAAAAGGAAATCATTTTTAAAATTTTGGATTATTTGGATAAAATGCAGTCTATGGGAGAAGGCCTTTCCATAATTCGGAGCATTCTGGATAACGGGTTTCCTGATACCATATCCTATAAATGTGTATGTATATATATATATATATATATATATATATATATATATATATATATATATATATATATATATATATATATATATATATATATATATATATATATATATATATATATATATATACAGTGGTGTGAAAAACTATTTGCCCCCTTCCTGATTTCTTATTCTTTTGCATGTTTGTCACACAAAATGTTTCTGATCATCAAACACATTTAACTATTAGTCAAAGATAACACAAGTAAACACAAAATGCAGTTTTTAAATGAGTGTTTTAAATGGGTTTTTATTATTTAGGGAGAAAAGAAATCCAAAGCTGTGTGAAAAAGTAATTGCCCCTAATAACTCGTTGGGCCACCCTTAGCAGCAATAACTGCAATCAAGCGTTTGCGATAACTTGCAACGAGTCTTTTACAGCGCTCTGGAGGAATTTTGGCCCACTCATCTTTGCAGAATTGTTGTAATTCAGCTTTATTTGAGGGTTTTCTAGCATGAACCGCCTTTTTAAGGTCATGCCACAACATCTCAATAGGATTCAGGTCAGGACTTTGACTAGGCCACTCCAAAGTCTTCATTTTGTTTTTCTTCAGCCATTCAGAGGTGGATTTACTGGTGTGTTTTGGGTCATTGTCCTGCTGCAGCACCCAAGATCGCTTCAGCTTGAGTTGACGAACAGATGGCCGGACATTCTCCTTCAGGATTTTTTGGTAGACAGTAGAATTCATGGTTCCATCTATAACATCAAGTCTTCCAGGTCCTGAAGCAGCAAAACAACCCCAGACCATCACACTACCACCACCATATTTTACTGTTGGTATGATGTTCTTTTTCTGAAATGCTGTGTTACTTTTACGCCAGATGTAACGGGACGCGCACCTTCCAAAAAGTTCAACTTTTGTCTCGTCGGTCCACAAGGTATTTTCCCAAAAGTCTTGGCAATCATTGAGATGTTTTTTAGCAAAATTGAGACGAGCCTTAATGTTCTTTTTGCTTAAAAGTGGTTTGCGCCTTGGAAATCTGCCATGCAGGCCGTTTTTGCCCAGTCTCTTTCTTATGGTGGAGTCGTGAACACTGACCTTAATTGAGGCAAGTGAGGCCTGCAGTTCTTTAGATGTTGTCCTGGGGTCTTTTGTGGCCTCTCGGATGAGTTGTCTCTGCGCTCTTGGGGTAATTTTGGTCGGCCGGCCACTCCTGGGAAGGTTCACCACTGTTCCATGTTTTTGCCATTTGTGGATAATGGCTCTCACTGTGGTTCGCTGGAGTCCCAAAGCTTTAGAAATGGCTTTAAAACCTTTGAAATTGAACTCAGGTGTGATAAACCACAGTTAAGTTATTTTTTAACAAGGGGGGCAATCACTTTTTCACACAGGCCCATGTAGATTTGGAGTTTTTTTTCTCCCTTAATAACGTAAACCTTCATTTAAAAACTGCATTTTGTGTTCAATTATGTTATCTTTGACTAATAGTTAACGGTTTTTGATGAGCAGAAACATTTAAGTGTGACAAACATGCAAAAGAATAAGAAATCAGGAAGGGGGCAAATAGTTTTTCACACCACTGTATATATACTCTGTCCCTGGCGTCCGCACTCGCTCATCTGGTTAAAGCAATTGCCGGGTGCCGTGTCAATGTTGAGGTAATCTAAATCCAAATGTTGCGACACGCACTCCGATTATTAACAATGATTTTTATTTATACATCATAAGAAAAGGCATCAATGATGCCTTTTCTTATGATGTATAAATAAAAATCATTGTTAATAATCGGAGTGCGTGTCGCAACATTTGGATTTATATATATATATATATATTTAGTTCTACAAAGAAATGTGCAGTGTTTATTAATGTTAAATACTAATACTAAATGAGAAGTATGTTGTAGCTCTCAAGTAGACCAATAATGAATGGCTATGAGGGCCGCTTTTACATCTTATCTCATCTTTATCTTTTAGTGTTTGTGAAGCAATAGTGAAATGTGATGTACTTCAAAATACACATACTTCTAAAATAAAAATGTATTCTTTTATATGTACAAATACCACTTTTTCCCCCCCATGTATGTAACAAATCTGCACAAGTACCTCTGCATGAAGTCCATCTGATGTAAATATGTGTGTTACAGTCATCTCATTTTTTGTCAGCGTTCCGGTTTTGTCTGAACAGATAACATTACAGCAACCTGGCACACAAAAAAAGTGTTATTCTCATTTAAGTCAAGTAACACAGGTGTAAAAAATGTATAGGTTGCCTGGATCCAACTGGCACTTCAAACATTTCCACTCAGACTTTTGCAGGTCTGTATCGCTAGTCAAACATCTTTTATTTTAATGTAACAGTGTTATCATCTTGCTCCGAGGTAAGATAGCACTTATTTTTTGCTCGAAATTGTGGTGGATTGGACCAAGCAATAGATGGGACTGAAGCCTTACAACCTTCAGATACACAACAATCAACTTTAGCTAGGTGAGCCTTACTTGTTATCTGCAAAAACAAATTAAATCATTGAAGTGAACGTCATTACAAAGGATGGGCCAGAATGTACTCATTAGTGTCTCTTCTGACAACTAAACCATCTGGTTTAAGAGAAAATATAATAGAAGTGCAACGCGAGAGATGCTAATGGACCCTTAAATTACCAATTGCTTGAGTTCTCACAGTATAAACTGGGAATAAACTAATTTTGCAGTATGATTCAATAATCCAGAAAATGTTTTTCTTTCCACTTGTGTATCACAAAGGGACCTGGGTTAATAACTAAGCTTCCCAAAATGTGTGTAATGCAACTGCTGAGGCTGGCAGCGTAGTGGAGTAATGAAAGGGGTTATCAGACATAAAATTGGCTGAATGTGTTATAAATGTTGTTGAACCTACACAGGTTTTCCTGAAATCACCTGCTTGTTCTTTAGTCTGCCAATGAGACTCTCTTGGGAGTCTGAGCAAATGCCTTGCTCTTGACAAAATGCCAAATGATTTACATTTCACAAAGCCAGTAAAAGCTTTGCAAGAAGCAATTGCCAAGAAATAAGTGTTCTTCACTGTAAGCGTTTATATGAACATGTTAAATAGATATTTAAGAACCTTAAGCATATGTAAGCAATACAATTTACGTGTAATCTCTTTGGTAACGGTTAAAGGGGTTGTTCACATGTAAACAAACTTTTAGTATGATGTACACAAATATTCTGAGACAATTTGCACTTGGTCTACGTTTATATTTAGCTTTTTGTTTTGGCAGCTTTGTGAAGACCATTTGCAAGGTTGCTAGGTTAGGCCATTTGATTACATACTAAAAGTTAACATAAAGACAGAAAACTTTGGGTGGCATTGCAATTTTCCATAAACCTGTGTTGTAGAAACACTTCAATCCTGTTATGGGAATGTTCATCTGTTTGCACATAGCCATTGGTTGCTTACTTTTAAGTCAAATTCATAATTTAGGACCAGACTTGCAGGTTTTTTTTGTTAGACATAGAACAGCAGTTTTAGGCTAACTTCCAGCAGTTGAAATGCAATAGCCTGAGGAAGCTTTATTGAAGAATTCTATTAGAATTGTGTGTTTTTCTTTTTTAACTTGTCAGTATGGCTTACATACATGTAAACATGTTATGAGTTAAGAAAGGTCTGATCAAATGCTGAAAAACAAAGCAAAGCTTGAGCACAAAAGTTATGCTTAAAGGGAATTTTCAGTTTTTTGTTTGTATTTGTATACAACTCAACTATAAATTAGTTAAACAACACCCAAAAAGCCTAAATAATACTACATTGTCTAAAAACTGTAATGCTATGCAGAAGTTATCATTATTAATTCAATAACTCATTTTGTAAGAGCTCTAACCTTAATGCAATCTGCGGTTCTTACCTAGTGTTTCTACAATGGGTAATTTTTTCACAATGGCTCTGTTTTTCACCATTCTCATAACACCAAGCGCCAATGTAACCGTTACCACAATAGGGAGTCCTTCAGGTATAGCAGCCACTGCCAAACTGGAGGAACAGAAATCCATTTGAAATCAGTTAATCGTCAACATCCTTCTTTACTTTAATTCATATTAAAATCAGACTTTACACTACAACAAAAATAATATGACACCTTCTAAGTGTTGTATCTGATTTCTGTATATCCTCCATCAAGCCAGAGGGACTTGCCCCAGTTCCATAGGCAATCCACATGCAATAAATTGTATCCAAAGATATATGTCCCAAGGCTTTTTATTAGTTAAAACAAAATATTTATTTTAAAGTTGCATTAAAATTACGATACATACTGACAGATAGCCCACCTTATTTTTTCTGACCAGTACTTATTCCTATTTCCAATACCTTTAAGCAGATCTTTTCTATCACTTCCTTTTGCTCTCTGGAATGCTTTCTGTATAGTTTTTTGCTTTTAACTCAGTGACGGCTTTTATAGTCATGCTTATATGACATGCTGTACAAGAATCTAACCAACGTTGTTAAAATTAATATGTGACTAACTTACAACTAATGATACATGGGATAAAATACGAATGCCCCACAGTGGAAGTTTTGTGTTTATATTAAGAGAATAGGGTTAATCCCCACTGAATCCTGATTGGTTTTAAGTAAAATGGGAGGGGTTAATAAGGTTTAAATACTGGTTGGAACATGCTGTCAATAGAGACACCTATGACGAAGTGCCGGAGGGTACGAAACGCGTAAGATGGGCCATGTGGGGTCAGTATGTATCTTAATTTTAATGCAACTTTAAAATAAATATTTTGTTTTAACTAATGAAAAGACTTGGGACATATATCTTTGGATGAGCCAAGAAGAAGAGTATTAAAGAGGCACCAGTTATCTAGGAGTGTAACTATATTAACACAATTTGATGCAATCTTGAGGGAACATAACCTGGACTTCCGGTGAATCATCCAGCTCTGAATGTAAAAGTGTATCACGGAGTCACGCATGTTATTAGAGTGGATCAGACAACTTTTTATGTAGACAACTTAAAAATTAGAAACCTGAGAACAATCAGCAAAGCGGAGCAGCGTTTCTAAGGTAACAATGTCTAAAAATTATTTTTTTAAACAGACAAATGGATTGAGATAATACACGTGTTACGAGAACAGTGTATCAGAAAGAAATACATTTTTATTATATTCCCTTACTTACAGTCATATGAAAAAGTTTGGGAACCCCTCTTAATTCTTTGGCGTTTTGTTTATCACTGGCTGAGATTTTACAGTAGCAACTTACCTTTAATATATAACATGCTTTATGGAAACAGTAGTATTTCAGCTGTGACATAACGTTTATTGGATTCACAAAAAATATGCATCATAACAAAATTAAGACAGGTGCATAAATTTGGGCACCCCAACAGAGATATTACATTAATACTTAGTTGAGCCTCCTATTGCAAATGTAACAGCCTCTAGATGCCTCCTATAGCCGTTGAAGAGTGTCTGGATGGCAGTATTTTTTACCATTTGTCCAAACAAAATCTCTCCAGCTTGGTAAAAAATTGATGGCTGCAGAGCATGGACAGCCTGCTTCAAATCATCCCATAGATATTCAAATTGAGGTACTGCGACAGCCATTCCAGAATATTGTACATAAATACCTTTGTATATTTCGAAGTGTGTTTATGGTTATTGTCTTGTTGGAATATCCAACCCCTGGGTAACTTTGTTACTAATGCTTGAACATTATCCTGAAGAATTTGTTGATATTGGGTTGAATTCATCCAAACCTCAACTTTAACAAGGACCCCAGTCCCTGAACTAGCAACACAACTGCACAGCATGATGGAACCTTCACCAAACTTGACAGTAGGTAGCAGGTGTTTTTCTTGGAATGCGGAACTCTTTTTGTTATGACCAAATAACTAAATTTTTGTCTCATCAGTCCAAAGCTGCTTGTGGCGTGAGTGCAGAAAGGGCTTCTTTCTCATCACCCTACCATAAAGATTGCGCTGAATTGTAGAATGATGTACAGATACACCATCTGCAGCAAGATGTTCTTGCAGGTCTTTGGAGGTGATCTTAGTGTTGTCTGTAACCTTTTTTTACAATCCTCTGCATATGTTATATGCATTCAAATTAGCAAAATTACAAGGGTACCCATATTTTTGCAAAGTGGAGTAGAGTAAACTATTATGCAGGATAAGAGGGGCTGCAAAACTTTTTCATATGACTGTATATACTATAGTGACAACAATTTATTTTCACTTTAATTTAATTTTAATTTCACTTTAATTTTAATTTCACTTTACAGAGATTGTTCACCATTCAAGTTAGTCCTTGCCCTAATGAAGTTTACAATCTGAGGTCTCTCACACACAGAAAAAAAAAAAATGTTCAATTTCGAGTAACTGAAATCCAGTTACATAGGAATTTTACTTGTAAGTAACAGCAATGCAAAGATTTTGCTTATGGCAAAATTTAAGGAAAACACGATTGCTTTCTTTTGATTTCGATGTTTCTTAAGCTCTGTTGACAGCAATATGGTGTATTACCATATAGAATACTCACCTCACACCAATAGTAAACATATCAAGAATATGCTTCCCTTGCAGCCAGCCAACTAGCATGATTATACCTAAAGCAAAAATAAAAAAATGGAATTGTCTAAAAATAGCAAAAACTTTTACATTTAAAAATGAAAAATATAAAAAACCTGAGTTATAACATACCGTATAAGATATCATTGGCCCAATAAATGCAATAAATTGGTCAGCGCTATGCCATAAGTAGATCTTTATATAAAATGTATATTTTAATATGGAGAGGTGTTTATTTTCATGCCCAGCTTCACCTAACCTGAGAAAGGTCACATTAAAATAATTATATATTAATATTAAGCTAAAACATATGTTTTTTTTTTGTTGGCTTCAAAGCTGATCTGTTTTATGTGATTCACTTCTAGAACCTGAGAAGTGCATAATTCCACAATCAAGGTGGTCACATATCAGTATGATTGCATCACTCCCCATTGCATTGACCTTACTACAATGAATGTCATTATCACATGTGTCATGTTTTCTATTTCTGTGTGCTTGTGACTGGTTGTTATTAGTTAGAGTATATGCAGATGCTGCAATAATAAACTGTAACAGACTAGGATTTCCCATCCCTTACCAGCATGAAGCGGCTGCAAAAAATAAGGTATTGGAGGAGCACTCCTTCTACAGTCAAAAAATTATTAAACTTACCAGCATTGAAGGGGTAGTTCACATTTCAGTTATTTTTAGCATGTTATAAAATCTTCTGTTATCTGCAATTTTTTTTCCTTTATTCCCCTCTTTCTAGCTTTCAAATGGAGATTACTGACTGTGGCAACTAAAAATATATTGGTCTCTGAGACTAACATTTAGGGGGTTATTTATTAAATCTTTATTTTTTTCTGGTCGAGGTATATTGGGCAAAAAATTCTTTTTTTTTTTTTTTTTAGAGATTTATTATACCCCAAAGCTGCAAAAAGACCAAATCCGAAAATCCACCATCTCAAACCTGTCGCGGACATGTATAAGTCAATGGGTGATGTTCCTTTTACAATTTGAAGTATTGTGATCTCTCTGGGTTTAGTCTGATAATCCAAAAAAATCTGGGTCTGGGTTAGGAACCATTAATCATAATGGTATTGTAATGTTGTGGTAAAAGCGCACGTGTGGTATGTGTATATGATTATTATGTTAACATATTTGTTTTCATGTTTTCAAAACATCACAGGCATGCCAAGTGGCCAAACAAAATTAATTTCTGTGAACAGAAACAAAGATGTAGAGGAAAAAAAAGGCTTGTGGATAAGACATTCTTACCTATAATACCGAAAGAATATAAGGAGAGCTGCTTCCCTAAAATGTCCATGCTTTTCTGTAGGGGTGTCTTTGGCGCCTTGAAGAAGGAAGACAATTATTATACTTTGCAGGATCTGGTAGAAAATATGTAGTAGTAGCACTATACTGTAGTATAGTGCAGTATTTATAATATAATAATATGGAGATTATACTACAATTTCATTTATCTAAGGAAAAACAAACAATTGTGCAAATATACGCAAAGGTCAAGTAGAGTGCAATGCCATATACAGTATCATGGACAAACACATCTACTGCATCATCATTCTTTACCTCTTCAGCTTGCATCATTTTAAATACTTCTCCAAATTCTGAATTTTCTCCTGTTCCAATGACAATACCCTGTAAAAACATGACAAAGAACTAAAATGAATCATTTGTCAGTACTCCTTTATTAGAAATAGACAATAGCCACAGAGTATAATAAATATGTGTGCCAAGACCATTCAATTATTTAATTCACATTATATAAAAACCATCATAATTAATAATCAGCCATGAATCGTCAGATTAATATGATTTTTCAATTACCCCAAATCTTAGCTACTCTACAGAAGCCAACGTCACATTCAACCGTGCCGTGTTGCTAGCACTTAAAAGATGACTAGCCAGTATGAATTCTAGGGTTACAGAACCACTGGGGACTATTTGTTTCCTTCATGAATACAGAGCTTTATGTCTTTGATGACACTTTGGGGTTTATTTATCAAAGAGTGATGTTAAAGATTGCCATAGTCTGCTACAGTGAAATTCCGCCACTCTCCATTCATTTCTATGGGAGCCTTACTGTAGGTTGGAATCCAACAACAGCAAGAGAGTTGAGATGGACATCACTGTCAAACACGATAAAAGAATACTGCAAACCAGAATAAGAAATATAACTAACTATGCTGTAGCGAGCTTAAAATAAAGATTGGGTAACAAAGCCTTCATTTAGTTGTCAACTGTAAAAGCAGAGTACCTTAGCTTTTCCACATCTGACTAATGTTCCCATGAAGGCAATGTTGCTTCTTGAGGTAAGATCTCCATTTGATGCACATGGTTGGGGTGCTGTAGATTTGGCACATGGAGCAGTCTCTCCAGTTAAACTAGATTCATCCACAGAAAGATCCATTGCCTTGCAAAAAGAAATGGTAAAAAGAAAATGCATTGCTTTGATAAAAAAAAAAGTAGCATGTAATAAAATATATACTTATCTTCACATATTTAATAGAGAGTCTTCAAACAATAATTCTGTAGCTGTAGAAATAGAACTCCTATCTAGGCTGACGTGCATCATAGTTCTGATTTGGAAAAGTGATTTCCTTTCTTTCCTTTCTTTCAGTAGTGATAAAATAGTAGCTTTGATGATAACTAAGATGTATAAAACCATGTTGGTGCAGAACAATCCTATTGTATTTATTTAATGTTTAAATGTTTTTTTAGCAGACTTAAAGTAAGCAGAAAAATCATGTCTGGAAAACCCAGGTCCCAAGCACTGCAGATAATAGAGCTGTGCACTCCATTTGTTTTTACTCAATATGTTTTCTCTTCAGTGAGAATTGCAAAACATGGTTCTCATGTCATCCAAACTTCATGTTTTACAGTTATAGGCTCTGTGCTACAGATTTTGTAGGTTATTTAATTAGCTCTTGTGTTTTATCACATTTGGGTGAGATTATCCAGCCCAAGCATGACGGGATTAGCAGGCATAAATCTATTTTCTGCACAGGGAACCTAAATTTACCAGACTTATCTCTTTTAGAATACTATATTAACATTCCATAAAGAGTTATGGTTATATAAGCTGTGACCCTACTTCACCATTAGGGTAAAAGGCCAAAAAAATAAATAAAAAAAGACATTTTGCATTTATATAAAAATGTGTAGGAATATATATCTAATTTTATTGCTCTAAAAAGTTTTGATATGGGATATTGTTCTGAAGTTATATTTTATGTGTTCGGCATGGTGTTATTAAGTACTGTATGAGGTCACAGACAGGTAATACATTAGGGGGGTTATTCCCTTTAAACAGTCTCCTGTAATTATTTGGCATTTTTAGCTTAGAAAGGAGCATGAGGCTCTGAATGTTTCCATGTCTATTACAAACTTTGGCACATTTTTTAAGCCCACTTGTGCTCTACGTATCAGAAGTAAAACGTACATGAAAGTGTATAATTGGAACAGATTTTTGCAGATAACAATCCGTGCATCTTGAAGGTATTGTATAGTAGTATTTGTCTAAATGCCTTTCACAGAACAAGTTCTTTTAAATGAATATTTGAAGCAATGGGCTTTTTAACACTGAGCAGCTTTTTGTTTATGTAGTTGAACTTTGGTTTTGGTTTAGAATTACCAAAAGATGTGGTTTATATTTTTGAGCTTTGGCAGTGATAAAATGCTTTGTATGTTGTGTACTTAACTTCTTTCAATCTACATGGAGAGAACACATTATTATGTTAAAAGCAGAGGAGTCTGAGTTGGAGGTACCATAAATTAAGGAGTTGGAGTCGAAGGATTTATGTACCAACTCTTTAGCCCTGGTATTAAACAAACGAAAGTAAGCTTAAAAAAATATTTTAGAGTGTTCCATTATCAGGGGAAGGAGGGGGTAAGTTATCCTTTGAGTACTGGCCTAGTTAGTGATGTTTGGGGACTGAGTTGACCCATATTAGGTCCAGGGTGTACCATTACATTTCTGTGGCTGGATCTATCACAAGACAGTCCCTAATATTTTCTTTAACTTTCCAGTTTGCTGCTAGGATGGACATGGCTGCTGTTGCTAGTGACTTTGGACCTTTAGGGCACAGATTGATTGCAGAGATTTTTAAATAATTTTATTTCATGAATGGATGTTTTATGAAGAAAAAAGATTTTGTGCTTCCTATTTCTTATTCAGTTTTTTATGTCTGAAAGGCTGTTCTTCTTTAAAGATCATTACATTGGTTTTTTTCCAGTTGTTCCATTGGAAGAAATGGTTCTTTGTTTAGCAGTAACAATTGCAGCAAGCACAAACACACACATGGAACAAAGCACAGCATAGAATCTATTTCACCAAGGCTGCTTCTTGGATCGGAAACCTGAACAGACAAGAAACAAAATTGTAGTAGCAGCAGCATCAAAGATGTATAAATCTATACAAAATAATAATAATAGTGTTCAGGGGTTAGTATCAGAATAATATATATATATATATATATATATATATATATATATATATATATATATATATATATATATATATATATATATATATATATATATATATAAATAATACACAAGAGCCATGAATATCATGTAAATTATATCCTTATAAACGGTGAGTTCTGATGTCATCAGTTATAAACGGTGAGTTCTGACACATGACTCACTGAAACTTGTGTATTATAATAAATAAAGTACTCCCTGTTGCAAAATATGAGGATATTAGAAGTTACCATGGTCATGAAACTCCTCGGTAACTTATAATATCCTTAATTTACAAGAGGGGGTACTTTATTCATTATATATTGAACAGGGCCTTGTATGCCAAGGGAGGGATAGAGAGAAATTTAATGGCAAGAACATTTGTAACTAAAGATGCACCAAATCCACCACAAATTGGACCAAATTTGTTTGTGTGACAAAAAGTCACATGATTTGGTAGAATCCGAATCCTGCTGAAAAAAGGCAGAATCTTGGCCGAATCCTGAACCGAATCCTGGATCCTTGCATTCCTATTTGTAACATTGGCCACGGATTTAGAAGGCAATTTACCAGTAATAAATATTTATTATTCATGTACCTAAACAAATATCTGGTGGAGGGTAGTTTAGTCAAGCTATAAAAGATCAGTTAATGCACCACAATGATACTTACATTTTTAATAAAAACAAGAATTTCACAAACAAATATAATATAAATATATTATAATATAATATATACTCAGCGGAAGTATGTATCAACATGTACTTAAGTTTATAGAATGCAATGGGAAAATCTATCTTTGAATGTGTGGCAAATTAGTCACATAAAGCCTAGGGGCATTATACTCTATTAAATCAATCATGCAAAACAAGACCTTGGGGTTTCACTAGCTGACATTGGTCATTATTATTTGCCTGACAACTGCACATATGAACAACAAGCAGGGAAATAGTTAAACATAGAATACAAATGCAGCACAATTTTAATGCAATGAAAAAAAAATCGACAGTGGACACACTGAAGACTCCATGCACCTACCTCAAACAGGCGCAAGTCTGCAGGAACTCGGTCACCAACTGACAGGCAGACAGTGTCCCCAGGAACCAACTCTCTAGCTAGTGTGTGCTCCATTCGTCCTTCTCGAATACTACAGTGGAAAAACAAAGCACCTTTAATTAATTTTTCATGTAGTCTACATAAATCTATAACCAAACACAAATAAATGTTTATACAACAGAGTGGTAAATTGGGGAGGACACAATATCAAGAACTGAGCCATTTGAAAAATTGCCAAAAATGTGTTTGAAAATTCGTAAATATCATTCAATTTGAAATGCCTCCTTAGTACAACATGTAAAAATGGCGATTCTGTAGAGAGGTTTACTAAAAGGGACAAGTTCCATGTCACTATGCCTATAAAAATCTTCTCAGCATTAATTACATTTTTGAAATGTTTAAACCTTCCTTTCCTTACTAATTTGTGACTGACACAGCTTCAAGCAGAGTAAACTTGTGAGTGAAGTACGTTGGGCACGAGGAGTGAAACAAAGTCCTGTTAGCCTGGGCCAGTGTTCAGATTTGACTTTCACCCCATCAGGCCATTGCCCCATTCCCAAATTTAACATAACGTTCAACTTTGCTCTGCTTAAAGCATTTTCAATGCTCAACCACTAGTTCCCTAAACAGAAAGTGATCTATATAGCAAGAGGACATCCTACTAAATGTGATTGGGCTTTATGGCTGACCACACAGATGCTATGAATTGCCTGTCTCACTTGTATCTATTCTGCTCCTCTTTAACCTTCTTCCTAACTTTTTTTTCTTCTATCTTTAACCTCAGTCTTGTTATTGCCATTCATTAAATTACAAAAATGAATAAAAAATTATGATAAAAAGTAAAATATAAAAAGTCCAATCATACCAATGACATTCTGGTGGTACCAGCTTGCTGAGCTCTTCTAGAGATTTTTCAGAACGATATTCCTACAAGAGACAAACATGAAATGAATTCAATACTGTACAGTGCAAAAGTCCCCAATACTATATAAACATATAATAAAAATATCTGAACAATTATTAAACAGCTCCCAGCACATATATATACATTGTACAATGCTTTTCTTAAAGGGTCACTTTGCTTAGAGATCAGTGGTTTTGTGGTATCTCTCATTAGATTTCTTTAGTGCAATGATTATGAAAAGCCATTATTGGCTGTGGTGCAGTAACATTACATAATGTCTAGTATGTAAGTTTGTTGAATGGAGATTATTACACAGAAGGAGGGCTACAAAGGGTTACAAGACATGTTATGGCCAACCAGTCTGACTTTGGCTGCTCCAGCAACACTAAAACTGAACCAGTAAAACAATCAAAAGAATTAGTGAAAATCAAAAGGAAAATAAAAATGCATTAATATTTTCAATGTACTTTTAATCAACTATGAATATATACAGGACATTTTCTGGGCCCCCTGGTCCTCGCCCACCCATATCTCGACCACCCCACAGTAAAAAGGCCACACAGACATCAGAGCTAAAACATTCAACCCCCCATAGCTATTAAAAGCCATTGGTGGCCAGCCCCCCCCCCCCACATTATAAAAAAGCCATTGGTGATCAGGGGCCCCCCTGCAAGTGAAAAAAAGTGATGGCCTAGGCCCCTCCCACAAGTTATAAAAAGCCATTGGTGGCCAGGCCCCCCAAAATTAAAAATAGCTTTCCGGGGTTTTGTGTATAAGGGGGGCCAGCCATGCTTCACTTACTTGATTAGCCGGGCCCCCCTGCTTTCAGCGTGCTGCCAGCTTCAGATAATGGGGCTCCATTATCAACACTGGGCAAATTTGCCCATGGGCAGTTACCTATAGCAACCAATCAGTGAATAGCTTTTTGAAGTCAGCTGCAAGTAGAACAATGAATGCAGCAATTTGATTGCTTGCCATGGGTTACTGCCCATGGGCAAATTTGCACAGTGTTGATAAATGACCCCCAATAGGACAGCAGCTCCGTGCACACATATTTTTTCTCCTATTCTGATTCTCTGCATCCTCATTGGTTCTTTAAGGATAAGTCCCAGTAAAGCTGCGTTGGGATTGGCTAGGCTGAAGGGGAAGTTCCTACTCCACCTATCCAATCCCTGTACAGCTTTACCGGGACTTAGCCTTAAAGAACCAATGAGGGTACAGAGAACCACCCTCATGTATTGATAATTAAAAAATTTTAACAAATTTGCTTTAAATTATAGGAAATAAATTAAATGGCAGGCATTTTATTCATCGGTATAGGCAAAGCAAGGGAACATAGTATAGCTTAAATAAAATAAAATACGGTAAGCTAAAATTGATTTCAATGATTAAATATGGTAGAAAATAATATTTAGGACCAGCAATAAAGTAGATGAATTTTGTACAAAATAACTAAAATAGACTAATTTAAACAGAAAAGTATATCCCAACAATACTTACTTTTTGCCTCTCTAATAAGATGGTTAGGATACAGGGTCAATTCTAGTGATCCCGGCCCCTGCTCCCCAGGGGTTACTTTTACTGCGCCAGAGTGGGCCCAGCGGGGCCGCATCACTAGTGCTTTCTGCACTAGAGGAGCCAAATTTCCAGTTTAAAAAAAGAGAAATTCGTATTTTAAAGTTACCAGGAGTGGCTTTTTGCCACCCCTGTTAACTTGTGGGCTGCTCCAGTCTGAGGCGAATTTCTCAAGTGGCAGCGCCCCTGTTAGGATAGGTTAGGGACCTGCTCAGAGAGTCTACCTTGACGTGGTGGCAGGCTTGATATCCTTTGGCCCACATATGTCATTTTCCTAAAGTACCAGAATGATTATTGTATGCCATTCAGGTTGTACAGAACTACACGATTATTGATTCTTGAGTCTTGACCACAGAAGAAGCCAACTGAGATCACTGAAGATAAATCCTATCAGTGAATATTTCCTTTACTCAGTTTAATATTCCTCTTTCTGTAATAAAGTTATCCAGGAATCCTATTGTTATGGTGTTTTCTGTGTATCATACCATTTATTGGCCAACACCTCCACTGAGTTATACCTTAGTAATCCTAGCGTCAGAGGATTTACCCCTTTAAAACCAAACACATAAGGAATACACAACCCGCATGGCTAATTAGCAATTCATTTAGATGCATGATTGCATATAAATCAGTTCTGTCTGCAGCATGCATCTAAATGAATTGCTAATTAGCCATGCAGGCTGTGGATGGCTGTGGAAGCTCTGCTAGGACCCAAATTATATAAACCACTAGCTGACACTTGTTGAGGCCAGCTGGGACTTCATCATATGAACCAATAGATGCCTCATTGTGCTAGTTAATGTTTGCAGCATCCCACACTATATAACCCACTAGACCAGGGGTCCCCAACCGCTGGGCCAAAGATATACTTGAACTGGGCCGCTGAGTCTCAATTATGTTCAATCAAATCCTGTGATCCCCCAATACCAACCAGCTCGCAAGCAACATGTTGATCACCAAACCCCCTGAATCTTGCTCCCAGTGACCTCAAAGCAGGTACTTATTTTTTAATTCCAGGCTTGGATGTTTTGGTTGCATAAGAAACAGATCTACTGCCAATCAGAGCGCTGCCAGTCCACATAGGTGCTACCAAATAGCCAATCACAGACCTTATTTGGTACCAACCCAGGAACTTTTTAATACTTATCTGGCTCCCCAACTCTTTCTATATTGGCTTTTTATATGGGCTCATGGAATGTGGCTCATGGTTGAAAAAAGTTGACTTTTACTATGTTATATAATTGTAAGCAACTTTTAAATTGGTCATTTTTTTATGGTTTAGGGGTTATTTGCCTTCTTCTTCTGACTTTTCCAAATGGGGGTCACTGACCCCATCTAAAAACAAATTGCTCTACAAAGCTACTAAAAATGTGTTGTTATTGCTACTTTGTATTACTCGTCCATTCAGGCCCTTTCCTATTCATATTCCAGTCTCTAATTCAAATCAATGTATGGATACTAGGGTAATTGGATACTAGGGTAATTGGACCCTAGCAACCAGATTGCTGAAATTGCAAACTGAAGAGCTGCTAAATAAAAAGGTACATAACTCAAAAACCACAAATAATAAGAAATGAAAACCAATTGGAAATTGTCTCAGAATATCAGTCCCTACATCATATACTAAAAGTTAATCAAAAAGTGAACAACCCCTTTAAGCAAAGAAACTCTTCCGCTGGGGACTGATATGCCATATTATACCAATATACTAACAATGAGAAAAAGTCACCGAAAGTCTTGCCATGTAACGAAAGGCAGAAGACTATATCCACATGGACAGAAATACTTGTTTAGGGTTGTAACCTTTGCAACTGCAATGGGTGAGGGTGTGGATCAGATTTCTGCATTGGCAGATTGGAGGGAAGCTAGGATGTATGGAGGATGCAACTGTGGTCTGGGGGTAACTGGGCAAATTAGGGAAGGTATTAATTAAGAGGGGTGACTGAACTAAACTTGGGGTTTAATATTTAATTTAATACTGGACCCATTGGTAGACAATTTTATTTTAATTGAACCCCGTTGTGCTTCTCACCCAGTGCAAAAAAGTGCAAAGTGCAAAGACAAAAATGCAAAAGGTGCATGACTTAGCTTAAAAAAAGTCCAAAACTTCTGGGTCCCAGGCCAGAAGCCACAAAAAGATCCAGAGTCTTCATACTCCTGTTTTCCAAGGTCAGGGGAGCCCCCTTATCCCCAGCTCCCCGGCCAAAAGGCACCTCAGGGGGCAAGGGTCTTCAGGTCACACTTTGCCGCAAAGTCCCTTCCTGTCCAATCCTAAAGCCTTTCATGTCGGGATAACTGATGGACTTCCAAAGAGGTCCAAGCATCAGGGTGTGCCCTCATAGGACATGCTTTTGACTTTGAGGCCAATGCACTGAATGCGAAAGTGTAAAAATAAGTGCTAAAAGTATAAATAGCAATAAAAATTTATTAAAAAAAGTGCAGCAGGGTGCTGCCCCAGCAACATTTAAAAATTCTCTACCAATAGGTGTTCTTAAACCCCAGCTTTTTTAGACAATATTTTACATGCTAAGCCAATGTATTGCCTCCTGGGTATCAACTCTACCCCTATGTATAAGCCCTATACTTATTAACCATTTAATTCATAGCCCTCATCCCCCTTGCTGTTGGTAAGCTTTATTATTCATGCCTACTCCCCAATCACAGACCTCTCTGCATTTGTCACATTCCTCTTCTAAACAATAGTGAAGGGCTGAATTGCCGTCAAACAGATGTAGAGCAGAGACCATAAGTTTTGAGTTGTAGTTCAATAAAAGCTGTAGGGGAGGGAGGTATACGTTGAGGATCAGGGCAAATCTATGACCTGTCAAGAATCAGAAAGGAGGAACCGGCACACAGGAACAGGCTGCTGCTGCCTCAGGTATATGGGGCAATAAGGTCAGGGCCACCTTCAGAAATCACGGGGCCCTGTACGGCAACATTTTCTGGGACCCCTGGTCTCCGCCCACCTTCAAGCCCCACCCCATATCTCGACCACCCCACAGTAAAAAGGCCACACAGACAGAGCTAAAACATTAAACCCCCCTAAACTATAAAAAGCCATTGGTGGCCACTACCCCCCCCCACGTTATAAAAAGTCATTGGTGATCAGGTTACCCCCCTGCAAGTATAAAACGCTATTGGCGGCCAGGACCCCCTTCAAGTTACAAAAAAAAAAAAATTAAAAAAAAATTGGTGGCCAGCCACCCCCACAACAAGTTATAAAAAGCCATTGATGATCAGGGGCCCCGCTGCAAGTAAAAAAAAAAAAAATAGCCTTACCCCCCCCCCTCCCACAAGTTATAAAAAGCCATTGGTGGCCTCCTTTAAGTTAAAAAAAAAAAACTTAGTGACCAGGCACCCCAAAAATTTTAAAAAATTGCTTGCCTGGGTTTTGTGTCTAGGTGGGGCCGGCCATGCTTCACTTACTTGATTAGCTTGATGCACGCTGAACGCAGGCCCTTTCAGTTGCAGTCAGCTTTTCTTACTATTCCCATAAGCCTTGAAGCAGTTGGCAATTATAGTTACTGTAAACATTCCTTTTGAAACATTACATATGCTTGAGGATCAACTGGAGAATTAAAGATTTAGACCACAGTTGTCCACCTGGAAGCAAGTGAGTCAAATGAAGCTTTCTGAGTTTGTGCTGACTGCATTTTAACATGGTAAGCCAAATATCAAATTAATTTAATAATTGGGGCTGTATCATATTTAAATTATATCATGTAAAGGCTATCAAGCTATTTTGCACACTAGGGGCTCCAGGGACCCCATGCATGGAAGACCACGTCAGCCTGCAGGGTTATTTGAAAGCTCTGCTATAAGACATTGTATGCCAAGAGCTAGACTCCATTCCATATACTTCCTTGCATTATTTTGAAAATAATCCAACATTTCTGGATTACAGTCCTGAATGAGTGCATACAAACTACAATACACAATACCCGCAAACACATAGCAACAATCAAATACATTAAGCCGCAGTCTGAATCATAACTAATGAAAGCAAGTGCAGGAATCATACAGCAGGGGCATATACTGGGAACAGACAAACCTGCAGTGTCTGAATTGTTACATGGATGTCACACAATATAAAATGCCTTGTAATATGGGCACACAAAAAGCATTTCTTACTTGAAGAAAAGTTGCATCCTTTTACTGGATGACAAATCATGTAAGCAAACATAAGGAATTCTACAGACCAGGGCTCACTATCCTGTGTCTTCTAGAATACTGGACAGCAAAAGCTTGTGTGTTGAGCATATTTTTTTTTAATATGGGATCCATATAATAGTCTCAAAACACATAAAAGTATAGAGCCAAAGCTGGTAAGGCAAAAAATTACATTGACAGAGGTTCAAGGTGATTGAGAATGAGCGATTTTGCTTCTTTCCTTTTTTGGTAGATAGGAGGAACAAATATTCTGCAATTTAACAAAACTCCAAAAAACCCTTTAGGGACACAATTAAATTATTTTAGACACATACAAGATTAGTAATGATGTTACTTCACAGACAGGAAAAAGAATACAAAATGTACCAAAATGGGCCTAAAGAAAGAATTGTTACCAAGCATAAATACATGTGATTTCAAAAGGGGAATATCCACTTACCTGAACAAAGGCAACAGTGACAACGATAAGTATAGCCTGCCAGGAGAAAAAGCACAAAAATTAGATGCAGTCAAAGGTTTTCTTTATTCTTATAGCTATTTGCAGAGATTTTATCTTTACTTGAATGAACCTCTAATGTATGGGACTCCAAAAACTGTACTTTCAATACTTCAGTGCAGGCATCCTAGCATTAAATTCTATTAACAGCAAAAATGAGGCCTATCTATTAACTACTAGTTAATTTGCTTGTGCCAGCATGTTACGTACATTTGCTCTAGAAATATGTGGTGCACTGCTCTCCTTAATGGTCCCAGATACACCTTTAAAATGCGTGCATCTAGAAAAAATTGCATAGCACATATTTCCCTACTGACTCGGAAGTGCTGTTACAGGCAATAATTAAAGTTTGCACTGTAGGAGATTGAGAAGAATGGTGCAGCTAATAAAGATATTAAAGATTAAGCTTTACAATACAGCTTAGCAACCAGAAATACCGCACTGACTCAGACATAAATGGCACTGAAAATTCTACAACTAGCATGTCTTGAAGGCCAGTTTTATGTACATACCTAAACACTTATCTCAATTCTCAACAGACAGCAAAATAGGTTTACTGAATGGAAGCCAAAACACATTGATAGGGTTCTACTTAAACACACAAATAAAAAAATAACACCTGAGAGTGCATAAACAAACAGGAAACTAAATTGTAATAATTTCTTGAAATATTTATATATTTTACAATTTGTTGGTAAAAAATGGAAATACATTTACCATGTAACATATAGGAGCACATTTACTTAGCTCGAGTGAAGGATTAAAAGGAAAAACACTTCGAATTTCGAAGTATTTTTTTGGCTACTTCGACCTTCGACTACGACTTCGAATCAAACGATTCAAACTAAAAATCGTTCGACTATTCAACCATTCGATAGTCTAATTACTGTCTCTTTAAAAAAAACTTCGACCACCTACTTCGCCACCTAAAACCTAGCGAGTACCAATGTTAGCCTATGGGGAAGGTCCTCATAGGCTTTCTAGGCAATTTGTGATAGAAGGAAAATCGTTTGATCGATGGATTAAAATCGATTTGAACGAATTGCGGTAAATATCGAAGTCGAAGGATTTAACTTTGATGGTCGAATATCGAGGGTTAATTAACCCTCGGTATTCGACCAATTGTAAATGTGCCCCGTAATGCCTGAAAGAGCACTGTTTCGAAAACACTTAGAATACAGGAAAAAATATGACTTGAAAAGATACCAGATAACAGTGTTTATATGCCTATTTTTGTGGAGTATATATAGAGTAAGCCTTGGAACACAATATAAAGAGGAAACCTTGGATTCTTTAACTGTGTATTTGCATGAAAAGGGAATTTAATTTCCTAGGCTCCAAATTACTGTATATTTACTCTCTGTTTTGTCTATAAACAAACCTAGGTGGATTTGGGTCCACTAAAAACATAAGTTAAAAAATACCAGCAATTTCAGCAATAACATTTGGTTTGCAGTTTTGAACAGGTACTTAATTGGCTGTGCCATTCGAATTTTGTACTTTTACTTTACTTTTTGTAAAGGTATGGGATCAGTTATCCGGAAACCAGGAAGTTCTGAATTACGTAAAGTCCTTCTCCCATAGACTGCATTTTATTCAAATAGTCCAATTTTTTTTTTTATATTATTTACTTTTTCTCTGTAATAATAAAACAGTACCTTGTACTTGATCCAAACTAAGGTATAATTAATCCTTATTGGAAGGAAAGCCAGCCTATTGGGTTTATTTTATGTTTGCATGACTTTCTAATAAACTTAAGGTATGAAGATCCAAATTATGGAAAGACCCGTTATTCGGAAAACCCCCAGGCCCGAGCATTCTGGATAACTTGTCCCATATCTGTACCTTCCTCTGTGAAATTTTTCTGTCTACCATTAATTTCTAAAATACATGGTCAAAAGAGAAATGTTTTTGACTAGTGACACAGCAAAAAATGTTTGCAGTAAAGGAGATTGTGTTACATCCACCTTCAGAGAGATTGGCAACTCTGCTGCTGAAACTGAAGTCATTTGTCCACGCCAGAGAATCACATTACAATCAATGGAGATCTCAGAAGTCCAGTAAAAAGGATACTGAACCTGTAATGCTTTATTGTAGAGGATTATTATACTTTAGTTGTTCACGCTAATTGTCCCTAAAAAGGAGCAAGCAAGCAAATGACAGTTGAGCTATTAAAGCAGATAGTAAAAGAATACTCTTACCACAGTGATACTGACGGCATCATCAAACTGTTGCATTAAAATGCTGATGACAGCAGAAGCCAGCAGGAGCATAAGCAGAGGATTTTTGAACTAGATGAATTATTGAACACAAGAACAATTAATTGAGAACTCAAAAGCATGATATGAAATTCTGAAGAATACACTTTAATGGGCTTTTACATCTTTATATTATTAGCCATTGTACTGCAATTGTTACAATAAAGGAGCATGCATGAATACCATTGGCATGGTTTATATTTGATCATATACCAGTACACTCCCTTAGTTCCAAACTCACTTTATTCTACAAGAATAACATTTGTATCCCACAAATAAAAAAGTGTAGAAACATTTGGCAGTGTATGTACGTCTTACAAAAATGATCTCAATTGATGAATTTGTACCATGAATATCAGTTGGCTTATCAAACTTGATTACAAATGTCATCTACTGATGCACCATGACAGCCAATGCTTGGTGTATTGCCAAATGAGAAAGTGAAGAAGAGTTCATCATCTTCACTTACTGCTGTTTCTATCATTCAGGCTGTTGACTTGAATGAACCGAACAAAAGAACGGTACCATAGGATGTATGAATATGGTATTTAGCCTTTGGCTAAAAATGTTGCAGATGCTTTGGTGTTGCCTCCCAGTCACTGTAATAGATTTATTGCAAGCAATGGATATTTGGGTGGCAGTGCTGAATGGGGGGGGGGTGCCATGTTACAATAATCTAGGAATATACAGTACCAGCAATATGTATTTGTAGCTTTATCATTAAGTACAGGTATGGGATCTGTTATCTGAAAATCCATTATCCTAAATGCTCCCTTAGACTACATTTATCCAAATAATCCAAATTTTTAAAACTGATTACTTTTTTCCTGTAATAATAAAACAGTAGCATGTACTTGATCCAAACTAAGATATAATTATATCCTTATTGGAAGCAAAACCATAGGGTTTATTTAATGTTTACAGGATTTTCTGGTAGAGTTAAGGTATGAAGATCCAGAGTATGGAAAAATCTGTTTTCAGGAAAAGCCCTGGTCCCGAGCATTCTGGATAACAGGTCCCATACAAAAAAAAAAAATAACAACAACAAAAAGATAAGAGCCTGGGTTATGGGTAACTCACCTGTTCAATATATTTTTTCCATAAAGGCTCGCCTTCACTAATATCAAATTCATTCCAGCCATGGGCAGCTCTCCTGTGACAAACCTCAGGGTTGTTTAAACCACTTTGAAGATCAGCCTGAAATGATTTCACAGATAAAACAGCTTGTCATAGTACTCATTGTTCTAAGTAGGGATTAAAGGGGTTTGTTAACCTTAAAATGAATATTCTGAAACTATTTGCAATCGGTCTTAATTTTGTATTATTATTATTCGTGTTTTTTTAATTATTTAGATTTTTGTTCAGCAGCTCTCCAGTTGGGAATTTGAGCAGCTATTTAGTTGCTGGGGTGCAAATTACCTGAGCAACCGGGCAGTGGTTTCAATAAAAGACTAATAAGAAAGGCCTGAATAGTAAAAGAAGTAATACAAAGTAAAAATAATGATACAATTGTAGCCTCACAGAACAATCATTTTTTGGTTGATGAGGTAAGTGAACCCCATCTGGAAACAGCCAGAACAAGAAGGCAAATAAAAAAAAATATAAAAAAAATAAAGAAGAGTTGCAAATAACTAACAATTCTATAACACACTAAAAGTTAATGTACCACTCTAATAATTTTAATAGTCAGTAAAACATAATGGCATGAGTTTGTCTGCTCTGTGAGCCTCATTTATCTGCAAGTTCATGTTTATTTCGAGGAGCAGAAATGACGGAACTCATAAACTCGTCTAAAACACAAAAATGGCCAGATCATCAGTGAAATAGTAGAATACATGTATGATTTTAGCAATTAAAGAAGCCTTTATTTTTTATATAAAATCATAAGACAAAGACCTCTCCGTAGCAAGGACAACACCAACACCAGGATGGATAATGTCTTGCATTAAGTACATTTCAGTACAGCATTATGAGACAATAATGCAAATTCAGACCTGTGGCATATTGAGAGCGGTGATCAACACAGATACAAAAAACAGTTACCTACTACAGATGCATTTATATGAACATGAATAAAAACTCGGTGTATGACTGCCTAATAAAAAAAGCACCAGCACACATTATCATAAAATAATGGACAGCCTGTGGCGTAAATGTGAAGCAATCTCTTGGATGTATTGCAGTTTTAATTGACAATTGGCGATTCTGTGGGGAAATGGCCATTTTTTTCTGACAGAGTAAGTCAAATTATTTTACCTTAAGAATCCAGGCTACTTCACTGACTGGTAATTCGCTCGCTTTCGTGGAGGATAATACTGGAATCATTGTATCATGTTCTGTGTTAGGTAACTGTTGAAATCTTGAAGCCTGCACATAAATACACAATAATACACAATATTAATTGAAGAAGGGAAGTATGAGCAGCAACAAATAATGAGTATATAAATATAAAAACTAGTCTAATACATAGCTACTACTCTAGCAGATGTTTATCAAAAATACATTTCCAAAAAAAATCTTACCACTCATTCCACAGTTCAGACTACATGTTGAATACTAGATCTAAATGGAAGATGTGCCCCATAATCATGCAAAGCAGTGGTATTAGCAGATACAATTTTAAGATGAGATCAAGATGGTTCACAATGTCATACATTCACAGATGCTCAGGATGAATTGTCAAAATCATTAAAGCTGCTGACATGGTTTATTAAATCATAGGAACGTTTCACTATCACTAGCAAAGCAGGACCACATCTAGTTATTTTAAACTCAGAGTAGGGCACAAGTACCGTATACAGTATATTTGAATGAATACAAAAACCTCTCTTTTTTAGATTTCTGTCCCTTAGCAAAATAGAATTAAGTAAACTCTGCAGCACCTGCCTGCTTTACAAGTTTAACAGCAAAACTTGGCCGCGGAGAAGTGATGAGCGGAGAGGCCGACCTCTGCTCTGAAGTGCCAAAGTGAGTTCTACCTGTCACCACCGCATGTTTAAACCTGAATATTTTTATAGCTTGCTATGAGAAGTAGTGACAGGTCAAGGGGTCACTTTTCAACACATTCAGTGTCTTCTACATTCAAAGCATCAATAATGGTATTTTGCACATTTTAACTGCTGCTGAAATCAGGTGGAAACCAGTAGTGGTCAAAATTCCCCTGTAGTCTGTCACCACTTTACCTAGAGACATACAAGAAACACTGCCTATAAAACACTTGTTTTAGCTTTTTTTAAAGGGATGAAAGGCTAGGGGAGTACTGTAAGAGACTGTAGAGAATAAAAAGGTAAGTAATTAAAAAAACCCACAAATCATACAAAATTAAAACCAATTGCAAACCGTCTCAGTATATCACTCCCTACATCAAACTAAACATTAATTTAAAGGTGAACAACTCATGTAATGCCTGGTACACAGTATTATACAAGTAAAATATATAATATACATTTTTAGATGTTCTTTTGCCATTCTTCTAAATGGTGGAGGCAAATGTATAACATAAATGTTTAATTTTAGGAAAATTTACCAAATTTCTAAGATAGTTTCAATTCACTCTTATTGAAAAAAAACCCCAAAAAAAACCATGACCTGATGGTCACTGAAACAATGTAAAATACTAAGCAAAGCCTTTATATTGGCTATTGTGCATTAGTAGGAAAAGCAATACAAAACAATGTGTTTTTAATCTATTCCAGCCCCCTCCTGAGCTTGGCTAAAGGCTAAATTTGCAGCCAGTACAGCTTGCTGACAAGTGATGGGTTGCTTTGTCAGTATCTTGCATGCAGCCTGTAATATTAAGTCTTCTCAAGCAGTTCACAGTGATACTCTCATGGAGATTTGTCTGATGCCGGACACTAGCCAGTCTGAATCCTGATCCTTTCTTAATCAGCGATGCTTTTTCATCATGGAACCAATGTAATAAAAGGTTTACACTAGGCAGTAAATGGTTGTCCTTTCTTTCTATAGTGATACTGGTTTTAGTATGCCATTTCAGATTTCAGCAAAATTATTATAAATTTCAGGCATTGCTTTAACATTTGCAAAAATAAATACTTTTTGGGTTCTCCCCAATTTCTCAGGTTTCCTTTATAATGTAACTATGTGTAGTGCTCAAGCATGATATTGGCCTGCAATACACTTGGGTAGTTACTTATCAGATACCATGAAAATAATAAGTACACGAGAAATGACCTTTTAAGAAGGGACAATTAGGTTTAGGATACCCTTTCCACTTGCACCCCTGTCTCTGCAGGCTAAGATATGGTTCTACTAATTTTCACTCTGTTTCCAGCTCTTCTTGTCGGAGTTGAATACACAGGGGAGTGTGTGGGTTATGCACCTTAAAGGACTGAAAACGTGGACTCAAGAGCAGCTAAACTCAAACTTACTGCTAGGTGGCCAGAATTTTAAAGAAGCACATTAGTCCTTCATAAGGAACCAAACTAAAAAGCAATGATTATGCAGTGCAATGTCAACATGCTAACTGCTTCAAGAAGCAACAAATGATGCATCTAATGTCACTCCTTCCAATTGGCAGATTAAGTATTCCTACCACCACCACCCATTCAAACAGCGATGGTGTGATGGTTAGCCACCACACAACCTGGCCAAATAGGCAGCGGAAATTGGAAAAACTTTTAGCATGTTTTACACTGCATTGCTTAAGCATTGTTGGGTTAGTTACTTTAGGTTAGGATCCTTGCGAAGGACTAATGCGCTTTCACTATCATAGTATGATCCCGAACATAATGAAAGGTAACCCCATGGGAAAGAGTAGAAGATATCTGCATATAGAGATAGGGTGTTTTATCTTGTAATATATATATTGATGGATATGAAAGTGGGCCAGGGGGAAACCCATGTGTGTAGACCTACCTCCTATTTATTTGTAACCCTATGTAAAACTATAATACTATATGGCATTCAGTTTTATTTGTTTATGTGTTTTGTTTGTTGCAAATAAAGATATTATAAATAAAAAAAATCTTCACACTACAGTAAGTTCCAAGTCTGGCTCCACCAAACTCCTCTACGATAAATAAATAGCCTGCTCTACAATTAAACAGAGTAATTATGGTGTAAGCTTAGTAGACTTGCATTGGCAGCCACACTGAAGAGGGTAAATTGTCCATACAACAGCTAAGTGCAGGCTGGTTGAATTACCCAGGGAATGAGTTTCTCACTCCCACAGATTTGCCATATGTTTTTAAAATCCCCACAGGGCATACAACCTGACATTAGCCTTAACAGCATCAAATTTAACAGGAGGGATAATCCAGCAGATCTGACAAACCCTGTGACAAGCACAATTTTCACAGAATCACTGATCTGCTATTGTTTCAAAAAGGCCTGGGCTGCTCGGTAAAAGAATGTGAGGCTTAAGATAAATAATAAAATGTACTTTTTTTAGAATATCCATTTAAAAAAACCATAGCAACCTTCCACCCAGTACAAGGTTTCAGTGACCTGATCTGTATCCCAGTTCCCTTTGCCTAGCTTTAGACAACAGAGTCCCTCCCATTGGCTTATTACTATTAGGACTGGTTTGGCTTGTTTTTTTAAGTATCAGCAGTTAATTTTCAGGGTATATTATTTCAGTCTTGTTAGTTGTCTTTGTGTACCTCAAAAAATAAATGCTTATCTTAGATTTACAAGCTAGCTTCCGTAATCTTTAAAGGGCTTGTTCACCCTTTAATTAATTCATATTTATTATGAAATTCACCAAAAAAAGGTTTAAAAAGCAATGTAAAAGAAATGGCGGATTTATGAAGATGTGTTTTATTATATGAAAGCAAAAGCCAGATTTCAGCCATTATTTAGCATTGATTCAGACCTCTGTAAGTTCTGGCGGAAGTCACTCTAAGAAAAAACGTATTAAAACGTGTGCCGTTTTTTTTTTTTTTACATGGCAAAGCCTGGTGATGTGTGGTGAATTATCCCGGCTTTTTATACCACATTAGTATGATGTAGAGAGTGACATTCTGAGACAATTTGCAATTGGTTTTAATTTTTCATTATGGGGCACATTTACTAAGCTCGAGTGAAGGATTCGAAGTAAAAAAACTTTGAATGTCAAAGTTTTTTTTTGGGTACTTCGACCATCGAATAGGCTACTTCGACCTTCCACTACAACTTCGAATCGAACGATTCAAACTAAAAATCGTTAGACTATTCGACCATTCGAAGTACTGTCTCTTTAAAAAAAACTTTGACTACCTACTTCGCCACTTAAAACCTACCGAGCACCAATGTTAGCCTATGGGGACCTTCCCCATAAGCTTTGTAAGCAATTTCTAATCGAAGAAAAATCGTTCGATCGATGGATTAAAATCCTTCGAATTTTTCGATTCGAAGGATTTAATCCTTCGATCTTTCGATCAAAGTATTTGCAGTAAATCCTTTGACTTCGATATTCGAAGGATTTTACTTCGACCCTTAGTAAATGGGCCTCTGCGTGTATTTTTGTTATTCAGCTTTTAATTAAGCAGCTCTCCAGTTTGCCGTTTTAGCAATCTGGTTCCTAGGGCCCACATTCTCCTAGTAACCAGGTACTGATTTGAATAAGAGACTGGAATATTAATAGAAGATGGCTTGAATAGAAAGAGGAGTAATGAAAAAGTTGCAATAACAGTAAATTTGCAGCTTTACAAAGCATTTGTTTTTTAGTGACCACCATTTAAAAACTAGAAAGAATCAAAAGGCAAATAATTCAAAAACTATTTTTTAAAAAAAATAACGACCAATTTAAAAGTTATTTTGAATAAGCCTTTCTATAAAATACTAGAAGTTATCTTAAAGGTTAACCACCACCACACAGTTTAGTCCAAATTAAGCTAGCACGTACTGATTTGAATAAGAGACTGGAATATGAATAGGAGAAGGCCCAAATAGAAAAACAAGTAATAAAAAGTAGCAATAACAATAAATTTGTAGCTTTACAGAGCAGTTGTTGGGATCAGTGACCCCCATTTAAAAACTGGAAAGAATCAGAAGAAGAAGGCAAATCATTTAAACTAAAATGAAGACCAACTAAAAAAATTGCTTAGCATTTGCCATTCTATAACATTCTAAAAGTTAACTTAAAGGTGAACCACCCCTTTAAATCCATAATAGCTTTCATTCATCAGCATCTAAACAAACAGTAACATACACTTTACCTGGGGCAGTCAAACAGTACTGTTAATGAACTGAGAAATAATGACTTTATATCTTTAGTCTGATGGATTAGTTTTATTCAATGCAAATATAATAGAATCTGTCCAATTTGTGCACTAATCGATTTAAGATGATACTAAACCAATATTTAAAGAAACTACTAAAAACCAGAAACATATAAAGCACATAAAACAGATCAGCCACTAAAATAATTTTGCTGTGAAGCCAGTGGTGTAACTAGATATCACTGGGCCCCACAGCAAATTAGTTTTCAGGGCCCCCAAAATGTCTAGAGGCTAATCTGTTTTACCAATTTAGATTGATATTGTATATGAATTAGGGCCTCATGGGACCCCTATACTTCCTGGGCCCCCCTGCAGCTGCCGGGTCTGCTTCCTCTGTAGTCACTCCCCTATGTGAAGCCCAATATGTACAGAGATGCCAACTTCACCCTGCCAAAAATGGGGGTGTGTCCTATAGGGAGGGCCCTTGAAATCTCACTGCACATTAGCACAGACAATAAAATTGTAAAAACTGGGGGAATGGCATACAGTGATCGGAGTCCAAGGGGGGAGTGGGAGTGGGGTCCAAGGGGCAAGTCCCTTAGGCTTATGCTGAAATGAGGTTTACTGCCCCTTTAAAATATACTTCTTCCCATTTCAAATAAGTAGGAGCTAGCACTGTTACACCAGGGCAGTAACCCATGGCAACCAATTAAATGCTTGCTTTCATAAAACATCTTGTGAAAATCATTATACCAGATTTTAACTCTTCATGGTAAATTTATTAATAAGAACACAATCATTTGCACTGTACAGTGAAACAACAGTTTGTGTTAATGGTCCCATATTTCAAGGCAATACTTCACAAACATGGGCAAAACAGTCTCATGGATATAATATCGATATCAAATGACCAGAACTACACAACAGAGAACAGGGTGAGCTTTTTTCCCATCAGGAAATGGGAAGTTCTCCTTGCAAGTACATTTTGGCAGAATGTAGAGAAATCCATTCTAAAAAAAAAAAAAAATTGGAGTTCACTTTAATTATATTACTTACTGTATTCTGCATTATACAGTTTTCTGATATAAAGGCTCACTGACCATAGCATGGCATATGTGTGAATGTCAGATTGGAAGATGAAAATAGTATATTTAACTTTGAAAAGTCCTACCAAAGTGAAAAAACAATTTTCCAAATATTAATCAAGTGACAAAGAGCAATTTTCAATAGTTATTGCTGCCCCTTACCAGATGGTAAACGATGAGCATGCCCGGTGCCTACATTGTTCATTTGCATAGCATAAATCCTAGTTGCAGCCAATCGGATTAATGCTATAAAAATTAATGAGGTGCTTTAGAAAAGTAAATGGCTTGGCTCACATGAGGCAAAATGAAACTGCTTTCTAAGTAGTTGGAAATACATCAATATACATGATACAGCAATATTCTTGACGAATGCCTGATAGAGGGTTCATATTGATCTTAAACACTGTACTTCCTATTTAGCAGCTCAGAATTAAGTAAATTGATAGCAGAGCACAGCTTTTGTAAGGGCACAGTGGATGTTAACTCAATGTTATACAAATGCAGTAGCAAGAAATCTCAAAACAAAAAGGTAGACTTTTAGGTTAAATATTACCATTATGAAATATAGCCGTAGTATATAGCACTTTCATTTTCTAAATGAAAAAGTCAGAAAAAAATTTGGCTCAATGCATTCTTTTTTAATACGTAGCACAGTATTGTGCGTGTGGATTTTGATATCATGACCAGCAGCCTCTTGTGCAGTCATAAGCTTATTATAAGAGTTATGCACTGCCACACTGAGGCATCCTTCAGGATTAATCTCTATATATTAAGCAACTAAAAGCAAAGAAGAGATGAGGAGTAGAAGCAGAAATGTTTTTAGTACATTGGTTCCAACTTTAGTAAACGGATCCACCCACCCCTCACCATGACAACATCCATATCAGAAACATGCAATAACTACGGTCGGGTACAGTAGAGATTAATATCAGTATTTGCGGTGCACCAAATGTCAACTGGCCAGACTAGATGTTCATGACAAGTGTAATATGTTCCTTAAACAGGATTGTATTTAGGTCCGATGCTGCTCCAGGGATGGGACCTAAACACGCTGTGCGTGTGATGTAACACGGCGTATTCAGCAGAAGTGACGTCAGCACGCCGTCAATTCCGTGTGCTTCCTCAGCCCCCTTACCCCCTCAGCTCAGTCACCCGATTTCCTATGGAAATCTGTGGCGCAGGGTGGAGGGGTTAAAAAAAAAAGTACACACAAAAATTTAAAAAATAGGCACGGCCGCCACCAAAACCATGCCGCCATAGGCAAAGGCCCTGGGGGGCCTTAATATAAATACGTCCCTGTCAGTAAATGTATGTATGTATATAAATTTTTATTTGTATAACACTACTTTAGAACAAAGCACTGTACAACAGAACAATAAATTGTATATTTCTATTTGTATATCACTACTTTAGAATGAAGCACTGTACAACAGAACAATAAATTAGTAGAAAAAATAGGGGATCATTACACGAATAAATACAAATAAAAAAGTACATTTCAAATAAGGAGTAAGAGCTTATTGTCGGGAGATAAGAGGATGGAGGGCCCTGCCCTTAGAGTTTACAATCTAAATGGGAGGGTAGTTTACAGACACAAATAGGGGGATATTAAGTGCTGTAGCAGTCTTCTGCATATATAGGCTAAGGCAGCCTATATCAAAAATAAAAAGCTATATTAAAAATGCCTGTGTCAAAATGCGACTGTAATGCACAGAGCAATGATAATATTTTTTGTAATGATAATATTAAACCTGTTAAAGCTAATGTGCCTCCCACATGCTAAACAGAAACCACTGAATGGCTTTAATACAGGCATGGACGCTGCATCTGAGATAACCATCTCATAATAATCATTCATAAGAAGGAGAGGAACTGGTATATCCTTAAAACTAAACTCCTTCAAAAATACAGATAGTGAAGAACGAATTACTAGTAATACAGATGGGCATTGCATGCATGCAGCAGAGTCTTTTGCAGTCTCAATTATGCATCGGAGCTGTGTATTTGTACACGTCTCTTGCTAAATACATACCATAGAGCAGAGTTCTCTCTTGTTTAATCCACCAGGGAATCCAGATTACTAAAAGCTATACCATTTAATCACAATTATTGACAATGTTTTTACTTGGATTAAAAGTTTTCTATTTGACATGCTCAGACTGCACAACAAATGTTTAATGAAGCTGTATTTTCAAATGAATGTTAATAATAATAATACTAGTTTATCCACTGTATGAACCTACTGTGTGGTGTTTTTAAATTATTAGCCTGTGTAGCCACTTGGTTCTGATTCAACAAGGATTTGACGGAGTGCAGAATCTATCAAATGAGAGATAAAACACTTTCTGTTCGGCCAGATATTGAAATCCACACAGAGAAATCCGAAGCCAGTGTGCAGCTTTAAATGTGAGGCTGCTATGAATTGACAATTGAAATTTGAATTGGATTTTGAAGGCCTCAGAATTATAATCGGTATAACCTATATCGTTTCTAGGGAATGTCAACCCAAAAAATAAATGTTTGCCTAGTAAACGAAAACATAATTCGAATCATTTTTACAATATAAATGTATTACAGATTTTTTATGCATTTTAAGTTATGCGTATATGTATTACAATAGAAAGCTGTGCTTTTCTATCCAGTCTGTTCTCTGCCCTGGTGGCAGACTGACTGTTAATGCAACGTAAGACAAGGCATCTGATAAACAGACCTGCCTTTGCTGGGGAAACTAAGACTTTTGCAACATGGAAAGTTGCTTAGAATTATGTTCTCTTTTATTAATAAAAATTGTATTTTGGGGTTGATTTGTCATTCTTTAATATGATCACCATTTCCTACTAATACTACTGTAAGTCAGATCTCTTACCTTGACAGCAAAACTGCTATCAGGCTGTGCGCTTCCACTGTTTCCTCTAGCAGAGGTGCCCTTGTGTCTTGTCTTCCACGCAGAAGTAACACACCTGTCTGAAGATGTGACTGCTTCAGGATCCGCTGTAGACATCATAGCCTCCTCAGTTACTAGCGATGAGGGGTGTGCCCCCAAATGCTGCCGAGTGGGCAGAAAGCAGCTTGGTAAACTCCTAATATAAAAGAAACACCTGTAAGTATACCAGAGATGATAAAGTCTTTGGCATCACCTATCAACTAATATAATGAGCATTATAAAGGATTACAAATTATTAACATAAACATATAGCTATATAATAAAGGTTCTTGTAAACATTAAACCTTTACTACATTATATAGAGTAAAAGACACAATTGGTTTACATTTTGCATTGCTTTATTAAAGACAACCTCGGAACACAGTACTGTTCTTTTACTAAGATAAATGACTAAACATTTTTACAGTGACTGCTTTATGACTTGTCAAAACTGCAACTCATACTTCCTTAAATGGTATAAAGGTTTTGTAATTAACAGGGGTACATCATTTGCATTTCTTCTACACTCTTGCAAGTAGCAATTCTAGAAGAATTAACATTTCACAAAGCTGCACTAAATATGTAAAGGCATCACAATGTGTTCCCAACACAGCAGCAAGAGATCCCACACAGTTAAAGGGGTGGTTCACCTTCAAACAACTAGTTGTTTTCAGATAGATCACCAGAAATAATGACTTTTTCCAATGACTTTCTATTTTCTATATGTGACCATTTTTCTAATATTGAAGTGTAAAGGGTCATTTTTCACTTTCTGGGAGGGGGGGGGTCGTCTATCCTGTAAACTGGTCTAAACTGATACATTTAGTTGATACATTTCTTATCTTTGTCCCTGCGGAGCAGAATCTCTGGGTTTCATTACAGGCAGGTGTTAGAATTGATACAATAGTTGCTAATACTCTAGAGATGCTGCTGAGAAATGTATCAACTCAATGTTGCAAAATTGTAACAGTTTAGAGTCTGAACCTGAATTACTGAGCTTCCAGACTCAAACACCATAGAAAGGAACATTGAACTTTAAACTTAGATTTTGGAAAAACAGTAAAAAATAAATAATGCAAAGTAATTGGAAAAAAGTCTTTATTTCTGGGGAACAATCTGAAAACAACTGAATTGAAAAAAGTGCTTGGAAGATGAACAACCCCTTTAAGCTGGCCATAAATGTTGAGATTTTTAGATCCTATCGTCATTGTGAGACCACAATTATCTCAGAACGATCATACGATTGTACAAATTGTCCATCAACTAAAAAGACCAATTTGCCAGGGAAACAAAGGGTAGCTGCCTGCTTGGCCCTGCAAACACAGATAGATTGCACTGGGACCGACAAAGATTTTTTAACCTGACCGATCAATTTCCTGACAGATGTCAGCCGAAAAATCGTAAGATGTTCGATCATTTGAATCCCACTAACCGCACGATAATTTCGAAGGATTGGCGGACTTCGCTAAAATCGGTCGTTCAGCAAGAGAAATCTTTGCGTCTATGGGGACCTTAAGTAAAAACAAGTCAAACATTCCTTGTTTATCTCAAGGCATTCAGTTTCAGAAAATTAGTAATACAGGTATGGGATTTGTTATCTGGAAACCCATTATCCAGAAAGCTCTAAATTACCAAAAGTCCTTCTCCCATAGACTCCATTTTATCCAAATTTGCAAAAATGATTTCCTTTTTCTCTGTAGTAATAAAACAGTACATTGTACTAAGATGCAATCAATACTTATTTCAAGCACAAGCAGCCTATTGGTTGTATTTAATGTTTACATGATTTTCAAGTAGACTTAAAGGGATACTGTCATGGGAAAAACATTTTTTTTCAAAATGAATCAGTTAATAGTGCTGCTCCAGCAGAATTCTGCACTGAAATCCATTACTTATTTTAAGCACAAGCAGCCTATTGGTTGTATTTAATGTTTACATGATTTTCTAGTAGACTTAAAGGGATACTGTCATGGGAAAAAAAAATTTCAAAATGAATCAGTTAATAGTGTTGCTCCAGCAGAATTTTGCACTGAAATCCATTTCTCGAAAGAGCAAACAGATTTTTTTATATTCAATTTTGAAATCTGACATGGGGCTAGACATATTGTCAATTTCCCAGCTGCCCCATGTCATGTGATTTGTGCTCTGATAAACTTCAATCACTCTTTACTGCTGAACTGCAAGTTGGAGTGATATCACCCCCTCCCTTTTTTCCCCCAGCAGCCAAACAAAAGAACAATGAGAAGGTAACCAGATAACAGCTCCCTAACACAAGATAACAGCTGTCTAGGTACAGTAGATCTAAGAACAGCACTCAATAGTAAAAAACCATGTCCCACTGAGACACATTCAGTTACATTGAGAAGGAAAAACAGCAGCCTGCCAAAAAGCATTTCTCTCCTAAAGTGCAGGCACAAGTCACATGACCAGGGGCAGCTGGGAAATTGACAAAATGTCTAGCCCCATGTCAGATTTTAAAATTGAATATAAAAAATATCTGTTTGCTCTTTTGAGAAATGGAATTCAGTGCAGAATTCTGCTGGAGCAGCACTATTAACTGATTCATTAAAAAAAAATGTCCCATTAAAACATCCATTATCCAGAAAACCCCAGGTACCAAGCATTCTGGATAACCGGTCCCATACTTAAACGTATCATTGTTTGGAAGGACAACCCTTTATAGGATGAATCCCAATGAACATGCTGATTTCTGCCAAAAAATATTAAAATAAAGATACAACTTTGGGCCATTAAAGTGATACTGACACTAAAAACTGAGCTTGTCAGTTGGAGTTACTAATGGTAATGGAATACTGCTGCACAAATATGGCAGCCCCCTCATAGAGTAACATGGGGATAAGAAAGTTAATGTAAAAGCATCTGGCAAATACTTTTTTGGCAAAATGATAGATAGTATGCAAAGACAATATTATGATAGACATACAAAAAGGTTATTTTCTGGTGCCAGTATCTCTTTAAAGGAGAAATCAACCCCCATATAATAAAACCCACTACCCCATACCCTACATAGTCCCCCCCTCCCTGCTCCCGCCTGCACAGGTGATAACTACAGTGATTGCCACAATTAAGATATAATGCAAACTAAGATATAATTAATTCTTATTGGAAGCAGAACCAGCCTATTGGGTTTATATAATGTTTAAAATTATGTTCTAGTAGACTTAAGGTATGGAGATCCAAATTACAGAAAGATCCATTATCCGTAAGCCCCAGGTCCCGAGCATTCTGGATAACAGGTCCCATACCTTTATAACATGCATGGAAAATGTGTTCTTTGCTTTAAAAGAATAGTAACACCAAAAAAATGTTATAGGAATAACAATATAATGTACCGTTGCCTTGTTCTGGAAAACAATGGTGTGTTTGCTTCAGAAACTCTACAATATTTAAGAAAAGAGCTGCCATGTAGGCAGCCATTCAAGCACAGGATACACAGTAGATACATTCTGGGGAATCCCATTGTATACTACAGATCATATCTATTATCTGATCTGTAAACCTGCGCTCTTCCTCCTTTTTCAGCTTTGAATGGCTGCCCCCGTGGCTACACAGCAGCATGCTTACATAAACTATTGTAAAGTTTTTGAAGCAAACACACCCATTTTACCAGCGCCGCATGACAGTACATCGTATTTTCATTATTTTAAAAGACTTTCATTTTTTGGTGTTACTGTTCCTTTAAGCTGAAGAGCAAATGCAGTGGTGGGAGAATATAAGGAGCATGAAATGAGATCCCTTACCACTGAAATCTGAAAAGCATGCAAATTTGTAATTTTGCAAAATGTCCTTGCTCAGATCTCAACGAGAGTGAAGACTGGCAAAAACTGGATAGAAAGCATAAATGGACACCTTTGTAGAAATGTTACACTGCTGTACAAGTGGGTTAGTATAGTTTGTGCAACTTGCGTTCATAAATACCAGTCACCACCCTTTAAATAATTTTTTTTTTTTAAAAACATAATCGCTAATATAACTCCAGAAAAATGTTCAACACATTTTTTAGTCCTGCTTCACAAAAAGAACACTGCATATTACTGTTTCAAGTCACTTCCCACGGTGGCAACTGACATCACCTTATGTTCTTTGTTTTCAGGGAACAAAGGCACATATGACAAGAATGCGGAAATTTCAGTTGTCCACAAAAGTAAGAGACTTATGGCAATTTCACAATTATACTACTGTAAATTTGACATTGAAAAGTCACTATAAACAGTGATAAATCTCCTCTCTGACATTGCTTCTCTACATAAATGCATTAATATAAAGTACCCCTAGAATCATTTGGAAATCTTCTTTAGCTGTTGCAAACATTACGACAGTTTCTTCAAATATACAATGAATGAAAACACTGTCATGTTGTAACAGCAGGAGGTTTATGAACGTTTTAGTGACTTTTCCATGGAAAAACTGCAGCACAAAAATGAGTGAACTTGCCTCCAGTCACTTGAATTGCCACAATCATGGAATAAGTATGACTGTCACCTGGAAACAAAGACACATATTTAAGTGAATTGCAGATTTCCACAGCAGGACGTGTGGCTTGACATTAGCTATGATTAATTAAATGGAAGACCAAAACTACTTATAAAGTACATCTTGTTATTAGGGTAGACAATCTAGCAGTAAAACTAGGGCTTTAAGGGCAGTTGTTAAAGAGAGTGGTCAGGAAAGTAGGTCAGTCATGCCCTAAACATACATCACAGTTGTAAGGTACTAAGACCATTAATATAAACAGTTATTTTGAGATATTTGGGGTATAAGTCCCCCTGTGTGGTTCCAAATCTGGCTAGGTGGTTACGGTTAAAAATATACAAAACCATGCAGAATCTTTTGTACATGTATGTATGTTTTCCAGAATGCTCAGGACCAGTGGTTTTCTGGATAATGGATCTCTCTGTAATTTGGATCTTCATACATTAAGGAGCACATTTACTTAGGGTCGAATATCGAGGGTTAATTAACCCTCAATATTCGACCGTCAAAGTAAAATCCTTCGACTTCGAATATCGAAGTTGAAGGATTTACCACGAATACTTCGATCGAACGATTCGATGAATGAAGTACCCAAAAAAAACTTCGAAATTCAATGTTTTTTTTTTTACTTCCAATCCTTCACTCAAGCTTAGTAAATGTGCCCCTAAGTCTACTAGGAAATCATGTAACATTAAATAAACCCAATAGGCTGGTTTTGCTTCCAAAAAGGATTCATTACATCTTAGTTGGGAACATGTACAAGGTATTGTTTTATTATTACAGCAAAAAAAGGAAATAACTTTTGAAAAATTTGGATTATTTGGATTAAATGGAGTATATCGGAGACGGCCTTTCTGTAATTTGGCCCTTTATTATTAATAGACCAGACTGACAAACATACAGAAATATGGTCTTGATGGACTACCTACTGCTAATCCAAACGATAAATCCTTACGTGAGTAGAACTATAGGAAACTGTACCATTAGTTTCTTTTCCTTCTTTCATTTGGTGACTGCCTGTACTAATGTCCCCCATCCCCAAACTGAAATATCTATGCTGTAATTCTGTCCGTCATCAATATGATACAAATGTTTAGGACTGTATTTCTGTCTCTATGGAAAACGTATGAATAAAAGAGATATTAAAAAAAAAAAACATACAATATCAGCCCCTTGTATAATTCAATAATTATATAGGACAGCAAATTAAGATCATCCTTTAGTTATCTAGTGCTAATAAACTATAAGGGTGTATACTTTTTTCTGGAAATACTGATTTTCCTGCCTCTGCTATCTTTCCCCCTGTTAATAACAATGGCATCATGTTACATAAACTATACAATATAGTCCCAGGTGGCAACCCTACCTATAACTGGCAGAAAGTCAGGTCATTCATTTAAATCGTGAGACAGGAGATGTTATGCTTGGCAAACATCAGCGCAACCAAAACATTCTAAAATCTTTCCATCCATAAATATTGATTATTTGAATACATGAAGATACATGAGACTTGGAAAACATAACATATAGCTGAACCCAGGTGATTCATTAAAAATGTTTTAATGATAAGCTAGGTTGTACACACACATATATATATACAATAGCCAATAAGGTTCACCCATCAAGGGATACTGGGAACATAACCCAACAGCACCTAAACTGCCATATAAGTATGGGGTAAGAGCAGTAGTCCCACAAGAGTCATGACAGATTAAGAACCCCCTGTTTTAAAAGAAAGGCTGCAGCTGTTTCCATAAGGGTATAAAAGAACACACGCCTAATTGTACATCTTTAATCCTGTATACATGGAGAATGCCAAGACAAGAGAGGAGGTAAAAGGACAGAAGGAAAAATGAGTCTCCCTGTTGTGTTCACTCTTACCTAGCCGGCTTTATCGCCACGAACAGCTGACCCAGTCATATCCCGACGAGCGACTGTAAAGCCTCGGACAGCAGAACTGAGAGGAAGTGAAGCGCAAGCGTATGAGCCATGGGCGTGGCTTCACAGATGATTGGCTAGTTCCTCGAAACTGGGCTGGATCCGAAACGGAAGAAGGGAGGGGACCTGACGTTAAGTCTGTCACCAGAACTCAAGCCACTTATTGGCTTTTAGTGTGTACTGAAGAAAAGCGAATACAATAAGTATTGGGCAATTTCCGCCGCTCTAATAGAAAACTGGGGGCCATTTTTGATAAGGGAAAGTACATCGAAGTGTATTTATTTTGTTCAGCGTCAACTTATAGCCGCAACGATGAGCACCCCATACGAATGAAGTTCTATTTCTAGCTAGGTCTGGTCTGCCAAAGTTTGTCATTTGACAGAAGAGGTGGAGCCTACAACTTTATTTTACTCGCACCACTTAGTGGTGGAGTGGGCGTTCCCGGACGCGGCAAATCTCATTTGCGCATGCGCTTTGGGTTGTGTTTTTTTTTTTTTACTTCGGTCCCGTTGTAGGGATTTTGACATTAGAAGCCGGGTATTCGGTTCGGTTTACTTAAAGTATTGATGTAGTCCACATGAATGACTGTGTGTGTCGACATGAACGTTGCAAGCCGCAGCAGCAAGATGTGGTGCACTGAGGGTTTACTGTAATATAAGGATTATCTCTGGCTCGATGTCTCTCTCTTCCTATGTGATCCTTCCGTCAGGCTCGGCCTCTCTTTATATGTGATTCTTCTGTCAGGATCGGCCTGGCTCCCTGGAGCTGAGTTCTCTAGGACGCGACTCCATCAGAAGGGCCTAGAGAGAAGCAGGAAGCTTGAGTTGTGACTGAGAGCCGGGTATAAAGAGTGAAGGGGACCGCTCATCATAGTCTCTGTAAGTGATATTGTGCTATGGACCTGTACAGCTGCTTGTCGAAGGGAATTAGGCTAATTGAGGTAGCACAGGCTGCATTCTACACATATCAAGTCACACAGGGTTATTAGGGTGGTGGGACTACAAAAGGAGATTTTTTTTCAGAGGCAGTCATGTGTTTAGAGTGTGGGATAATCATAGAAAACTAGCATTGCTTCCTGGTGATAAACAGAGTGGAATTAGCACTATATAATAATGCCAAAGCTACAAGACTGCCTCCCTATGCCAACAATGGGGCAGATTTACTAAAGGGCAAATTGTCTCCAGCGACTGCTTCGCACCACTTCGCCAGGCGCTAATTCACTAAGACGCGAAGTTGCGTCCTGCACGCATTTCATAGCAAAGATTCACTAGCGTTGGTTTACGCCTAGCGAAAAGTTACTAGTGATCTTACGGTTAGATCAATTTGAATAGGGCAGGTACATTAAAGTTGTACGGACATCTTTATTAGAGAGATGTTGGTGCAAATGCTTGAAGCGGCCACTTTTTTATTACAAATGGCCAAGGAACCTGAATAAAGACAAAAGAGAGAACCTATAATGCCCTACAAATAAGCCCACTGTAAAATGGATGTTCCATGGCCCTCAAATGTCTGAGGAAAAATGTTAACCCAAAAAAGTTCAAGTCAGGACTTTTGCAGGCAATGCCGCTTAAAAAAAGGAAAAGTCGCCAGCGTTTTTTTCAAATTTAATGCATTTACAGCAAACAGGATATGCTTCATTTTAGCAGTTCGTCTGGTCTGAGGTGGCAAATTCAACACTGGCGAAAGAGGTAACATTCAGTAAAATCCACATTTTAGTGAATTTGCTGAGCAACGAACATTCGCCTGAGTGAAAAGTCGCTTGGCGATAGAGTGTGAACGAACTCTAGCGTCTGTCTCTTTCGCTAGAATATTGTCGCCTGTGCCTGTTAGTGAATTTCCCAGCTGCCCCCAGTCATGTGACTTGTGCCTGCACTTTAGGAGAGAAATGCTTTCTGGCAGGCTGCTGTTTTTCCTTCTCAATGTAACTGAATGTGTCTCAGTGGGACATGGGTTTTTACTATTGAGTGCTGTTCTTAGATCTACCAGGCAGCTGTTATCTTGTGTTAGGGAGCTGCTATCTGGTTACCTTCCCATTGTTCTTTTGTTTGGCTGCTGAGGGGAAAAGGGGAGGGGGGTGATATCACTCTAAAGGTGGCCATACACGGGCAGATAAAGCTGCCGATATCGGTCGTTTGGACCGATTTGACAGCTTATCTGCCCATGTATGGGGGCTTCCGACGGGTCTTCCCGATCGATATCTGGCCCAAAAGGGAGATCCCAAAAGTGGGTCAGACCCTTACAGGTTAATTTTTTTGAAAATAAAAAATTTTCATCATTAGCAAGCAGAGCTGTAATTTCTAATACTAATTTCTGTTTGTTGGTATCATTTGCAATTACAATACACTCATCCTAAAGCTTTTAACAAGCATAGTATACTTTCCTTTCCAATGTGCTGAATCATGTGACCAGATTACAACAAAGCTGTTTTGACTGAAACCATGTAAATTATACTAGATGTAGTATTGTAGGCGTATAAAATTTAGTTTTCTGATGTGTTTAAAACAGGAAATGTTAATCTTTGGTTTTTTTCCCCCCAGTTCCCTTAGAAATCATAGTTCATCCTGGGACAGAAACAATAATGGGAAACCAGTTAGCTGGAATTGCTCCATCACAGATCCTGTCTGTTGACAGCTATTTTTCAGATATCCATGACTTTGAATATGACAAGAGCCTTGGAAGTACTCGTTTTTTTAAAGTTGCCCGGGCCAAGCACAGGGAAGGACTGGTAGTGGTTAAGGTATTTGCCATTCAAGATCCATCGTTGCCGCTCACAAACTATAAGCAGGAGCTGGAAGAACTGAAGATTCGCCTGTGTTCTTCCCAGAATTGCCTTCCCTTTCAGAAGTTTACCTTAAATGAAAAAGCAGCCTTATTATTCAGGCAATTTGTTCGGGACAACCTTTATGACAGGATCAGTACCCGTCCTTTCTTGAACAACATTGAGAAGCGCTGGATTGCCTTTCAAATACTAACTGCTGTGGATCAGGCGCACAAGTCTGGTGTACGCCACGGGGATATTAAGACAGAAAATGTGATGGTGACAAGTTGGAATTGGGTTCTTCTTACAGACTTTGCAAGTTTCAAACCCACATATCTTCCAGAAGACAACCCAGCAGATTTCAATTATTTCTTTGACACTTCTCGTAGGCGAACCTGTTACATTGCCCCGGAGAGGTTTGTGGACGGAAGCACATTTTCCACAGAACTCGAGTCCATCAAGGACCCATCTACTCCACTGGTTGACTTGACTAATAACAACCAACGGACTAGAGGGGATCTTAAGCGTGCAATGGACATCTTTTCTGCAGGTATCCCTTGATAATGTCTCTGTTTGTAGCAGAGCAATCCCTACCACCCTTATTCTTGTGTCTGTGCAATGCATCCCTTCCCTTTACTTATTCCATTGTGATGCATTCTGGGACTTGAAGTCTCATTTCTTTCGAGGCCCACACACTATGAAAAGCAGATGAACTTCTTCTCCCAGAATCCATCAATTCACAGTGGAACTAGGTGAGGTAGGGGTTGCATTACACTGTGAACCCCAGGTAGGTTGGTAAATTGTTCATCATTATAGTATCATGGTTTCCTTTTAATATATATATATATATATATATATATATATATATATATATATATATATATATATATACACGTAATTTTTATCGTAGATTTTCCCATTGACATCTTTATCCACTGTTGCTGTCTTTTCATTTATTAAAGAGGGGCTATTCCATCACCTCTTAAATAAGAATAAGTTCTTGCAAGTTACTACTCAGAATCTTATGTTTTTAGGGAGAAGTTTTCCAAGCCCCCACATTAGTGAATTACTTCTAGGGGTTCATATTAAATGATATGTAAACCTTGAAAACAAATTGATGGACATCTGCACATCTGCCATTTACATTTATTTTTTGTATTCAGTTTCCAAAATATTGACCATTTTAGACTATTTTAAACTACAATTATAAGGAATTTTGTAACAACCTCACCACCTGCTGGTCATTTTGTCTGACTATAGTCTGGAAAAAACATTAATTGCAAAAGAGTGTTCTGATCAATTTTACGTTAATTTATTTTCAGGGTTAAGATATCCTGTAACTTTTGGATGGGATGTTTCCATTACAAGCACAGAGTTGAAAGTTAGTCAGATAACACACAAGAAAATACAAAATCACAGACTTACATATACAATACATACTATATTTATTATATATATATACTTTGTTTTTCAGGATGTGTAATAGCAGAGCTGTTTACAGAAGGAGTGCCATTATTTGACTTGTCCCAGCTGTTGGCATATAAAAAAGGTCAATTTTCCCCAGATCAAGTGATGGGCAAAATTGAAGACAGCTCAATAAGACAGCTGGTAAATGTTTTTCATTAATTACAATCTCACTTGGATGTGTTACTGTAAAATGTATTTTAGTGCTGAACTTACTTTTAGAACTATAGTATTTGGTGACAGTTAACAATTACAAGACAGTTATGCTATGCAAGGCTATAAAAAGTTTTTTCCAGTAGGGATGCACCGAATCCAAGATTTTGTTTGGGATTCAGTCTTTTTCAACAGGATTCGGCCAAATCCAAGTGCCTGGTCAAACCAATCCATATCCAAAAAATCAGATGACTCTTAAACACACAAACAAGGAAGTCAAAAATGTTGCAACCGTGCGCTGCACACACCGTTCTTGTTCCCCCTAGTGTGCCTATTTACATATGCAAATGAGGGTTCTGATTTGGTTTAGGAATCATAAAATAGTGGATTCGGAGCATCCCTACTTTCCAGTTAAAGGAAAACTATACCCCCAAAATGAATACTTAAGCAACAGATAGTTTATATCAAATTGAATGACATATTAAAGAATCTTACCAAACTGGAATATATATTTACATAAATATTGCCCTTTTACATCTCTTGCCTTGAACCACCATTTCGTGACTCTATCTGTGCTGCCTCAGAGATCACCTGACCAGAAATACTACAACACTAACTGTAGCAGGAAGAAGTGAGGAAGCAAAAGGCAGAACTCTGTCTGTTAATTGGCTCATGTGACCTTACATGTGGTTTGTAAGTGTACACAGTGAATCTTACGATCTCAGGGGGCGGCCCTTATTTTTTAAAATGGCAATTTTCTATTTTTGATTACCCAATGGCACATACTACTAAAAAAGTATATTATTATGATAATGGTTAATTTACATGAAGCAGGGTTTTACACATGAGCTGTTTTACTCAGTATCTTTTAATAGAGACCTACATTGTTTGGGGGGTATAGTTTTCCTTTAATGCACTTATAGGGTCCCTGAAATATAATCAAAAGTTCATTATGGTTCTCATGCTTTTTAGGAAATAGATGAGGGACTAACAAGTTCCTGTGTTTCACCTTTCCGCTAATGTAACAGAATACGAAGGAACTATAAAGAAGAATATACTGTTGACTAATTGGCAGACCATGCATAAAATAACCAATAAGTTTTGTTGTGTAGTAGTGTGACAAAGTATCCTATTAAGTCTAAAGTATTAATCTTTCTCATTATACCACTTGATAGACTAGTAATGACAGATGTTTTATTGCATTTCAGTTTCTAAAATCATATTTCATTTAATTCAAAGGTTATTCAGATGATCTGTCGTGAACCAGAGAAACGGTTGGCAGCAGAGGACTACTTAAAACAACAACGAGGGAATGCATTCCCTGAAATATTTTACACCTTTTTACAGCCATATATGGCACAATTTGCTAAAGAAACCTTTCACTCTGCTGATGAACGAATTCTTGTTATCCGCAAGGATCTAGACAACATCATTCATAACTTATGTGGAGATGACCAGAGTGAGAAAGTGGAAGGTGAAATGAAGGAGAATGGGCTGCTTATTCTTGTTTCTGTGATAACCTCCTGCTTGCAAACCTTGAAGTACTGTGACTCAAAACTTGCTGCATTGGAGCTTATACTTCATCTAGCTCCACGTTTAAATGTCGGAATTTTATTGGATCGCATCACCCCTTACTTGCTTCATTTCTGCAATGATTCTGTTCCCAGGGTTAAGGCTGAAGCAGTGAGGACCCTGACTAAAGTTCTTGCTCTTGTCAAGGAGGTACCTCGGAATGACATCAACATTTACCCGGAGTATATTTTACCTGGTATTGCACATTTGGCTCAAGATGAAGCGACAATAGTGAGACTGGCTTATGCAGGTGAGGTTTTTGCATATAAGATGGCACTTTGATTAAAGAAAATAAAGCTCGTGTTAATTGAGAGAAATGAAACCTTAAAAAAAAAAAAATTAATGTAAAATTGCTCACAGTGCTCTTCTAAGCACTTTTGCAATTTACATGAAACTTGTTTAGTTTTAAAGCTAATAAGCTTCTTTTAAACGCATATATATGTGTGTGTGTAAAAAAAACAGGTTTGAGACAAAAATGAAAATTGTAGAGGACTTGAAAATAAAATATGCAACTAAAACTTCAGTCATTGGGGCAAATTCACTAAAGTGTGAAGCGGCTAACGCTAGTGCAAATTCGCCAGCGTGACGTCATTTCGTTACTTTGCCGATTTACTAACGGGCACTGGGATAAATTCGCTAGCGAAGTGGACCTACTCTAGCGCTACTACGCACCCTTACACCAGACGAAGTTACGCTATGGCGACGGGACGTAACTACGCTAATTCACTAACTTGCGCATTTTAATGAACGTTACCTCTTGTGTCAGACTTGCCTTCGCCATCTGAGACCAGGCGAAGTGCAATAGAGTAGATTGCTTCAAAAAAAGTCCCAAAAAACGCTGGCGTCTTTTCCTTTTTTTAAGGGTAATAGGCTGAAAAAGATTATAAATTTTTTTGGGGGTACCCTCTTTCCCCCCTACATTTCCTAAAATATGGCACCTAAACTATACAGTGGGAACATGTATAGGGCAATATAACACCTCTATTTTATTTTATAAAGCTATCCCAGGTCTGTGTAGTGTAATGTATTAGCTGCTACATATACGTCCATTGTACTTTAACTTAACGCCGTATGCAAATTAGGCATCGCTAGCGTAACTTCGCTTTGCTTGACGAATTAAGGCTAGCGCAACTTTGCTACCTTTCGCCTCCCTGAGCGCAACTTCGGATGTTAGTGAATTAGCGGCGCCCTGGCGAAACTTCGACTGGTGAAGTGTGGCGAAGCCTGCGCTAGCGCAACTCCGCAGGTTAGTGAATTTGCCCCATTGTGTTTTTGTATGCTGAGGCCAGTGGCAGCATTTTCAGGAATAGGAATGTGCAGAAAAACATACAAAATAAATAGTGAAGACCATCTAGAAAGTTGCTTTGAATAGGTCACTAATAACTCAAATACAATAAAATTAATAATGAAGAGAAATTGAAATTGATTAGAATAGGTCCAAATATAATATGCTAAAACATACAGTATAAAGGTCAATTTCTCTTTTAAACTTCTCAATTCTAAAAATCACCCTGCTTTTAGTCTGGGTTAAAATGGGACATTATTTAAAAAAAATAAAACTTTATTGCAGTTTACTATATAGTGATGGGTATGTCCTAATGATCCTTAGCCAGAAGCACAGAAGAGTACCCGCTTTGAACCAACATTCAAACATTTCAAGTGCTTTGATTGATGTAAAACTGTTATTTGCTTTTTCTAGTTAGGGATGTACCAAATCATATTTGAATTTGACCGAATCCCAAATCCTAATTTAATCCCAAACAAATATGCAAATTAGCAAAATCACCCCAAACATTGCAGCATGCAAAAAAAGAATAGTCCACCTTCAGTTGTCCAGTGGTCTAAAGTCACATGACTTGGATTTGGTTTGACCAGACACTCGGGAATCTGGGATTCAGTGCATCCCTACCTCCAACCAGTGTCCATCCAGCCCATGTTTTTAAGGGGTGCTGAGAGTTGTAGTGAATGTGTCATGATGAAGAAAATACTGATGTTTACAAGCAGTTGCTCTATAATTTAGATTAAATGATGCTTGCTGTCATGTTCATTGCCTTTTGTGATTATTTTTAGCTGCAAAACAATTATATATTTTTACCGGCTTGTAATGTCTTATTTGCAGACCTCAATAAATGCATATTCACAATTATGGCTAAATATTTGGCACTTTAAAACATACCCCACAGAACTTTTGATATTATATTCACTAATATTTGTGCTTTTAATTAAAAGTGTGCTTTTTAAAAAGCTGTTCTGTTAAAATGATTTATTGTATTCAAATGCAAAATAATACAGTACTAAACCTTGTATTGAGAGTTACCCTGGATTCCATGACAAAAAGGGGTTGAGGTTCCAGAAGTTACACATACTCCTCAAATTCATACTGCCAATTCTTTTGCACAACACATATCTATTGCACAGATTTTGTGCCTTTTAAACTATATAGTGTGCAGAAATTTATAATGATTCTGCTATTTCTTTTGCATATATTCCTATGAAAAGAAAACATTGCCTTGCTGGCAGAAACTGCTTTGAGGTTTCTGGAATTGGTGCAGCTGAAAAACCTGAACATGGAAAATGATCCCAACAGTGAAGAACTGGATGATGTGTCACATCCTAGTGAGAATTATGACACAGGTACACACTATTTCTCGGTTTCATATAATTCAGCTGTGTTGCCCAACACCTTCCTATACCGTTCTGTTAAATTTCTCTTTTCTTACTGCATATTGTTCTCTGCTAAACTTTGCTTGCTATGCTTTGTGGGTTCTCTCTATTATGCCATTCATATATGGGGACATGAAGGCCAGCGCCTAGGCTGTGCAGTTAGATTTTCTTAAAGTATTTTATTTAAAATGTTTTACAACCATTAATTTTCACTTGTACAGTAATATGTTCATGTGTTACAAAGATTGTGAGGTTACATAACAAATAAAGGCATTGGGTGTACATTTTCCCATCATTTGCAGTGGATAATCAAAACATAACAAGATACATGAGTGAGGTTAAAAATCATTGTAGGTGGAATAATGGACATCACATTTCAAAGTGTGCTGCTGCATCTGGGTAAAGCTGTGCTTGAAAACTTTGTTTTTTTTTTTTGTTGTTTTTTTCTAAATTAGAAACACATAAACAATAAAGCAAACCAGCTAAAATCAAGTATGCCCGTTGTTTGCAATTTTATTTATTTTTTTAGCTTGTGACAGACCTCATACTTGCATGCTTTGCTCAACCTGATGAACCTGCACTCCCCTAAAGAGAGATATGCAAAAAGGCAAGTTATACTTGGGGGTGCCAAAGGTTAGGCACGCCCAAGTTATTGTATTTACTTACTTGAAACCCCTGGGCCAGTGTTCCTATCAGCAGAAAACTGCACTGGCCCGGGGTTATTCTAGCAAGCACAACGGATCGATCATCTTCCTGCTTCTTGTTTCGGTTGTGCATGTGCAGGAAAGCAAAAAGCCGAACTTTAACAAAAATCCCAGCTATTGTGTTCTACTGCGCATGCATCTGCCCCGGGAAATTTAAAGAAAGAAGAAGCAGGTAGACGATCGCTCCGGTGGTCGCTGGAATAACCCTGGACCAGTGCAGTTTTCTCCTGATAGGTGCACTGGCCTGGGGTGTCCAGTAAGCAGATACAGTCACTTGAGGGTGCCTAACTTTTGGCACCCCCAAGTAAAATGCCTTTCCTTCTCCTTTAAGGGAATTTTGATTATGCAGTAACTGAAAACTTAATTTGTAATATGGGCAGAAATTGTTTTACAAGCCTTTAAAGCTGAGAGGTTTTCATTTTGTTGGATGCTTTGTACAGAGATGCAGGCCTTGCATGAGATGGTCCAACAGAAAGTGGTGACGCTTCTAAGTGACCCAGAGAACATTGTGAAGCAAACCCTAATGGAGAATGGCATAACAAGACTGTGTGTTTTCTTTGGGCGGCAAAAAGCCAATGATGTCCTTCTCTCCCACATGATCACATTCTTGAATGACAAGAATGATTGGCATCTCCGTGGGGCTTTTTTTGACAGTATTGTTGGTAAGTAATGCGTTTGATACTGTGATGCTAGATATATACTCTGTGGTGTACCATTGTTATATCCTGAAATGTTACAGTTGTTACCTTAGCACATGAATAGTTTTCATTGCCTCTACATATAACAGAACTGAAAATGCCATTGACACACGGGTCACTTCCTGGCACATTGTCAGGCAATAATCACTGGTTTGGAACGACCCTTAATGGTTTTTATTGTTAACATTGTTGCCACAAGTAGCAGAGCTCAAAAGGAAATATGTGCTTAGAATTTAGTCAGCACAGGTAGTTCCTTTCTAAGATAGTAATTGTCCAGTGCATCCTAAAACACAAGTGTTACTAGTCTATAAGGTAAGAAACCTTAGTGAAGACAGCGAGGCTTTACCAGCATATATTATGCAAATCATTCACATACTGTATGTCCTGGGCATACATAGCCCTTAAGGCTTTAGCTCTCTTTTCTAAAACTTCCTTTAGTTTTATTGTTGACATTGTTACCACAATAACAGAGCTTAAAAAGAAATGTGTGCTTAGAATTTAGTCAGCACAGGTAGCTCCTTTCTAAAGGTGGCCATAGACGTTAAAGGAGAATTCAACTCATAACAAAAAAAAACCTACCCCCCTAAATCTTGAAAAATTCAATTTTTTTTATGCTGGCTTTACCAGCATATATTATGCAAATATTCCTGGGCATGCATAGTAGCCCTTAAGTCTTTAGCTGTATTTACTAAAACCTCTTACTTGCTACTAATACATTTTCAAAATGGAGGAGGGGGGTGGCGATGCTCTCCTTCAGAGGGGAAGTGCACAGCTGTTAATCTGTTAAATGTCCATTTAAACTATTCATAAAATGTAAACAATCAGTTTTTTGTTAACCTTTTGTATCAGGTAATGTTTATTTTGCAAAGTCCTTAAAGGATAAGTAAAACTTTTAAATAAGTGAATGCAAAATTGATGAAGGGGCTATTCTAAGAAACTTTGCAATGTACATTAATTATTGATTTTGTTTTTATTCCAAGATATCAAGGGATACATGTGCTGTTAAAAAGAATGCATTTTGTTACAACAGCTCCACCTGCTGGTCATTTCTCAACCAGACAAAAACAAATATTTTTGAATCCACAATCTGTTCAGGCATCAGTTGGTGGCTCTATCATACAGTGATCTGGTTTTGCCATATCCAGAGAAAAAGTATCATGTAGAAGAAGGTTCACTGGAGAGCTGTATTTTCAAGTGATTTTGAATCAACTTGAATAAAATCACTTGAAAATACAGCTCTCCAGTGAACCTTCTTCTACATGATCATTTCTCAACCAGTCTGACCACCAAGTAGTCAAGGAAGTTGTCAGGAGAAACAAAGAGGCTGTTCTGATATTCTTCTAGTTAGGAAAGATATGAGAAAGGTTTCTATTTTTTTTACCTATCCAGAAGAACATCTGGGCAGCCTCTTTCTTTCTCCTGACAACTTCCTTGACTACTTGGTGGTCAGACTGGTGGGAAAATGACCAGCAGGTGGCGATGTTGGAACAAAATTCATTCATATTAACAGTACATGTATCCCTTAATATCTTGGAATAAAAACTAAATAAATAATGAATGTACATTATAAAAGTACTTAGAATAGCAGCCTCGTCAATTTTACATTGACTTATTTTAATGGTTTACTTATCCTTTAAATTCTTCCATTTTGGGAGGTCAGTGCATTTGGAAAATGCCTCTTGGCATTTTTTTAAAAAGTATCAGTATTCAGTAAATGAAGGTTTCCTTTGTTTCTTATGTTCTAGCTAATGTTTTGCACGTGCATAAAAGTATTTGTCAGCATTACTTTGCACAGCAAGCTTCAAACAGTTTTTTCTGACCTCACTGTTTTTTTTTTTGTTTTTTTTTTTTGCAGGTGTTGCCGCATATGTTGGGTGGCAAAGCTCTTCCATCTTAAAACCCCTTCTTCAGCAGGGCCTCAGTGATGTGGAAGAATTTGTAATCTTTAAAGCTCTCAATGCCCTTACTTGCATGTGTCAACTCGGGCTTCTTCAGAAACCGCACATCTACGAATTTGCTTGTGACATTGGTAAGTTTTTGATACAAAACCCACCTAAGGTACTGCTTTATTAAGAAGCATTAGCTATTAATGATTGCTACTGTGCATGTGTTTTTACGGACACCCATTTAAAATGACTATGTTCAACTGTTAATAAATCATTCAAATTAATTTGCACATCTGTCAGCTGTGAGAAACATATCTATTTGTCAACACTTTCCTGATTGGAAAATTAGTGGATTCCCCAGTTTGAGCTATAATAAATCAGTCCAGTAGTTTTATTTTCTAATGTAATCATTTCTTCTTTTACACGCCCAACACCTTTGAAAGAAAAATCTTCCATGGTCCAAAAATGCAAAGCAACAATTGCTTTAATTGTTTTAGAAAATGTTTACAACAGTAGTAGTTGCCTTATTTTTTTATTTAAAGGCAATGTAAACCTTGTAATGCATAATTATACAAAAGTAGCTACAGCTAATTTATCTAAATAACGCCTATTTGAAACGTCATTTGCTAGCATTCTTACAAATACACAGAAAGGCTCCCCTTTTCCTTTCTTCCCCCAAAGCAGCTCCCATCTTCACAGCGCCCAAACAGCACACAACAGCAAAACACATTTCTTCTCTTCTTTCCTGTTACGTCAAAAACATTCTTTGCATGCTCACCGAGTCCTGCTGCAATTGAAAGTTGGGCATGCACATTAGATATTCGAGCAGGGGTGTCCAAAAGGTAGATCTGGATCTACCAGTAGACCTTTAGTTGGTGATGAGTAGATCTCAAGGCACTGTCAAGAAAACCGTTTGACTAAATTACCCTTCTGTCTTTTCTTTTCATTATATATTATATATTTATTCTATATATTTATATTAAATATTGTGTTATGGTTGCATAAGAAATAGTTGTTTTTTAAATATAGCAATATAAATTCTCTTATAAATCAATATAATATTTAAGTAATGTTTTCCATGTAACAGAATGCGAACACTGATATTATGGATGTAGATAATAATGGGGCATCATAACGAAAAGTAGACCCCACATTAGCAAAGTATGGGCAGCCCTGCATTAGAGGCTTTTCCAACTGAGCAGCCAGTAGGGGAGAAAAGCCCTGGGCAGACAACTGAGGTTGTTGGGGTTGATGCTGAAATGAGAAGCTTGTACTGTAGCTGCTGGGTGAGCTCCAGCAAGTTACACATCAATTTACATTAATTTATAACAATCATTTTACAAATGAGTTCCAGATTAAAAAATAGGATCAAAAGGCCCTACTAGCAAGATTTTACAATCTAAAGGTAGGAAGGAACCAGTGGTGTGGTATGGGGTTGCTGAAGTAATTTGTTTAACTGTAAGAAATAGGTTTACTCAAATGACTCTTCCTTATTATGCTGCATTACAATAGCAACAGCTTTTGAAAACAATGACATAATCTTATACACTGTTTTGATGTTTTTAGCACCTTTTCTGTGCCACCCAAACCTGTGGATACGTTATGGAGCCGTGGGATTTATCACTACCGTAGCTCGGCAGCTAAATATTGCTGATGTTTACTGTAAGCTTATGCCTTACCTTCATCCCTTTATTACTCAGCCAATTATACAGGTATGTGCCTATTTTACAGCCTCATGCTATGGGATGGCAGTTTTTGTTTGAAAGCATAGAAACAAGCCCCAAATACTGCAGATTTTTAGATATTTCATTAAACATTCTCTTTATTTACTGTAAATATATAAATTCTTCATGCATAAATATGGTGACGCCAATTGCAATGTTAACAGATATCTATTGAAAATTGTCACTTGTATTTAAAAAAATATTTTTTTCTTTAGTTTTAAGTGATTAGCTTGGAGCAAAATTTGCAGATTTGCTACTGTAGCTGTCTGAATGTAGTTGTGAATGGAGAGAGGCACCTATTGAGGTATGCACAGAGCAAGGCCACTGTCTTATTCCGTTGTCTTGCACTGGTGTTCTGTTAAATGGTTCATGTCCTTCAGATTGAAGAAAACCAGTATTTTTTTTTATTGTAAGGACTTTTGAAGGTGAAGTAAAGTTTAGCAAAGGCTAAATGCTGCTCATTTTAATGGGGTTCTGTACCAGCCCAAGTCCACCACAAACCTTTAGCAGTGAAGGTCTGTGCCTTCAAATATTACCCCAGTAGCTCCCCATCTTTTTTGCTGAGTCACACAATCCTCAGTGCTGCTGTCTGTTAACTGAACTTAGGGACCAATTCAGAATATACTGTATACCTAGAACATAAAAGATCTGATACAAGTCTGATTAGTAATTCAGATTCACATTGCACGACAGCTTTGTAACTAGTGCAGTTAGCATCAGAATCAGCTTATATGACAGGCAGACGTCAGTTTTGGCTTTATGATTTGTGACACCCTAAGCTTAGTTTCTAAATGGCTGCTAAGAGCACACTGACCGTGTTCAATATCACTGACACTCCTAACAGAATGTAAAATGGAAAGCTCCTGTGCACAACTCTGAAGGCCTGGATTATTACTGTTATAGAGATGATGTACCTTTAGGCTGGTTCGATGAGGTCATTATATAAAATATTGCATCTCTATCCATATACAATTTTTCTCTTCTTAACACCTTTTAATAAACCCCATAAATCATGAAAGTGAATATTATGAAAAGATGATTGGCAAACAGGAAATCATCTTGTGTGGTCAGTCTTGTTTTACATTTTAAGTAAACTAGAACCTAGAACTTGTCATTTGTTTAAAAAACCTTCTTCTTTAATTGATAGATTGATAAGGAAATTGTCCTTCTCAGTGTGTTAAAAGAACCAGTCAGCCGCTCCATCTTTGACTATGCCCTAAGATCCAAAGATATTGCAAGCCTCTTCAGACATCTTCATATGCGTCAGAAGAAAAGGAATGGCTCTCTCCCAGAATACCCTCCTCCTGAAGATCCAGCAATAACCCAACTCTTAAAGAAACTTTTGTCACAGGTATAGCATTCAAAGCCTGCAGTGTAAAAAAATGACTCTAATTTACATAAATCTTTAGCATGTCCCTTATAAGTATTATTAAAACTGTATTTTCTGGTAAGTGAACAGTAGTTAATGATGTGTGTGGTGTATGTTTCACAGAGCATTTCTATTCTTTTGGAATTGATCACCTTAATATGGGGAGGTCCATTTATAAAATTGAATTTTGAATTCATGTGAATTTTTTTTAATTCAAATATACTCACAATTCGACTGGGAGGTTATTTAAGAAAAAAAATCTAATGTCTAATATTCGATCTAATGGTTCCGACCCGCAAATTTGAATGATATTCGATTTGTATGATTTTCAAAAACTTGAATGTCAGGAAGGCTATTAACATCTTCAAATGGCTCATGGACCTCTGCCATTGACTAGGTGGCGATATGCAAATTAGGACTGTTTCCATGGTCGAGGGGTGATAAATCTCACATTCAAATTTACATTTGAATAGGGGGATTAAAATTTGAATGTGTGATTTTTGAAACTCTAAATATCTCATTTACTATTTGACCCTTGATAAATCTGCTCCTTAGCGTGCTGTAAAAAATGCGTTCATATTTTTGTGTTTTTTCACCATTTACATTATTTACAATCATAGCATCCTTGTTACCATGTCTTTGACATGTATTTTTTGGCCATTTTAGGGTATGACAGAAGATGAGGAAGATAAGCTTTTAGCATTAAAAGATTACATGTTAAAGTCTAACAAAGCTAAAGCTAATGTAGCAGATCAAAGTCATATCCATGAAAGTTCCCTGAAAGGCGTGATTGACTTGTCTGCTCTGGGGCTCACTGGAAGGCAGGCAGATCTTATTAAACCAAAACTGGATACAGATGATAAACGTGGTATGTACTAATATGCTTCCTTTAATCAATCATAAACATTACGTTGTATATGTAATTTCTTCCAGATTTCTGGGGACACAGGGACCATGGAGTATAGCATTCACTAGCAAGAAGCAGGACACTGGAAGAAATACTCCTCCACCCCTTGCTACTAATTAATCATAAATATAACATTTTACTTATACTTATGTTTAGGGAATGTTTGTAAATTGCATGCCATGAATATACATTTAGTAACTCAATATATATTTGGAGAGACAAGTGTTGCAAATTGCCATAATGTTTTGGCTATAAAGTCTCTTTTCAGTGGTAATTCTCAGAAGATCAGAGCATGCTGCTTTGAAGTGCCCATAGAAAATGTGTGGAGGGCCACGTCTCCTTCCTTTGATCTAAAACATGGGGTTGGTCATTAATAAAACTTTTTGGGGAATTGGTAATAACATTTTTAAAAATGGTTTTAGCAAGAAAACATGTCAAGCAAGAATATAATGTGAATGAAGAGTGGAAAAGCATGTTTGGGGCTATGGAGACTGCAAATGTTAACCAAGGAGCAGTGAGAACCCTGCCAGCTGCTGACCAAGAGGCCACAAAACCTGTTCGCTCTGAGTCTGCTGCAGCTGTATGTGCTCCTCTATCATCTTCACCTCAGGTACATATGAATAGTTCACCTACACAGAACACCATATTGATTCTATCAATATGGTGTATCAGAATTTTTAATGCTGGAAGCTCCAGTTTTCAACCAAACTAGGCTATATGAGCTCTTGCGTAAGGAACCAAAAGACTTGTATTGCTATTGGCATCTGCTAAATGTTGCAGAAGTTCGAATCAGGCATGTTGGTAATCCATTCTGCTGAAGATCATATTGCATTTATGTGGATGGAATGTGGTCATAAACATATTTTGATCTAACTTAATAAATCTGCCCCTTAGTTAATCATTCTTTTCCCTATAATTCAGCATTTTACAAAATCTTGGATTACACAGTAGCAAACAGAAAGATTGTTAAAGATACAGAAATGCTGCCATACTCTATCTCAGCTTTGGAACCCATGAACAACATCGAGAAGTTAAAGTAGTTGGGGAGCAACACTAGCATGGAAAATGTTCTTGGGGTGCCAAATAGTGCTGCGATTGGCCATTTGGTAGCCCTATGTGGATTTTCAACATACATTGAGGCTCTGTTAGGCAGTGCATCTGGTTCTTATACAACCAAAACTTGCCTCCAAGCCTGAAATTCAAAAATAAGCTCCTGCTTTCAGGCCACTGGGAGCAACATCCAAGGGGTTGAAGAGCAACATGTTGCTCACGAGCTACTGGTTGGGAGGTCACTGCTCTATCTGATACTGTTTCTCCTACAGAATTTCCTTGAATTGGGTTGCATTGTTGTAACTTCTATATATTTTTTTAATCTTTACCATTTGTCTGACAGATGACTTGTACCTATACATTAACACATAAAAAACAAAGCAAATAAAAGCATTAATATCAGTTTGCTCTTATTTTAGATTACATTTACTGTTCAATATATTGTTATAGCATTTCATAACTTATTGGCGCTATATTTTGAAATTGTAAACATTCAGAACCTATCATTTGCCATGTATGTAAATAACAAGGATTTATAATATTTACAGAACCCAGTGGTGTCTTCTACATTTATCTGATTATTTATGTTCTACTTAATATGCCTAGACAACTGACGGGACAGGGATCCAGTCAAGGAGGCCCACCATGCAAATATACACCAGCATTTCCCTCCCTTCAACCTTCCAGATCCGCATGACTACGTGCAAGAGTGAGCTTCAACAGCTCATACAGCAGAAAAGGGAGCAGTGCAATGCGGAAAGAATAGCTAAACATATGATGGAGAGTGCTGAATGGGAGAGCAAACCACCACCAACAGGTACAAATAAGATTTGTTTTGAAACACATGTACAGTTATCTCATGAAGTCTACTCCACAGAAACTATCATAGTTTCTATGAAGATTTTACTGATAAGGTATGTAATCACAAAGCCAATTCTTTGACTTCATTTGGTTTCTCTGGGAAAAAAAAAAAAAGATTAGGTAACTGGTATTTAGTGCTCTGGTTCCCTCTCTGGTCATAGTGCAAGTGGCCATGTTGGGACACACACACACGTGCATATTGAGCAAGTAGGGAATAAGCAGATACTTTAAGGGCAAGGCAACTCCCAATTAAAAAAATGCCTAATAAAAGAAAATGTAACTTTCTTATATATGTTTATTAAACATTTTCAGTGCTTTTAAAACATTTTTTGCCTAACTCCTGGTTGTTACTTTTTTAACAATGTTGCAAAACTCTTACTTCCCCAGCAAAGACAGGTCTGTTAATTAGTTCCCTTGCCTTACATTGTATCATCAGTCTGAACCATCAGGGCAGAGAATAGAGAGGGACAGAAAAATACTGCTTTCAATAGCAATACATATACAAATAACTTAAAAACTGTAGAAAATCACCATAGAAAATTTGTAATATATGTATATTGCAACATTGCTTAGGTTTTCTTTTATTAGGCAAGTAATTATTTTTTGGGTTGGCATTCCCTTAAATTTCTGGCAAACTGAAGCTTTTACCCGTCAATAGAAATACTCTAAGATACAAATGAATGTTTTTCTGATGCAATACAAGAAAACCATTAATAAGCTGGTTTGACACAGATCACTAGGTCCGCAATATGAACTATTCGTAAGAATGTGTGAAGTGACTATATGACTCAGAAAGTCTCTCTTAAGTGGCAGCTGTCCGTGGAATTAAAAACTGAAAGGAGAACTAACCCCCCCTGAATAAGAAATGCCCCATCTACTACCATAGATAGTCCCCCCCCCCCCCTCCCTGCTTCCTACTCTGCATAAATAAGTGAGCATGCTGTCCAGGGGCACTTTTTGAAATAATGCAATATATGGGTAGAAAGCAGGAAGGGGGGGGACTATGGTAGTAGATGGGGCCTATCTTTTTGGGGGGGGTTAGTTCCCCTTTAAAGGAAAACTTTAATCCCAAAATGAATATTTAAGCAACAGATTTATATCAGGTTTATATCATATTAAGTGGCATAAATATTGTCCTTTTACATCTCTTGCCTGAGCCACCATTTTGTGATGGTCTGTGTGCTGCCTTAGAGATACAGCAAGTCTTACTGTAACAGGAAAAAGTGTGGAAGCAAAAGACAGAACTCTGTCTGTTAATTGGCTCATGTGACCTAACGTATGGTTTGTTTGTGTGCACAGTGAATCATAAGATCCCAGGGGGCCTGCCTTATTTTTTTTAAAATGGCAATTTTCTATTTAGGATTACCCAATGGCACATTATTATTGTGAAAATGGTTTATTTACAAGAAGCAGGGTTTTACATATGAGCTGTTTTATGCATTATCTTTTTATCGAGACCTATATTGATTGGGGGTATAGTTTTAGTTAAGCATTGTGCTTGTGCGCGAAAGTGTTTTTCTTGTTCATGCCACTTTGCAGGGGTTTGTTTTCCTTTGTTAGGAACTTTCATACATTATGGGTTTCTTGGCAGGATGGCACCCAAAAGGCCTTCTGGTGGCACATCTGCATGAACACAAGGGTCCAGTAAATCGTATACGAGTCTCTGATGAACATTCCATTTTTGCTACTTGCTCAAATGATGGGACAGTAAAAATATGGAACAGTCAAAAAATGGAAGGAAAAACAACTACTACCAGGTAGTACCTTGAAAGAATATGCTGTGAGATAGAGTTTACTAATATGTAACAAGATTTCAAAGACGTGCAAATGTCAAGGATGGGGTTGTCTACTTTGCAGAAAAAATGCTTGTGAGGGGACATGGTTACTCATTACAAGTACAATAGAGGGCAATATAGACACAATGAGGTTATTTTTTTTTTTTTTTTTTTTTAATATAGAAATTAGCTATGGGACTATGCAAATGCTCTATTGCACTTGTATTTCCATCAGCACAAATGTCACTAATAACCATAATTATTTTTTATGTAGGTCAATATTAACATATTCCCGCATTGGTGGACACGTGAAGACTGTGACCTTTTGCCAGGGATCGCACTACTTAGCAGTGGCTTCTGATAATGGCAACATTCAGCTTCTTGGAATTGAAGCATCTAAGCCACCTAAATCTCCAAAAATCAACCCACTTCAAAGCAGGTACTTTGTATTCACACATCTTTTTTGCCAGACACGGATAAATAACCCATTGCTTTAATGCATGAAATATAACTATTTTGTTTGTTTCCGTTATGTTCAGATTATTCGTTTAAAAATGGTTAAACAAATACATTAGAATTATTTGCTTAAAATTAACTAAGATGGAAGATGGCTGTGCCGTTATGCTGAGCAGAAACAGGTTTCTGGATCCCACACCTAGAATTGTGATTTTGTTGATTTTGAAGAGTTTTCAAAACTTCAGTGTAGTCATTCAATTTGCCCATTATTGTCAGTTAGGTTCTATCCCATACCAAAATGATGACATATTGTAATTTAACCAACCCTTGCCTTAAACATGCGTTTGTGCACAGATTGGCTAATTCGGTTTTATGTAAATGCCTACACGGCCGTACTGGGATTAAAAAGCAGCCCTGGCAAAAAAATCAAAGCAGCCCACTTCAGGTATGGGGGTTATCCGGAAACCCATTTTCCAGAAAGCTCCAAATTACAGAAAGGCCATCTTCCATAGACTCCATTATATTCAAACAATCCAAATGTTTAAAATTTTTCATTTTCTCTGTAATAATAAAACAGTAGCTTGCACTTGAGCCAAACTAAGATATAATTAGTCTTTATTGGGAGCAAAATTAGATTATTGGGATTATTTAATGTTTATATGATTTTCTAGTAGACTTAAAGTATGAAGATCAAAATTTTTGAAAGATCCATTATCCTGAAATCCCCAGGTCTGGAGCATTCTGGATAACAGGTCCCATACCTGTATATATTTGTGACATTGGCAACCAAGCTCCCCCACCCACACAAGCTATAAATAAAACATTGGTGGTCAGGGCCCCCAATAAAATTAGGAAAAAAAGGTGGTCAGGGCCTCTGATAAAAAGTAAAAAAAATATCGGGACAGCAGACTGCGCAGAGAGGCAATTTTTGCTAACAAGGGTTAAAAAAAATCACGAGGCAGTGTAATAAAAATGATTTGTATCCTCTTTACTTGCCCAGCATTCTTTATGAACTGATAGTCTGGGGGGGGGGGGTGACAGAGGATGAATCTGCAGCACCAGCGTCTGCAATCCATCCTGCCTGTCAGCTGAATACTGGACAACACAGACATACACTGGCACCGTTTTCCCTACCTGCAATTGGCTGTTATCTGTGACTGTCCCATAGCTGAGAGCACACAGGTGAGGTATAGAACGCTCCTTCTTTCAGTCCCACCTCTCCTCCGCATACTTGCTTAAACCCCCACCCCCCTCAGCAGTCCAGACACGGGAAAAAAAACCTAGAAAAGAAAACATACACGGCCCTTGGGGTGGGCTCTTCAGACTGAAGAAAATTATCTGTTTGGCGCCTGCTACTGTGCGCACAGAGGATCTTGCGGGAGGAAGTAAGCTCCTTGATTTTGTTATGGTGCGGTGCGCACTGCCCCGCGGCCCGTTTACACTTCACAGGCAGCGGCCCAATGGGCATTTGCCCCTATTCACAAACGGCCAGTCCGGGCCTGTGCCTACATACAGGTGGGAGCATAACTGCCCCGTAAAGCTGTTGGAATTCTCTTTGAAATGTTAACAAAATATTCAATAATCTGAGCCCAAGAGGGTTTTAATGACTGATTTGTTTTCTTCCCCTAGAACTCTTGATCTGCAAGAAGATGGCTGCGTTGTGGACATGCATCAGTTCAATGCAGGGTCACAGTCTGTGCTTGCCTATGCCACTGTAAATGGTTCATTGGTTGGCTGGGATCTGAGAAGCCCTAGCAATGCATGGACATTAAAACATGATCTCAGATTAGGACTTATAACATCTTTTGCTGTGGATATCCACCAGTGCTGGCTATGTATTGGTAAGGATATTCATGATGTGGGGGGTCCTGCTTTGATGCAATGTTATCTGTTCGGTTTAATTCACTTATAGAAAAAAAATAAAGAAGTCGTACAACAATTAAACAGGACATTGACTTCCACACAGAAGTCCTATGGCCAATATGGATACATTTATTAAATATTTACCTGCAAAGTAGCCAGTAGCAAAGCTATATCAGTATAAGTAAACAACAAATAGTGCCCTGAATATCTCCAGTGGGAAGCTCAGAATATAGGTTAGAATGTAAAGGTTTCCAAAACGTATATGTAGATCAGCACCTACGGCAACAGAGAAAGAAACAAAAAATAGTGCAATATGTTTCAATATTACACCAACACCCAGTGTCCAAGTTATTTTCTTGAGGTGTAATTCCCCTTTAAACTTTCCACTCCTATTGGTGATATGCACAATATTTCCAAACCGTTGCCACCACCGTTTAACCAAATTGCCTAATTACAAGCTGGAGGTGTGATATATTGCCCGTAGTATTTAGCAGGTCTCTCCCTCCTCTTTGTATCAGTTTATGTCCCCATGGAAAAATTTAAATCCAAAATAGTGCAGCTGAGAGACTGTGGAGGGATCGGCAAGAGAAAGTTATTATATATAAAGGACTATTAGGTTATTATTATAAAGGACTGATTTTTTTCTAAAAAGATTTGATATTAATTAATTCGTAAAGGTTCTTGGAAGTCACCAGTAATCAGTAGAATAGTTCTAACATGTATAAGGGCATCCTAACAACCTGTAGTTGGGTTTTAATACACATAATTATTTCATGTTAGTCTGTTTTTTTTCTACTGTATTTCCTTGTTTCAGTTCTCTGGCCAAAATATGGGTTTAATCTCATTGGAGGATTCTGGACTATAATATTAATGTCTCTGTATGATGACGATGCATTTTTTTCAACAAGCAAATTCCTTGTATTGTTCATTGATCCTAAATTATTCTTATTTGTCTTTCTGCTTGACACTCTTGCTAGTTAGTAATAGTGGTATGTAGCAGCAAATGTATTATTTAATTTTATAATAGGGTTTTAATATATTTCAAAGGAAATTATAGCATGCATATTTTTGCAGCAGTGTATCTTTATTCTAGTTCCATTTGTATCTGGCTAATTTCACTTTATTTCTGCATTCCTTAAGGAACCAGCAGTGGGACTATGGCTTGCTGGGATATGAGATTTCAGTTACCAATATCCAGTCACACTCATCCAGCCCGTTCACGTATCAGGCGCCTTCTTATGCATCCACTCAGCATGCATACCATGTATCAGTCTTGGGTAATAGCAGGTAAGCACAAACTCTGTATTATCGCTGTCTGCATCTCAATTATTCATTTTTCCCCCAAAACCCTTCTTCAGTTCTTATTGTGCTTCAGGCAGCCCTGCTTAAGGTGCTGGCAATGGGCACCAATCAACCTTAGTTCTCAGTGCAACAGAAGATGAACAAAGTATACATAGCGCAAAAGAGTCACCCTAGACATAATTTATACTCATTTCCAATTGTATGCAACTGGATTCCTAGTTTTAATCATTGCCAATAAAAACATCACATCCACAATCTTTTTTTTTTTTTTTTCTCTTTTTACAGCTGTTCAAGGTAATAATGAAGTATCAATGTGGGATATGGAAACTGGTGATCGAAGATTTACGCTGTGGGCCAGCAATGCTCCTCCCCTCTCTGAAATGCAGGTAATTTCCTCTTAAAGGAGAAGTCAACCCTTTAAGAAAAAACCCGTACCTCCCACCCCACGGAGACCCTCCTCCCTGCAGCCTAACTGCCCCCCATGGAAATGCCCCATACTTTATACATACACCTCAGCGTAGCTTCTAGCATCGGAGTTCCACGCAGCCATCTTCCAGATCTTCTTCCGGCGTTTTGGCATTTTTCACAAGTTTCGTCACATGCTCAGTTGTCGCAAACCGCCAAATTGCTCCAACTGCACATGCGCCAACATGCTAAACTCCCACTTAGCTTACCGAAGAGCTGAAAGATGGCTGCGTGGAACTCCAATGCCTGAATCTGCGCCAAGAGGTAAGTATAAAGTATGGGGCATTTCCCTGGGGGGGCAGTTAGGCTGGGGGGAGTAGGGTCTCCGTGGGGTAGGGACTAGGGTTTTTTTTTCTTTTTTCTTCTCCTTTAAGTGTATGGCACATGGCATTCAGAATACCATGCTGCTCTTAAAGGTTAAACAGTTTAGTGTAAAAATTAAAACTGGGTAAATTGATAGGCTGTGCAAACAAAATAAATGTTTCTTATATAGTTAGTTAGCCAAAAATGTAATGTATAAAGGCTGGAGTGACTGGATGTCTAATATAATAGCCAGATCACTATGGGACATATCTGTTCAGTGAGTTTGCAATTGATCCTCCGCATTCAGCTCAGATTCAAATATAGTGGCACATTCAGTGTTTAACTGGAACATTTCACTATGCCTATATAAACCCTAGTTTTGCTAACCTTTTCTAAAAAAAAAGGTGGCCCCCATCCGACCATCTCCAACACGGCTTTGTTAGTTATGTCATGCCAGGGTGCTAGCAGGGTTTTTATAGGCTGAGGCACGGTGTACATTAGATTGTTTACATCAGAACATTGTACTGCCCTTATTTAAGGATTTAGAAGCTATGGGTCTCACTTGAAATGCATATTATTGATTTTTCTATTGTTGTTTCTTACTTATATAGCCATCATCTCACAGTGTCCATGGAATTTACTGTAGTCCAGCAGATGGAAATCCCATATTATTGACTGCAGGATCAGACATGAAAATAAGGTATTTTATTAATACTTTTATGGAATTTAAAGCAATGGTACCTCCAAAATTTCTGCAAGATGGATCCTGTTATAATATGGCCACCGCCCTATAGTATTACTATTAAATCATTAGATCAAGAGAGATTTGTGAACTTTAAAATGAAAATAAGTGTTGTTTTATGGCAACTAATATTCTAATGATGTATATGACGGCGGTCATTCACAACAGTGAACTTTCTACAAAAATAACGGCCACATGTCAAATTCATTGAGTTCTAAAAACCGGTTGTGTTGGAATGGATCACCCAAAAAAGTGCAAACTGTGTTCATTTATTTATTTGTTTATTTTAGGTTTTGGAATCTGGCCTGTCCGAAGAGATCTTATATTATTGCTGGGAGCACGAACAACTTGCCTTCGGTATCTTACTTCAGCAAGATCATTGAAGGGACTGAGGTTGTGCAGGTACTGACACACATAATGCAACTTCTACCACCATCACCTTTCACTTTCATGATGTTCTTACAATATATAGCTAGTGTCGTTTGCTCTTTTTTATTTTTATTTATTTTTTTACTTTTTATAGTTTTCTTCTTCATCTTTCCACCTTGCATTTTAAAATGCCGTCTGATTGTTGTGGTCACGGGCAATGGCAGACTAATCCATTTCTTTGTGAAGCTACAATTTTATTGCCACTGTTTATCTTTCTATTCAAGCCCTTAGCTATTCACCTTCTAGTTTCTTATGCAAACTGCTGCCTGGTTGCTAAGGTAAATGGGGCCTAGCATCCAGATAGGAGCGCATCTGAAGCTAAATAATTCAGAACGGTAGTATGATATAGATAATTATTCTACATATTTTAGTGTACATCATTCTAAAAGTAAATTTAAAGGTGAAATACCCCATTTAATGCACATTTAAAAATTGGGGGCTGGAGGGAACAAAAATTGTGATTGACAAAAAAATTGTAATTGAATTTTTATTTTTAATCGAATTGAGGCAAACCTCAGTCTGGAGATATAACAAAACAGGGGTGATATATCCTTTGTGAGAGCTGTGTGCTTTGCCGTGATTTGTGTAAATCAGAACATAAGCAATTGTGTTTGTAAAATTTTTCTCAGTCATATTAAGCCTCCATAGCATAACCACCAGACACAGTTTTCTTTTTTTTTTTTTCACGTTATCTTATAATAAAACACAGATAATGTGCCTGCTGCTCCAATCTCTAATTTTAGCCCTGTCCAATAATAATGATCTCCTCTACATGACAACAGGATCATTTATTAAAGAAATTGTCAGTGCTTAAGCAATTTTTTTAATTTGCATTTTTCTTTAACATATGCAGTTTTGATTTTTTAGAAGTTGAAACCTCTATTTTTTATTAATGTTTTAACTTTTAATATGTTTAATAACTTATAATATGTAAGCGCCAAACGCAGGTTGGGACGCAGCATGTTGCATTTCACCTGGGTTCAGCGCATACATGCGTCTGTGTGAGTACAGCCCCCTTCGCAATAATTGAGTGTGTCTACTCCTGCGATCCCCTGCGGCTGAACGGAAGAAAGTGCAAAGCAGGGGAGCGCAGGAAAAACCACCTGTGTGCAAGAGTCTTTAAAGGGCCCACACCACACTGGATATCAGGTTTCCAGATAAGGAAATGTGACAAAGGGCTATCATTATTACATTATTCCTGTTAGGAAAATACAAATGATTAAGAATTGATTTGTTTCTATAGAATGTTACCTGTATCATATACATATGATATCAGTCATTGTTTTAGTACAGGTATAGGATCCGGTATCCAGACTGCTCAGGACCTGGGGTTTTCCAGATAATGGATTTTTCCGTAATTTGGATCTTCGTACCTTAAGTCTATTAACGCATGTAACCATTAAATAACCCCAAAAGGCTGGCTTTGCTTCCAATAAGGATTAATTATATCTTAGTTTAGATCAAGTACAAACTACTGTTTTATTATTACAGAGAAAAGGGAAATAATTTAAAAAAAAAATTTAATTAGTCTATGGGAGGCAGCTATTCCATAATTCTGAGCTTTCTGGATCATGGGTTTCCGGATAACTGATCCCATACTTGTATAGTATACAAAATACATTTGATTTATTCTGCTAACTCTTATAGGTGAATTGCACATACTAGTCTTATTGTGTTTCTTTGTTCATTGAATATCTTATGTTTTCCTATAGGAGATTCAAAACAAGCATACGATGGGACCCAGTGAGGACACGCCTCGAAAAGGACCCGAATCACTGGCGGCAGGACACCACGATATCATTACAGACATTGCCACCTTCCAAACCACCCAGGGCTTCATAGTAACTGCTTCAAGAGATGGTATAGTGAAGGTCTGGAAGTAATGGAAGCACTGAGGCCAGAAATTCCTAATACTGGCACCCACCCATTGCTTTTCTGAAATAGAAATGTTGCAGGATTTCTGGATCACAATTTGTGCTAATGGACCCAAATAAGGCTCATCATTTTATTACAGACAAAACTTTCGAGCCCTGTTCTACAGCCATAGTAGTATATAAAAGTAATATCTGTACATAAAATACAGCTGTGTATTATCTGTTCAATTGTTGCATATGGAAATTACAGTCCTGTCTGCAAGAGACTGTTATTCGTGCAGACATTATTTATAATGATTTTGCAGTTTAAATGCTGATTAACTTGACAATGAGAGAAAAGGCATGAGTTTTGCACAGACATTTCTGCTAATAAATATGTATAAATTAACTGGAACTCCGTCTCTCTCTCTGCACTCCCTGAAGAACTAGAGTATAAAAATTGTATGATTTGTATTCATTCCTTTGAAGGTAATTGTTTCTCTGTACAGGTTTTGAGAAAACAATGCTTGACATTTGGGTGTAAAGAGTTTGCAGTGAATGTCTTAGGGTAAAGGCCCACGAGCAGAGTTGGGGAGATTAGTCGCCCTGTCGTCAAATCGCCTCTTTTTAGGGGCAACAATCTTGGATGGATTGGATGTCCTTGGCTTCAGTGATGGGGTTTGTAGCTTTAGTAGCACTGTAAAGGTATGGGCAGATTCGGGGAGATTAGTCGCCCCGTCTACAAATCTCCTCTTCTTCTCGGTGACAATCTCCCGAAACTGCCTTGCCCTACCTTCCCGCCGGCTATAATGAAAAATCGCCAGCGGTATGGCACTCGCGACGCTTTGTTTTCCAAAGTCAACGAAGATTGTCGCCCACTTCTTCGGGGCGACAATCTCCTCAAACTACCTTCCCAACGGCTATAATGAAAAATCGCCAGCGGGATGGCACTTATGGCGCGTCGTTTTCCGAAGTCGCCCGACTGGCGACTTAGGCAAAATGAAGCTATATGAGTGCCATCCCGCTGGCGATTTTTCATTATAGCCGACGGAAAGGTTGGGCAAGGCAGTTTTGGGGAGATTGTTGCCCAGAAGTAGAGGCAATTTGTAGATAGGGCGACTAATCTCCCCAAATTTGCCCATGTGCCCTTACCCTTACAATGCTACTAAAGCTACAAACCCCATCACTGAAGCCAAAGACATCCAAGCCTGAAGAAAATCATTATACTAAGAGGCATATTTATTAAGGGTCGAAGTGAAAATTTTTTTAGTTCAAAATGCTCAAATTCAAATTGTGAATTATCCAAACTCCATTCAAGTTGAAATTCGAATTTCAAGATTTCTCCTACGCTGGCCGTTTAAGAACTCAAATTCAACTATTCGCCACCTTAAACCTGCAAAATTGCTGTTTTAGTCAATAGGAGAGGTCCAGGGATTCCTTCCTGACATTCTGAATTGAGTTTTTTAAATTCAAATAAAGTTTTTCTAATTCGAATCGAGTTTTCGGTTTGATTCAATTCAAGAAAATTTGATTTTATTAAATGTAAATTGGTCAAATTTCGAATTTATGGGAGTTTTAAAACTCCCATAAATTCAACCTTTGATAAATTTGCCCCTTAATCTTTCTGTTGGATAAAGGTAGACTTGATATTGTTCCCTAGTAGAGTCCAGCACCAGTCCAGTGAGACAGACTCATGCTTGACCACCCAATACATCCCCTTACGTAGAACTGCTACCTGAACTGCAAAGATTTCACTTACCTTATGACCCAAGTGATGTCATAGTAGATAGGAAGCGACATCACTCCGGCACAGATTCAGCAGGGCAAGGTAAAAAATGTGCCCAAACCACAGGGAAGGGATCAGTCCCTCACCATAGCTGGATTCCCCGGCAGGTTACCCGCAGGCTGCTGGTCCGGACAGGGAATCAAGGACTTTGCCAAAACCTGACCACTTTACGGTTATTCCGTGGGTACCCGACCCAGTGCAGTAGTCCAGTCCCTGTTAGCCTGTGAGGCCTGCAATTTATTTTTTAATCAAGTCTGTCTGACACTAGTATTTCTGTAGCCAATGGATATGTAACTGATGAACTCATTGTACACATACAACTAAGCACTTGCCGTTTATCCAAGGCCATTCCAGTACAATACTTGTGGGTTAATGCAATAAAGTTTGCAAAGGTCTAGGAACACATAGCAATCTTTATCAGAAGATTATTTTATCCTACAAACAGGGTCATGTAATAACATTTGCAACGGGAGTTATAAATGGCAGTTCCAAAGTAAGCATTACAGTGTAATTTTGCATGTACAAAATGGGTATTGGATGCAGTGACTACTCTCCCAGTAATAAAAGGCAAGTGTGAATCCTTATGTTGCACCTAGATATTGCTCTGGGCTAGTAAAAGTAAATCTATGCTAACAATGGGTTTGTTCTGGTGCCCGGGTTTATAGATACATCTGCTCCTTTAAAAAGGGGAGGGATATGTCACAGTGTATCAGGCACAGTATGGGATCTGTTATCCGGGAACCCCTTATCCAGAAAGCTCCAAATAGCGGAAATGCTGTCTCCCATAGACTGCATTTTGAGCAATTAATCCACATTTTTAAGAATGATCTACTTTTTCTCTGATAATAAAACAGTAGCTTGTACTTGATCCTGAATCTTAATGGAAGCAAAACCAGCCTATTGGGTTTATTTAATGTTTACACAATTTTCTAGTAGACCTAAGGTATAAAGATCCATATTACAGAAAGATCCATTATCCAGAAAGCCCCAGTTCCCGAGCATTCTGGATAACAGGTCCCATACCTGTATTAGTATAGGTGTATGAGCCTTCACTCATTTTATCCAACAAACATGTAAAAAAGGATACTTCCTTCTTTTAAGAGCCCAAACTTGTATCTTTATTGTAAAGTTTTTTGGCATAAATCAGCATGATCATTGGTATTCATCCTATAAAGGGTTGTCCTTCCAAACAATGTTTAAATAGAGGTATGGGACCTGTTATCCAGAATGCTTGGGACCTGGGGTTTTTCTGGATTCTGTAATTTGAATCTTCATACCTTAAGTCTCCTAGAAAATCATTTAAACATTAAATAAACCCAATAGGCTGGTTGTGCTTCAAATAAGGATTAATTACATCTTAGTACAAGGTACTGTTTTATTATTACAGAGAAAAAGGAAATCAGTTTTAAAAATCTGGATTATTTGGATAAAATGGAGTCTATGGGAGACGGCCTTTCCGTAATTCGGAGATTTCTGGATGACGGGTTTCCGGATAACAGATCCTATACCTAATTAGGATCACATTTTAAAACAATTGACTGTGTTTAAGTTGCAGCAAGATGCCCAGTTATTCACTGCAGAATCATTTCAGTTTTGCAAAATGACCACCAGGTGTTGCTCTCGACACACAAAATATAATTAAGATTTAAAGTGTCATGAATGAACATCCAAATAGGAAAACATACTATTTCCGCCTTCTGAATGTGCTGTTTGTTCTACTGCAACCTACAATTGATTCTATACACAGGTCTAGCATCTCTCTCCCATTTCAATAAGAATGAGAGACTCTAGACATGCAGATTGGTATTGTGTAACCAGAATTAATGGGGTTGTTCCCCTTCAAATTAATTTTTAGTATGATGAAGAGAACGATATTCTGATACAATTGGCAATTGGGTTTTCATTTTTTATTATTTGTGCTTTTTGATTTATTAAATTTTTTTTATTTAACAGCTCCCCAGATTGCAATTTCAGCAATCTGGTTGCTAGGGTCCAAATTACCCGAGCAACCATACGATGACATGAATAAGAGACTCAAATATGAAAAGGAGATATTCTGAATAGAAAGATGAGTATCAAAAAGTAGCAATAACTATACATTTGTAGCCTTAGCATTTGTTTTTTTAGATGGAGTCAGTGACCCCCATTTGAAAGCTGGAAAGAGTCAAATCGCTAAAAAAAAGTTTAAAAAATGAATAATGAAGGCCAAATGAAAAGTTGCTTAGAATTAGCCATTCTATAACATAATAAAAGTTACCTTAAATGTGAACCACCTCTTTAATGGTTTAAGAGAGCTTCCTGGGATAATAAAAAATGCAATAGTTTCTCTACAAGAGATACTGTTAAAAAAGTGTACAGTTTTCTACTAGTCTAGTCACCCATAGCAACCAATCAGCAGGTAACATCAGAGGCAGATATGAATCTTAGGCTGTTGTCAAGACCCACCAATGCCTTCCAAGTTGCTATGAGTTAGAAGACCCGGTGCAAACTTTGTGAACTTTTTTCATATTTCTCCCAATATCGGAAAAAATAAGCAGTTAAATGACTTACTTGCTGTGAACATATGGGGGCAGATTTCGAATTCAAAAAGACCAACCTGCAGGTGAATAGTTCGTATTTGGACAAATCAAAGTTTTTCCATAAAAAAACTTTAGATTTTTCAAAGTCCACCAATTGACTCCATATAAGTCCCCCATAGGCTAAAACAGCAATTCTGCAGGTTTTAGATGGCAAATGGTCGATGTTGAATGTTTAAAGAGACAGTACATGATTGATTTAGATTTTTTTTTCAAATTTGTATCGAATTTGGGCTATTCCTTAGTCGAAGTACATAAAAATTAGCTCGAAATTCGAATCTTTTCCATTTGAATTTTCCCATCGACCTTTGATAAATCTACCCTTAAACACACTTAAAGGAGAAGGAAAGCCATTTAGCACTTGGGGTTGCCGAATGTTAGGCCCTCTCAAGTGCAGTTTTCTGCTGATAGAAGCTCCGACCCGGGGTTTCAGATAAGTAAATACATTCACTTGGGGGTGCCTAACATTTGTCACCCTCAAGTGCTAAACGACTTTCCTTCTCCTTTAAGAGAATATTGTCTGTATTTACACCCCTCCTCCTCCTCCATTTCCACTCGTTTTTATTCTCATATTGTGCAAGTTTTCTAAAGAAGAGCTGAATAACTATTATATACTGAGCATCCTTATACAGTTAGGATCATGAACACTGGTGGGTAAATGCAGTAAATCTTTCAGGTCTCAAAGTGAAAAAACTCACCAGTTTAGGGAAGGGGTCCAGGTGCACCGCCCTGAACCTTCAGCTGAGGGAGCGGATAATCGTAAAGAGAAATTGAGCAGGCACTTCCAAGGACCAATCTTCCAGGCAGACATTTCAATTAAAAAGTATTTTATGTATTGAAGTGCACTAGGACACAGCCTAAGGGCAGGACTCCACGGACGATTCCGACGCGCAAAAATGCAGGCGTCACGTCTGATGCGACGGAAAAAGCTAAGTAAAGCTATTGACGGATCATGTTGCATTGTTGATGCGACATGACACGACTGTCGTGTATAAGTCAATGAGAGAGGTCCAGGGATTAATTTGGACATGTTAGTAGCTTTCCTGACATTTGAGTTGTTTTCGTAGGAAAGGAACTAAAGAGTAGACTAGATGTGATGTTAAATTAGCTGTTCTATCGTTCTATTCCACCCCTCCCCTGTTCCCCATCCTTCCTGAAAACATATAGCAGTGTAAATGCCAAAAAGGACAACTGCAGAATATAAATGCTCTAACAATCTTTTCTCCCTTATTTTCCCAAGTAGAAGAGTGAGAGGCATTGTTTCACGGAATTGAGGCAAAATGTTGGTTTCAGCAAAGAGAGCTGCAGTGTGTTGGTCTCCAGGCCCGGACTGGCAATTTGTGGGTTTTGGCAAATGCCAGAGGGGCTTCTATAAGGTCCCTTAGAAAGTCAGTATTTAGTGGGCTGGTGGGGCTGTTTGGGCCTCTATGTTCCTGAAATGCCAGGGCCTATTTTAATTCTCAGTCCGGACCTGTTGGTCTCCCCCTGCAGAAGAAGAATCTTCAGGACATTTTTGCTTTTTTGTTTTTTCCCAAAATCAATTTTTCATAAATTTTTCCATCTCTTATCGTAGAACTTCCTTTGGTTTTAAGTTGCTGCCTTTTGAGCAATATTTTTAATCCTATTTTATTATTTTTCTTTTTCAGGTTCTTGTCTTCTTTTTTTTTTTTTTTAAATAAATCTAACATCTTTTATTTTTAACCCTATTCAGTATTTCCCACAATTTATTATGCCCCAAATCTGTTTCAAGTTCAAATCCAAAAATACTCCATCTTAACCTTCCGAATTCATGTAAAAGTCAATGGCAGACGTCCTCTTAACCATTTGAAGATGTTTTAACCATCATGAGTTTTTCGGGGATTGACACAGTTTTTTCTGCAAAAACGAAAAATTCAGGTTTCTGAAAAAGTCAAATTTTTTCCCGATCTGAATTTTATCAAGTTTTTTTTTACTCGTAGATTCTAGTTTGCTCTTACTTTTTTATTACAAAAATCTGAAAAATTTGGATTTCAATAAATAAACACCTTGGTGCTCTCGATAAAAAGCAGTCACAGGCAGGGAAGATTTCTCCCTGAGAGCATCACTTGGGTTTAAATGCTACATGTGTCATATCCCTTAGGAGTCAGGAAGGAATTTTTTCCCTTTCCTGTGGCAAAGCGGCAACATCAAGTGGGATTTTTCGCCTTCCTATGAATCAATACCGATTTTTTTCTTTAAAAAAATGTTTACCTCTTAAATATTACACCGTTTATTTGTACTAGATAAAAATACTTTTGTGTCTGTATGCATTCTGTATCAGAGTAACTCCAGCAAATATAAAACAAAAACACATGAAAATATGGTTTCTCATTTTCTTTAAGGGAAAATAGCCACTATATGTGAATATTTTTTCAGTATAGTCAGTAAATTGCATGCGCAAAAGTAGAATGACTATTTATCTATGAAGTCAGCTCCATCCATTTCTGACTTAGAGGTCCAAGCTGATCATGCTCAATGGCTTTGATGAATGCTTCCTTATCAGACATATCAGACATTGTTGTGCTGTTTCAAGAACCTTTATACTTCACTTTTTGTCTTTGGGTTTGACTATGGACATATTAAGAAAAAAGCTTTAATAAAAATAAAAATTTTCTCCAGCCAGTTTGTTTTTATTTTCAACATTTTACCAGTGTAGATTTGACAGTGACATGCTTTACTTGTGGTGTTTCATATTAGGAAATTATGCAGAAACAGACCCTTTAAAGGGGACTCGTCGCCAAAAAAAGTTATTTCAAATCCTATTTTATCATGTTAGTCAAGCAAATTAACTTTAATTACACTGTATAATTTATTTGAATCTTATTTCCATCAGTCTGGGAATTTATAATTATAGCAAGTAGGCAAGAGCCATTTTGAGGACACTGTTATTAAGACAAGCCTTACATCATCTCAGAATCTTGTTTGTGCACCAGAATGGGGGACCTGATGTCCAACCCCATGCCCTGGTTACACAATTAAATGGTTAAGAGTACGGGGGAATGTGGGGAGAGCAGTGACATCTAGGAAGTGCTGAATGGAAAGTGAAAGTAATTGTCTGCCCCGCCTCTATGACTAAGGCATAGAGGAGGGACAGACAATATTTGATTGACAGCTGAGATGTTTATGAATGCTTTAATAAAAAATTTAAATAGGATTTCATGTTTAATTTGAAAAGGACTTTTATTATACAGCGTTTTATGTCTGGATGACAGGTCCACTTTAAGAAACATCACATTTATTTAAAAATGCATCATGTGTTGCAGAGACAGAATATTCCCCTACATTATAGAAACATTTTCTCTATACAGCTTCTATAGAAGTCCTTTGTCTGTTATTTCTCGCAAGAAAGATGGTTTTATTACAAAATGCTAAAATGATTTCCTATAGTTTAAGGGATTTTCTGAGTAACAGATGGAGAAGAGCTTATACTCATTCTGATGAAGGATATCTTGTCCCTGAAATGTTCACTAAATTGATTTGCTAGAAATAAATCCCTTTTAATAGTAGCACCAGCAATACTGCAGACATTATGTCCCAGAATTAGCAAAACCATTGGTTTAATCAGAGCCCTACGAAATGTCCATTTTAGGAACGGATGGCATTTTCCCCATAAGTAATTGTGCACAAAATTCGAATTTAAAAGCACCAACTCAAATGTTAATTCGAATGTGAGATTTATCACAACTCGACCATGGAAACAGTCCTAATTCTAATATTCGCCACCTAAAACCTAAAAGTCACTGGCAGAGGTTCATTAACCCATTTGAAGATGTTAATAGCCTTCGAGTTTCATTTGAAATTTGAAATTGACTAGAGTTTTCGGGTCAGTAACATTTGTTCGAGTTTCAGATGTCCAAGTTTTTTCTTAAATACGATAACATTCGAGTTTTCAGTACATTCGAATTTGAGTAACAAAAAAATTCACATAAATTCTAATTTCGACCTTTTTATAAATCTGCCCCTAAAAGTTAACTTAAAGGTGAACCACCCCTTTAATGTAATAAGGCCATCAAAGATAAAGTGACATGAATATTATTAGTCTGAGAAAGGTTTTCACAGTATAATCAAGGGATGCAACCTGCAATAATATGATCCAGTCTTTGTACAGAATTACTTGTAGAGCCTGCACAACCCTCTTACATGGCTATTTCTTCTTATAAAATGTAATGCATTTTATATTATACTAATTTAGGGGACCTTGGAACTCTACCCATGTGTGCAACTGATACATTTGGCATTTAAGTAGACAGAAAGGTAAAATTACTAGGGGGGTAGCAAAATGTTATAGGCACTCATCGGTGGTTATAATCACTTACCTGATACCCCTCTCAGCAATCTGTCTCTCTACAATATGGCTACTTCTATTGGAGCACCAGGTCACAATTGTCTTTCTCTTCTTAGATCTCCTTTTTCTTCCTAAGCCAAGTGCACACGGAAAAGAAAAGCATAGAAAGAAGTAGAAGAAGTAGAAAATAGCACCTGCCCAATCGTGTTCCCCTTTCTTTCGCCTTTAATATTCAATGAGAGGAATCATAATAAATGTGTGTATTAGTGATAGTTTCCCTTTAAGTAGGGAAACAAATAAGTAACCCACATAAACCAATCAGAAGGCAGAATTTATTAGATTGTCATTTGAAAGCAAACTTTGCTTCTGTTATTACTCCCTGAATGTATCTTAAATGGGTTGTTCACCTTTGAGAACTGAGTATGATGTAGAGAGTGATATTCTAAAGCAAATTGCAGTTGGTTTTTATTTTTATTATTATTTGTAGTGATGGGCGAATTTATTCGCCGGCGAAAATTCACCGGCGTCAAAAAAAATGGACGCCGGCGTCTGGTTTTTTCGCCAGCGTCGGCATCTCTTTTTTGACGCCGGCTTCAGTGAACCGAAACGCCCCAAATTCACCCATTACTAATTATTTGTACTTTTTGAGTTATTTAGCTTTTTATTCAGCTGCTCTCCAGTTTGCAGTCTGGTTGCTAAGGCTACATTGATTTGAATAAGAGACTGGACTATGAACAGGAGAGACCCTGAATAAAAAGAGGATTCATCAAAAGTAGCAATAACAATAAATTTGTTGATTTACATTGTATGTCTTTTAAGTTGGGGTCAGTGACCCCCATTGGAAATCTGGAAAGAATCAGAAGAAGGCAAATAATTAAAAAACTATAAAATATAGATAATGAAGACCAATTGAAAAGTTGCTTAGAGTCGGCCATTCTGTAACATACTAAGGGGCAGATTTATCATGGGTCGAATTTTGAATAAAAAAAAACATTGGAAATAAAAAAAGAGCAACCAAAGTTTTTTTTGGGTGAATAGGCTGTTTTCGTTCGAATTCGAAATGCACTAATCGAAGTAACATCGTATTCGATCAAATTAGATTCAAAGTTTTTTCTTAAAAAAAACACTTGATTTTTCAAAGTCCACCAATTGATTCAAAATAGGTTCTAGGAGGTCCCCAGGTTTTAGTTTCGAGACAGTTTCGATATTCAAATGTTTTTCAAATTTGAATCGAATTTGGACTATTCACTAGTCGAAGCACACAAAAAATAGCTCGCAATTCGAATATTTTTAATTCGAATTTTCATTTCGACCTTTGATAATTCTGCCCCTAGATGTTAACTTAAAGGTGAGCCACTTCTTTAAGATATCTTCCAGGTCTTCTAAGGTTTTATTTAGATCAAGACCTGTGGTTTAAATCACACAATTTTAGCCTGTTACAGTACAAAAATATAAAAACCAAGATGATTGGAATGACATTGGTAAGTAAGAAATATATCTCATATACAGTAACATGTTATCTGATGGGACCTATTTTGGCATTTCCAGAGTCAGCCCTGAGTAACTCTCTAGCTTCGGGGATGCTAAATTGTCCATGTTGCTGCTTTGTTCCTGAGAGATAAATTCTATTTGCATATCAGAAAGATATTCAGCTTCTGATCTTCCAATTTCTTCCACATTAGTCTGTGATGGCCTGATTGATAAAAAAAAGAAGCAAACATACGATTTTTTGGGAAATATTAAAGGACCAGTAATTAGTGATGAGCAAATTTTATCGCCAGCCATGGATTTGTGGTGAATTTCTGCATTTCACCATCAGCAAATTTTTTTGCTGTGGCAAACATTTGTGGACAGGCGCACATACACCCCATCCAGTGAAGACAGCACAAACAAACCAAATGTACTTTGGTTTGTTTGATAGGGAGTCAGATTTTGATTTTAAGGAAATTAAAATACAATAGCAATTTATGGTCAGGTCACCCTTACAGTGATTGCAAATTAGTGCCTGGATGTTACCTGCCTTTATAATTCTTCCATTAAACACTCTCTTTAGCAGCACAAGGGGCTGAATGTCCAACTCCCTTGACATCAACATGGAGCACAACCAGTGCTCCATGCTTAAGGCTTGTGCAGAGTATCAATTGGTGAGGCTCCGCATCATTACAGAACCATATCCATCACTGATTCCTGTTTACAAGATCAAATACGGCAGCGTCAATCCTTATCAAAATGGGAAATGTTTGCGTTACCAAGAACTTTACAAAAGGAATTTTCTGGCTTCCAAGTGGATATGCTGGCCAGAGCAGACCTAACTAAGTCATCACTAAGGTTGACTTCTTTAGAGCAACAAGGGTAGGTAATGATCTGATCCTAGATAAATACCAGTTTGTATTTGGGATCTGATCAACTCCCCATTCAAGTCAAAGCCTGATTGTACCCATTAGCTCATATGAGATTCCATAAAAAGGTTGTTGGAGTTCACTTATTATTACTGTTGTGAACTGGGCAGTCTGATTTATTCAAGGGCTGTTCTCTTCATAGCTGCCTGTCAGGTTTCAGAGTTCCGAAACACAGACGAAACTCTGCCAATATGTGCTTGAAATGTTCTAATCTCCACTTATTACATCATTGCTTTGCCCTCTAACATCACAAGTCCAACCCTAAGGGGGTTATTTACTAAACTCTGAAAGCAAAAATCATAAAAAATGTGATTTTTGTTATAAAATCTGACTTTTAAAAAATCATGAATTTTTCGGAATTTATTAAACCCTGAGGATGGAAAAGTCTGGATCTTAAAATCCGGCATCTCAGACCTTTCGAGGTTGCATATAAGTCAATGGGAGAAGTCACAATAATTTTTTGATGCGCTGGGTTTCAGGCAATACCCCAAAGTTTTCTGAGTTTTCGGGGAAAAACTACGAAAAAAATGTGAGATTCGTGAAAATCGTATTTTTTCCCGCAATGCACATTTTGGGAAAATTTAATAAATAGGTGTAAAAAAACAGAGCAGATTTGATCGGAGTTTGTAGCAGAAAATATTGAGATAAATTTGGACTTTGATAAATAACCCCCTTAATGTCATCAACACAACAAGATACAGTGGACTTCAATAGCCCAAAACAGGAAACCACTTTCTGGAAATAAAAACCAGTGCTGGCAAAGGCGAATGCTTTGGAAAATATGCCAGGAATCCCAATCTGACCCTTGATAAATGTCCCACTTTTAATGAAAATGTGACTTCTGTCCTAGGAACTGGTAAATTATTTTCATAGAGGGCAAGCTGATGTAAAAGCTCCACAAGTATTCTTTGTATTATTGTCAATGTTTAGTCTTGTCCTTACTTGGTGAGTTAACATGTTTGTGTGAGCTCATAAAACATAAAAGCTTTACTCCAAGTCCAACAATACTAACTTGTTCTCGTAAAAGAAAGTCTTGACTGTTATTCTAGTATATATGAACAGACATGGGGCATTTGAAATACTAGGACATCCTTTGCCAAGCCTTTAGAGCTTTTCTACAGAGGAAATTAGCACAAGCATGGCATGATAAGAAGGGCCTTGAAAGTCCACAACCTATTTTATTTTTGGTTAAATTATCCTAAGGTACGCAGTACGCTGATATCTGGAAGCTATCATTTTCAAAGTGCCTAAATGTGTTATCATGTTCCCTTCAGGATTTTTCAGATACAAGATTTCCAACTAATTGGATTTCACATAATGTCAATATACATCACTCACCTTCTTCTGCTGATTGGCACTGCAGCTGCTGAGCATTTCCTCCTGAGTTCAGCTGGTGGATACTTGCCAATACCTGCTGTTTTAAAAACATATTTTTTTATCATTTTAATTGTTGACTTTGGAAAGGTTCTTCTCCTCATAAAAATAGAAGCCTTCCCACAGAATGTCTGCTTTTTATGAAGAACATAGATAAAAAAAAAACATCAGGATCAGAACATCCTTGAAAAGTCTCCATTGTGCTGGCACTTGATTTTTATTGGCACTGCCGTACTACACATCACTTGAAAGTGAGAGTTCACTTTATCCCACATGCTTATTCATTGGAAAGGATTAATGTGTTATATAACAATGCAAAACAACAGGGCTCTGCAAGTGAAGTTACGCTGCTCAGTTCTCCATGCAGTGCGTTAAACCCCTTTCATTAAAGGTACTTTTTACTTCTGTATAGGTGTGCTCTGCACCACTCAGTTGTCCCTGCCCCCGTTCTGAATCAAGCCCTGCTGCACCTATTGACACAACAAAATCCTGGAGCTACTGCCACCTCCTGACCAGGCAGTAGCTCCAGGGTTCCCATTGCACCCAGTGTCAATAGGCACCGTACACTTCCTTTTAAAAGGGAACTATCGCAAAAAATTAATATTAGCATACTGAAAAAAAACTTTCTAAATACAATCAATTAAAAATTCTGTACCGTTTCTGAAATAATCAAGTTTATCTTCACTATTAAAATCACCAGAAGTCCTGTCTCTCTACATGCAGAATTTGTGCAAAAGACAGTTATTTTGTTAGACTTTATTTGTACTAGAATCAGTTATTTTAGTGAGCTCTAATACATCTGCTAGGAAAGGCAGTCCCCCTATAAGATATATTGGATCATTCATCTGACACCCAACTGTTGCATGAACACAGAATAAAGAGAAACAGATGCTGAGAAAGGTATAGTGAATATGAACTTGTTTTTTTCAAAAACAATGCGTTTTTAATTGATTGTATTTAGAAAGATTCTTACTTCAGTATGAGGAAGCTAATATTACATTTTCATTTTCGGGATAGTTCCCCTTTAATGAATGGGATGCAGACATCACTTGCGCCGAACACCAGAAGTCTGCCACACAGACTTTATCATATAAAATGGCAATAAATACATTTATGAATTGCAATGGTAATGTCCCATTGACAATCCTTATCTTGGCAATGCTCATGAATGCCAAAAGCAAGGGCTTTGAGAGTGCCAAAGTGCATGTGCACCATAGTTGCAGGTTGCATTTATTATTATGGTAAGAGATCTGTGAGGGCTCTTTTTGTCTGCTTAAAAATTTCCAGGCAAATAATATACAAATCACCACTTGTAGAATTACTTTAGAAGGGGAAGTAGGCCGTGAAATTGTCCTAGTTATACTTACTTCTCACATAATTCAGAAATTGTTGCAGAAATCCATTGGCATACACAAGGTCTGGTTTATGGACTCTACCAAGTTCAAGTAAGTGATGATCCAAAGGTTTACTAGCAAGCTCTGTCAGTTCAGTGTCATTATGTGATCTACCAACGGAAAGCACAAATAAAGCATATCCTTCACATTTGGCTTTTAGAGAGGCCTCACTCAGTGTCTGCTTGTCCCACTGGCTTGTCTCTCCAAACAATATAATAATAATGACTTTGTTTTTCCTCAGGTTCGGTGTCTTTGCCATAATGTTCTCAATTGTATATTGTAGCGATAAGCCAAGAGCAGGTTGGCCACTGACCTGCTGAACACTTTCCTTTATGTGTTTCTTGATCCGTACTTTGTTGTCATAGGATAACAAGTTAAAGTCAACATGATAACTTTCATTAAATGTCACAAGAGCTACCCTGTCCGAAGCCGATCCTTCAATTTCAAAATGATCAATCATGTTGCTTAAAAATTCTCTTGCTGCTTCAAATTCATCATATTTCACATTGTGTGAACTATCGAGAAGAAATGCAACATCCACAGACGACTTTTGCCGAATTGGTTTGTCACCGCAGGACTTGTCTGGTTGACATTTGTCTGCAAAAACAAAAAAGAGAAAACCCAAGTTTCAGAAACTGTAACCACAGATGGAGCAAGATTTGCTTTGACATCACACAGGACACATTTCCCCTTTGGAAAAAAAGTTTGCTAATTAACTATTTAAATGGAGATAGTTAGCCATATGAGCCCAATCTAGAAAGTTTGTTCTGACAGATTTAAGTTTACTGACATTTCCATTTACTTACAAAATCATAAATTATTCTGAGCTTTTCTGTAATTTCCAACAGAATGGGGGTTATCACTATTGTAATAAATTCTTAATGCAATTTCAAACAGTTTAATAACCCCGCTTTGGCATCCAATACCTTTTAGTTTGCCAAGGGGGCCGGTCACAAAGTTTCTTTGTTTAGATTTTATACTAATAGGGCTGAATATGCCAGACTATGTTCTATACTTGGAAATGAGAGTGTGATGGCTTTACTAAGCTTTGCCGATAAACTTCGGGCAAACACCCAGACAAACTTTGGCAAACGTGCAACAAATGAATACGATTCAAGTAATTTGCTTGTATTGATACTGTGAAAATAAACCAATAAAGGTGCCTGGATATTATGTATTCACCTAATCTGACCTACAGTATATACACATACTGAGCTTTAATGAAGGCAAAATGTGACTGGTAGGTATGTTCTCCCCCACAGGTCCTGCTCTATATTACAGTAGATTGAAGAGGAGCAAATTCTTTAAAAAGTTCAACTTTAGATGATTTTTTTTTTATCAAAACAACATGTTTCATGCTGTACAGACCCTGAGTCAAGGGCAGTGTCTGATATCTGTATAAACCTGGCAAGTACTTATGTGCTTTAATTAGAATTATGAAATAACATCCAGTATTTTGCCAAATCATGTGCAGGAACTTGAATTGTTAAGCTCTAGATGTCTATTTCAGAGCAAAAAGTAATAAGGGTTTGTTGTATGTATCACTTCTCTTTGTATATAAACTAGAGCAGGGATCCCCAACCTTTTGAACCTGTGAGCAACATTCAGAAGAAAAAGGAGTTGGGGAACACAAGCATGAAAAATGTTCTTGGGGTGCCAAATAATGGCTGTGATTGGCCATTTGGTATCCCCTATGTGGATTGTCAACCTACGTTGAGGCTCTATTTGGCAGCACACCTGGTTTTTATACAACCAAAACTTGCCTCCAAGTCTGTACTTCAAAAATAAGCTCCTGATTTGAGGCCACTGGGAGCAACATCCAAGGGGTTGGAGAACAACATGTTGCTCACGAGCTACTGGTTGGGGATCACTGAACTAGAGAGTACTTATGAAGCCTGTTTTGGGCAGTTTCAATTACTAGCAAAATTATAGCAAATCCTACCAGGCTGGAATGTGAATTTTCTTACCAAAACACAGAGTGCACAACTTGAAATTTTTGAGTGGATCTACATTTGGTTTGATTTCAATCAGTTCAAAAGCTCCTGTCGCGTCCATCTGTAAAAAATTATAAAACGAAAAATAGGTTTCTTTAAGAAATTAACTGCTTAAGCCAAATAATTGTATCCCTTTCCACATGAGATCCTCTACATGCTGTTAAGAGCTTTTATATTTTTACATTATTTACAGAAATTGTGTCTCTTAGGGTCATTCAGAAACAGTCCAATGCAATTTTCAGACCTAAATTGCAATGTTTTTGCCGACAGTGAAGCCATTACTCTCTAAATTGTAGCCGTGCAGGGAGCACCCAATGTGGAAAAACAAATACAATAGCTTGTGTGTGTTTTTGGTTAAAATTTTTAGACTGTAGATTGCGTCACTTCCACCACACAGTGTTAAAATGGCATTAGTACATGGTTCTTTTGGCACACGAATGTTATGGCTATTGATGCAAACTATATAGGGACCCTGGAATTTCTATGTAATTTTTCTGTGGTGTGTAGTTCGACTTTTAGAGCAATACACTGTCGTTATAAGTCCAAATAAGGTCAAAATGTTGTTGTTCAATTAGGTCAAAATTGATACACAGTGGTCATATCCCATATATACCCCAGTCCAAGGGTTATTCATCATTTGTTAGGGTAAATCAAAACTAAAAAAGTCGGGAGAGACCTACTGTTTAGTGAAGACCAAGTGATATTTAAAAATAAAAAATCTTTATTAGAACATGCATCAGCCTACCACGACACCGGAATTTCTACCCATTCAGGGTGGCGGCAGCTTCAGAATATCCCATTGTCAATAAGTGCAGTTTATTTTTAAACTGGATTGATTCTGAAGTGCCTGGCAAAATTATACAGAAATACAGAGAGCATGCATGGATGCTAGTTCTTTTTATAAGTGGCATCAACGTGTGCAATATTCATGTCCATTTAAGATTGTAAATTAGGCTTTTTGCCTCATTCTACCAACACAATAACAGATTTACATTCAATTTTTGTGTCTTCAGTAAGATTATATAAAGGCCCAGGTCTTGAGCTTATGTTTATATATACCCATTTAAAATATAGTAGAAACTCTTGATGTAAATCTAAATACAACTAAACAATCTTTATATAAGCCGTCACATATGACCCACCACCATTATCTCTCCTATGTCCCTTAGTTCTGTATATGTAACCCTGCTTTCCTGTGTCCCATTTCAGAGGCATCTGGAGTTAAAGGGATACTGTCATGGGAAAAAAACATTTTTCAAAATGAATCGGTTAATAGTGCTGCTCAAGCAGAATTCTGCACTGAAATCCATTTCTCAAAAGAGCAAATAGATTTTTTTATATTCAATTTTGAAATGTGACATGGGGCTAGACATATTGTCAATTTCCCAGCTGCCCCAAGTCATGTGACTTGTGCTCTGATAAACTTCAATCACTCTTAACTGCTGTACTGCAAGTTAGAGTGATATCACCCCCAGCAGCCAAACAAAAGAACAATGGGAAGGTAACCAAATAACAGCTCCCTTACACAAGATAACAGCTGCCTGGTAGATCTAAGAACAACACTCAATAGTAAAAACCCATGTCCCACTGAGACTCCTTCAGTTACATTGAGAAGGAAAAACAGCAGCCTGCCAGAAAGCATTTCTCTCCTAAAGTGCAGGCACAAGTCACATGACCAGGGGCAGCTGGGAAATTGACAATATGTCTAGCCCCATGTCAGATTTCAAAATTGAATATAAAAAAATCTGTTTGCTCTTTTGAGAAATGGATTCAGTGCAGAATTCTACTGGAGTAGCACTATTAACTGATGCGTTTTGAAAAAAACATGTTTTCCGATGACAGGACAAGAGAGCTATCTGTTTCAGTTTAGATAATAAACGTTGGGGTCATGAGCCTAACCACAAAGGCATTATGAGTTTAGGTCCTACATGGTATAGCTGCATATCTGTTTATTTATGTTCTCTTTATTTATGTTCTCCGCCTCACAAAGTAAAGAGAATTGAAAGGCATGACCCTACAACAATGCTATTGACCTGTAAACCTCTCCCACCTTACGGGTAGTTGTTGGAAACAACTAACAATCATCTCCCAATCCTACTACACACCACTTAAAATGAAGGAAAAGTAAGCTTATTCTGTCATGCCCTGGAACATGATAAAGGTATTGTGATAAGGAGACTACCTATTTGCATGACAAGTGCAGTTTTCTGTGTCAGTTAGACAGTGACTCTTATATGCTGCTTCAGAATATTTTTGTCACTGTTTAGCTGCATGTGCTTCTTATTGCAAGAACTTTCTGGCTGACAGTTAGATTTTTATTTTCTGGCTGACAGTTAGATTTTTACTGCCTGGACTATTCCTTACTGAATCTTCCTGGGCTATTACTAACACTGATTTGGAGAGCTTGAATTTACATCATGTTCCCTAGACAAGCAAAACCATTCCTTACTGAATCTTCCTGGGATATTACTAACTCTGTATTGGAGAGCTTGAATTTACATCATGTTCCCTAGACAAGCAAAATCAATCCAACAATCTATTCTGTTCAAAGTTGAGCAGCATTTCGTACAGCTTTTGCTATATAAATAAAGTTTAGGCCTGATAGCTTATGAGTTATGAATTTGTTATTGAAATATTATCAGGAATATGTTTTTGAATTCGCACTTTGGCAACCAAAGTATTATATTTACTCTTGAAACAAGACTAGGAAATACTTAAATAATCCTTTCTGATGATCCTCTCATATCTGTAGAAACTTATCTAAGCTCTATATTACATTTAAATGTCATGTTTTATGATGGTGCTCCAATTTTGGAGAAGGCATAATGGATCACATAGTTCTGGCTCAAATCCAGAATTGAACTATATTGGCATTGAAACTCTGTTTAGGAGTTCAGCTCAGTGTATAGAAAAAATAAATAAATAACATTAAGTATTAATGGCCTAAGATTTTAGAAGATTAAAATAGATCTGAATTCCCTAAAAGCAGAATTAACACTGCTACTACCGAATGATGAGTTATAGAGATGGTGACAGGGAAGCCATTCAAAGACAACCTCGGGGATCTGTACTATAGTAGAGAAGCTGGAAATGTAGAAGATTAAATATAAGTAAATATCATGCTCTATGAACAGATATGTGATAGCTTGGAAAAAGAACATGAATGTTTTTAAAACTTGTTATAGCTATTATTTTAAATTGTTGAACTGCAATGCGAATGAACGACAATGTTCTGAATTTGTATAGTGTTAACAAGTTCTTACTTCAAAGGCCCGCTTTATAAGAGGTGCTGAGCTGAAGGCAAACACTACTGGAATGATACCAAGGGCGCCGTATTCCATGATTGCCGTGTTGATGTTATCTGCATTTTCAGAACGTCCGCTGCTGATGAGCACTGCAATTCTTCTGACAGTAAAGCCTTGCAGGGTTCTCTTAAAAATATTTCTTGCTACAAACTTCATGACACCACCAACATCAGGGCCTTGGGTGGACTTTTCCAGAGGAATACTTTCCACAGCCTTTATCAGCTTTTCCTTATTTTGAAAGTCAGAGAATCGTATGAGGTGCTTGATATTTGAATTATAAGACACGATTGCCACACGAGCCCCTGCTGGACAGTTACTTGCTCTGATCGTGATGTTGCTCACAATATCTTTAGCCAGTGTCAGCATTCGTGTGTAGATTGCTGGGGTCACTGCATTTGACATATCTAGAGCCAAAACTAATTCTGTAGGATACACAGGGCATGGAGGTTTTCCTGGAGAAATGAAATGATAATGTTAATGTTTCTCTATCCTTTTTCTCAGGACTTCCTCTTAAATGAGAAGGAAAGCTACCAAAGCAGTTTATTGCCAATAGATTAGCCACAAATGTGCAAGCTATAACACTATATTTATTCTTCAGAATGCTTTACTATACCTGAGTAAACAGCTCTAGAAGCTCTTTCTGTTTGTTTAGGATAGCAGCTGCGATAGTAGCTTGGTGTGACATAACTTCCTGCCTGAGTCTCTCCCTGCTCACTCATAGCTTTGGGCTCAGATTACAGCAGGGAGGGGAGAAGGGGGGAGAGGGAGAGAGGAGTAAACTGAGCATGCTCAAGTCCTAGCCCTGGAGGTTTAAGCTGAAAACAGGAAGTCTGATACAGAAGCCCATGTGTACACAATAGAAGGAAAGAAATGTTGTGTTTCTTTTGACAGAGGACTCAGATCAGGGTTATTTTGAGGATTTACTGGTTTATTTATATAGACCTTTCCGATAAAGACAGAAATTCTGAGAATATTGTATATTGTAGAATATATATTGTGCAATTTGTTTCAGTATTTAGGAGAAAAACAATGCATATAGCCATATATATATTTGCTGAAGACCACAAAAGACTTTGGAAGCAAAGTGCAAGTTAGTGGTGAGGGCTATAGGGCTGATAATAATTTAAAATGTCAAATATTATTATTATTATTTAAAAAGGTACTGGATGCAGGAGAACTAAGAGGCTAAAAATTGGTCCCTTTATTCTGGACGTATGTCTAGAAATTTTAGGGGCATATCTATCAAGGAATGTGAAAATAAAATACATTGTAATTTTCTTTTTTTTTTTACTTTGAAAACATACAGAAACGTTCTATTCAGTTAACTTTACAAATAGTGATAAAACCATTGTGTTTATTACATATTACGTAGGTAATTATCCTATTATTGATAACACTAAGGGGGTTATTTATCAAAGTCCGAATTTATCTCAATATTTTCTGCTACAAACTCCGATCAAATCTGCTCAGGTTCTATTATTACATTTCCCCGACAATGTAATTTGCGGTAAAAAAAATATCAGATTTTCAGTTTTTTTTGGGGGGGATTTTTTCATCAGATTTTCACGAATTTCACTTTTTTTTGGAATTTTCACCCGAAAACTTCAGGGTATTGCATGAAACCCAGTGCACATAAAAAAAAAACCATTGGGACTTCTCCCATTGACTTATATGCAACCTTACAAGTCAGCGACATCCAATGGCACACAGGTCTACAGGAATTCTTCCAAAAATTCTTTATTTACGGATTGCAAATGCAACGTTTCGGGGAACAAAAATCCCCTTTGTCAAGCATGACAAAGGGGATTTTTGTTCCCCGAAACGTTGCTTTTTCAATCCGTAAATAAAGAATTTTTGGAAGAATTCCTGTAGACCTGTGTGCCATTGGATGTCGCTGACTTGTATCCTGCTGTGAGGTTGCCGAGCCTCTACCATTGTGCACCAGGCGTCTCTCAACTTCTATAGGGTGTGCGTGGTCCTATACTACTGTTTATATGCAACCTTGACAGGTCTGAGATGCCCGATTTTCAGATTCAGACTTTTCCATTCACGGGGTTTAATAAATTCAGAAAAAATTGTGATTTTTTTTAAGTCAAATTGTTTTATAATAGGCTTTTAAAAAAATTTATATTAAACCCTGAGGGTTAAAAAGCCCGAATATAAAAACACGGCATCTCAAACCTGTTGAGGTCGCATAAAAGTCAATGGGAACAATCCCATTGATTTTTGGTTGTGTCGGGGGTTTCGGGGCAATTTCACGATGTTTTCGGGGCTTTCGGGTAAAATTCACGAAAAATTTTTGAAAATCTGAGCTTTTCCCGCAAAGCAAATTTTCGGGGGAAATGTACTAATAAATAAGCATATCTAGGGGCATATCTATCAAGGAATGTGAAAATAAAATACATTGTAATTTTCTTTTTTTTTTTACTTTGAAAACATACAGAAACGTTCTATTCAGTTAACTTTACAAATAGTGATAAAACCATTGTGTTTATTACATATTACGTAGGTAATTATCCTATTATTGATAACACTAAGGGGGTTATTTATCAAAGTCCGAATTTATCTCAATATTTTCTGCTACAAACTCCGATCAAATCTGCTCAGGTTCTATTATTACATTTCCCCGACAATGTAATTTGCGGTAAAAAAAATATCAGATTTTCAGTTTTTTTGGGGGGGGATTTTTTCATCAGATTTTCACGAATTTCACTTTTTTTTGGAATTTTCACCCGAAAACTTCAGGGTATTGCATGAAACCCAGTGCACATAAAAAAAAACCATTGGGACTTCTCCCATTGACTTATATGCAACCTTACAAGTCAGCGACATCCAATGGCACACAGGTCTACAGGAATTCTTCCAAAAATTCTTTATTTACGGATTGCAAATGCAACGTTTCGGGGAACAAAAATCCCCTTTGTCAAGCATGACAAAGGGGATTTTTGTTCCCCGAAACGTTGCTTTTTCAATCCGTAAATAAAGAATTTTTGGAAGAATTCCTGTAGACCTGTGTGCCATTGGATGTCGCTGACTTGTATCCTGCTGTGAGGTTGCCGAGCCTCTACCATTGTGCACCAGGCGTCTCTCAACTTCTATAGGGTGTGCGTGGTCCTATACTACTGTTTATATGCAACCTTGACAGGTCTGAGATGCCCGATTTTCAGATTCAGACTTTTCCATTCACGGGGTTTAATAAATTCAGAAAAAATTGTGATTTTTTTTAAGTCAAATTTTATAAAAAAAAATCACCTAATTTTTGCATTTGGAGTTTAGTAAATTAGCCCCTTAGGTTTAGGGAAGATTTTAAACCAGTTACAAAATTGGATAGGACCTCCCAAGAGGTCCATACATGGATTAATAAGATTCCAACTCAGTCTGGAGGGGACAAGTCAGCAGCTGTTATAGGTCTCTGTATGACCCGCTGAACTTATAGGGGGTTATTTACTAAGCTTCGATTATCCGAAATTCCCCCAATTCCAAAGATTCGTGATTTTTTTGTTTTATAATAGGCTTTTAAAAAAATTTATATTAAACCCTGAGGGTTAAAAAGCCCGAATATAAAAACACGGCATCTCAAACCTGTTGAGGTCGCATAAAAGTCAATGGGAACAATCCCATTGATTTTTGGTTGTGTCGGGGGTTTCGGGGCAATTTCACGATGTTTTCGGGGCTTTCGGGTAAAATTCACGAAAAATTTTTGAAAATCTGAGCTTTTCCCGCAAAGCAAATTTTCGGGGGAAATGTACTAATAAATAAGCGTTAAAAACCCGAGCGGCTTGGATCGGAGTTTGTAGCAGACGATATTGAGATAAATTCGGACCTTGATAAATAACCCCCATAATGTATGCCATCACCTAACAAATCTTGTCCAACTTGGAAGTCACCCATTAAACTAAAAATGTACAAGCACAGCAACACTGAGAATTATAAACATAGACAGGAATAACACAAATCTTGTATGTTGCTGCTGGGAGTGAAACAGTTAGCAATTGACTCAATTGGTTTGTCTTTATGGACAAGGACACATCTAGTCTGTGTGGTCCAATGTGGGGTAACCTAAATTGCCAAATATCCAAATTGACCATAATATTATTGGTTGGATCTCATTAGGGCAATTTGGAAGTTAGGGTTAGTACTTATGTGTCTCTGTTTTCAACTTTCTCACAGTAATTTACATCCCATGTTCTACTGTGAGCTCTATTTTTGTTGTACCAAAATACTTAACATTCTAGTTTTAAGCATACATAAATTTACTGATCTGTGTAATTCATTCCAGCAGTGGTACAACTTACCTTGGCAACATGCTAAAAGAGGGAAAAAACAAAACAAAACAGGCATTAACTTTCACTAAAGGTTCATCAACATGTTAATTGATAAAATGCTATTTATATGTAGGATTTGTTTTCAAAATCTTTATGTATGCACTAAATTTTTCCTGCTGTTTGCAGAACAGATGAGGTAACTTTTTTTTCATTACACCTCAGAGATACATTAGTAGAAGAAAACATACTCACTGCATTTATCACGCACAAAGTCAATTAGTTCACAAGCCTATATAATAAATAAAGAGGACATTTTAGAAACAAATCAGGAGAGATGTAAAGTTACATTTGCAACACTCTAAGTTGATACTGAAAATGACCCACTGACACAGGTATGTTATAAGAAATAGTCATCAAGGATTTCCAGTATTTGCACTGGTAGGTACAACGCACACTTGCTATGAAAGGTAGCACATGGCCATGGGAGTCCACATGCGTGAACCTCTGTGAGGAGTGTCTGTGGTGCAATATGCATTGGAAACCCTGTACTTAAGCACAGTGATCCCTTGTGGATTTGAGTGTTGTGTCCTGTTTTTGGTACCAGATGTGCTAAGAAATATGCAAGAAGGATAATGTGAAGAGTGCAGATAGGTACTACACTTAGGGGGTTACTTACTAAACTCCGAATGCAAAAATCACAAAAAATATGTGATTTTTTTAAAATAAAATCAGACTTTTGAAAAATCACCATTTCTTTCGGAATTTATTAAACACAGAGGATCGAAAAGTCAGAATCAGAAAATCCAGCATCTTAGACCTCTCGAGGTCAATGAGAGAAGTCCCAATGATTTTTTATGTGCGCTGGGTTTCGTGCAATACCCCAACGTTTTCAGAGTTTTCGGGCGAAAAATCAAAAAAATGTTGTGAAAATCGGATGAAAAACCCGAAAAAATCGTGAAAATCACATTTTTTCCCTCAAAGCAAATTTTCGGGAAATTGTAATAATAAATAAGTGTAAAAAAAACCCAAACAGATTTGATCAGAGTTAGTAGCAGAAAATATTGAGATAAATGAATAGTGCACTAAAGGGTGCAGTTTTGTTCGTACAGGTATGGGACCTGTTATCCAGAACCTGAAATTTTCCGGATAACGGATCTTTCCATAATTTGGGTCTTCATGCCTTATGTCTACTAGAAATTAATTTAAACATTAAATAAACCCAATAGGCTGGTTTTGCTTCCAATAAGGATTAATTATATCTTAGTTGGGATCAAGTACAAGTTCCTGTTTTATTATTACAGAGAAAAAGGAAATCATTTTTAAAAATTTGGATTATTTGGATAAAATGGAGTCTATGGTAGACATTCCGTAATTTGGATCTCTCTGGATATTGGGTTTCCAGATAAGGGATCCTATACCTGTACTGTGAATTTTTGTCAGTGGTTCATAGAACTTTAGAAAATATTACATTAATGGGATGAAAAGTCATCCCATTAAGTTAAAGGGATTCACCTTTAAATTAACTTTTATTATAATGTAGTAAGTAATATTCTGAGACACTTTGCAATTGGTTTTCATTCTGGTTTTTAAGCTATATTGCTTTTTATTCATCAGCTCTCCAGTTTGCTTTTTCAGCAATTTGGTTGCTATGGCTCAAATTACCATAGCAACCATGAACTGATTTGAATAAGATACTGGAATACGAATAGAGAGAGCCTGAATAGAAAGATGAGTAATAAAAAGTAGCTATAACTATACATTTGTAGCCTTACTGTAGTCCATTCTGTTCCATATGTGAGACACAATAGGGCTGATTTAGTAATATAAGAAGTAAATTACAGCAGTGCAGGTAACAAGATATTTGCTTTTGTTGTCTTACTTTTTATATTGATTGCAACTAAACAATTTTTGGTTGTTTACTTTCTTAACTACACTTGTACACTTACAATATAATGAATTATAATATATAGTTATTATTATCTTTGTTGTCAATAAAATTAAACACTAGTGCACTTAAAATGCAAAAAATACATACAGAGGGTGGTGAGGGGCCACTGTCTCCTTTTCTTCCCTAAAAATAAAAAGCAGACTGTGAATAAAAACTTATATTTATTTGTGTACTGCTAATTTAGCTTATTGTCATGAATAAAACAATATTTAAAATAGCCTAATTGAATGGAAGCAAAGACAAGTAGCATTTATTGCTGTTGTAGGAACTTGAGTCTTGGTTCGAGGAGAGCTGGCTACTGCGATATTGTACATGTAGTCCCAGTGCCAGCACTGCAGAAACCAGCAAATAATTATTTAAACAACAATTATATTTACAATATATTGAAATATTGCTTAGAATTTAATTTGCTTTTATTATGCAACATATTATATTTGGGTTTCTTATTTGTTAACTGTCACATGCAGCATTTCATACAGCTTTTAAAATCAAGATATAAAAATATTAAATACACGCTGACTGCATTTAAAGAATTTACCCTCCGACCCGGGTGCCCTGGATTTCCTCGACTTCCATCTTCCCCTTTAGATGAAGGACCCTGCAGACATAGAAAGCACATAAATACTTACGGTAACTGTTTACTTTACTGATAGATATGCTTGGGTGATACAGCCCCAATATTCTGCTTTACAAAACCAATCAAAAAGCATATACATATCCCAGAAGAACTTTGATGATACACGGTATACATTTTCAGTAACTGGTATCAGCTTAAAGAGGCTTAATGAAAAGTTGGCAGTTCAATAAAACATAACTACTCTGGTGTTCTGTTATTCAGTACCTGAAGCGGTAAATCAGGGATTAACCATACAGTGCATAAACCAACACATCATTGCCCCACTGTCTGGGAATGACAGTGCTGGGTTTCACATCTTTCTATAATCAGTGTGCAACATCCTTCTTTATACCTCATTTGTCCATAAGGTTATACAAGCAGTGAAAATAAAAATAAAATGCTCTAGAAAGCAATATGAGCAAGGATCATGTCTTGCAAAAAAAAAAAAAAGCATTTATTCTTAATTTGGATAGAGGTGAATGTACATAATTCAAAAGAATGGTACACAGGCATATTCGTTTTCAGAAGAGGTAAGGATGAGTTAACAAACAAGTGTTAAAATATGTACCATATCTAAAGAACAATTATACATACCGGGTTTCCTTTGTATCCCTTTAGACCTTTTCCTCCATCCATCCCAGAATCTCCTTTTGATCCCTATAATATGCATGGTATGACATGAATTCAGCACAAAATATACAGTAGGCATTTATGACAAATTAAGAACTAGAACCACATTGAGTAGCTTCAATACATGCCCTATTTTTCTGTTGTATGCAGAATGAAACAAAGCATGCAGATTTAATTGAATTCATTTACTTTTTTGAATTTTACTTTAAAAATTCAAAGGTGTATCAGGTCGGTTGCATGGATGGCTTAGGTGCTGCTGACCACAACAGCAGACAAAGAATTGGTAAAAACACCTCCAGTCAATTTAGTGTGGTATGCTGTTACTTTTGTGATCTGTTGCATTTAAAGGAATACATATTACCAGAGTGCTGACAACCTGAGAACCAATAGTACAGTACTTAAAAGGGAAAGTCTATAGCCAGTGCACCTATTTTTGAGGACTATCAGCCTACCCAAACAATTATCAAAAAAAAAAAACAGATTATGGTTTCTTATTAGCATTTGAAGAATTTTACTTACCAAACTACCTATTTCCCCTGGAAATCCTGGTTGTCCCTGTAAAAGGAATATAGACACTGAATACACTTTTTTCATCCTTATTTATGTTGGTGCAAAATGTTGCATTACGTTTGAGGCTGTGGATTGCTGCATGGTTTCTATGGGCATGCAAATCAATGTCAGAGTGATATTGTCAGATGTTGGATGCTGTACTTTGAATATGCTTGGTGCAAACTTCCAGGGCATCAGAGCACAAGGAAATGGCAACATATCAAATTTTTTCTTCAATGTGTAGATTTATGTTTGATTATTCTTGAAATAGTTCTATGCGAATATAGAAAAAATGTAGATACCCAAGATAATAAATAGATAAAACAGTAACTCAAAATGAAATCACCTTTACTCCTTTTTTTCCTAGTTTACCATAACCAGATCTTCCATCTTCACCCTGTAGAAAGTTTGAATAAATACAAAAATACAACAGCACTGTGAGTGTTACCTAAGAAGAAAAAGCACTAGGTCTGTCTTGATCAATATATATATATATAAAACAAGGGAAAGTTGTGCTCACTAATTTTAAAACCATTAGGCGGGGGTGCAATGAGGCTGTGACCACAAAATAAGACTCTGTCTTAAATATATTGTTAATGGGTTGAGTGCAGAGGACTCTTGTATTTGTCTATATATATATATATATATATATATATATATATATTTCCACGAAATGCTGGCACTCTCGATAAAAATAGTAAATGTGCCTGGGTGCAGGGTCAACAAATTATCTCCATTTACTGCAAAAGACTCACAGGTCTTATAATCTTATAATTTATAACATATTTTTATTTGTTATTATTAATAATAATAATTTTTTTTTATATATAAATTATAAGACCTGTCAGTGTGGATCTTTTGCAGTAAATGTATATATATATATAATACACAAAAGCCATGAATATCCTGTAAATGATATCCCTATAAACGGTGAGTTCTGATGTCATCAGTTATAAACGGTGAGTTGTGATGTCATTTCTGTCACATGACTCACTGAAACTTGTGTATTATAATAAATAAAGTACCCCCAGTTGTAAAATATGAGGATATTAGAAGTTACCTCGGAGTTCCATGACCTGTATAAAAACACTCGGCCTTCGGCCTCGTGTTTTTATATGGTCATGAAACTCCTCGGTAACTTATAATATCCCTATATTTTACAAAAGGGGTACTTTATTCACTATATTATATATATATATATATATATATATATATATATATATATATATATATATATATATATATATATAATCTTAGTGAATATATGTATATGGCAATTATAGTTTCACAATTTAGAAATTTAGAATAATGAGTGCCTCATCTGCATTGAGTTCCTTTTAACTATTACCACCCACCAACTAGCCACCCACTAGTACACAAAAGAAACAAAATAAACCTGCAAAAGGAAGCACTTAAAGAACTCCAAGTGTATTGTATAAAAAAAATTTAAATCCAACAACACAGCAAAATTTCACAGGAAAGGGCGAAGGGATGCAAACCCCCCCCCCCCCGAAACGTTGTTCTGACTTGGCATGGTAAAACTGGCTAAAAAAAAAGGATTATTTGCACAGCAAGAAGTGGTGAAGTGCTTGGCTCTCCTGTGAAATTTTGCTGAATGTGGACGTGGCCGTACGTCTAAGGAAAAGCACCATCGAATGCAACAACAACTGAAGAGTTTAAGTAGTGCTCCCCATATCCCTTATTTGTCATTGGAAATCCAACAACACCCAATGGCAAGTGAACCCAACTCCAGCACACCTTGGGGAGTGTTTCCCAATGTTCAATGTACCGTATATACTCGAGTATAAGCCGAGTTTTTCAGCACCCAAAATGTGCTGAAAAATTCTACCTCGGCTTATACTCGAGTCAATGGCAGCGCTACAAGGGCACTGGGAAAATATCTTTTGTTGGAGTCGAGGTTGCTGAGGACTCTGACTCCGAAACAAGGGCAGCACGGAGTGCGAGGCTAAACGCGTTTGGAAATACCTGCTATCGCATCCCAAACGAACTTCCAAAAGGGCCAGCCAGGTGCCGCGTTGCTGGAGGCGGAAGTGCAGAACAGATGACAACTTCCGGTGTCCTCCTGCTATACCGCTGCCGTCCTGAACCCCTCTCTCACCCCCCTCTGGCCCATGGAGCCCGATGCCTCCCTGCGGGACTACCTAAAATCAGAGCTGGCGGCTGCAGCACAGGAGAGTTGCCAGTTCCGTATTCATTTTGCTGTTCGGCAAACTGCGGGACACAGTACTGCTCCAGCGGTGGCTCACTAAGAAGAGTTGCTGCAGAACTGCACAGTGGGCTGCCTGCTGGAGGGCCTGAGTCTGGGGGAGGCACTGCCCGTGTTCTGCTCCGTTTGGCTCCTCAACGCCCCCGGGGAGCCCCTGATGAGCTGCAGTCCGAGCTGGAGATGGAGTACAGCGGTGTTCGACAAGTCCACCTCCCTGTCTGTGCGTCTGGCACCATGCCCAACTACACGATCAGGTACTGGGGGAGGGGTACACCCTGGCTCCTGCCCAACTAAAAGATTATGAGCTGGACGGAGAAGAGACGAGCAGGAGAAAGGGAGAAGAGCAGCAGGGAGGGAGGGAGAAGAGAAGGAGGAAGGGAGAAGAGACAAGCAGGAGGGAAGATGCTGGGAGAGAGCATCCCTGTAATAATGGGCTACACACGTTGCAGGATTGCAAGCTGAGTGGGCAAGCTCATGTGCCTGCATTTATGCTGTGCCAGTGGCTGGCATGTGAATGGGCTCCTTACTAATTGCCACTACTTGACCTGTAGTTTTACATATAAAAGTAAAGTCCTGCAGAGCAGCCCAGAAAAACACTGTCACATTATCACCATTGTCCCCTCAATTCTCATTCTATAGTCACTACAACTTGTGTGTCCATTAAGGGGGTATGAGGCTGCACTCTCTGCCCATGTGCGTCCCGGCACCCTGCTTTGCGCTGTTCACCCTGTGATGCATTTCTCACCCCTAGGCTTATACTCCAGTCAATAAGTGTTACAAGTTTTTGTAGGTAAAATTAGGTACCTCAGCTTATAATCGGGTCGGCTTATACTCGAGTATATACGGTAAATTCAAGGAATAAATCATAAAAGTTATTTATGATTACCGTAGTATAAATATATATTCATGGAATGAAAAGGAGCAACGTGTTTACCTTTTATAATTAATTAAATTAACTAAAGTGGTTACCCATAAGCAAATGACCTGGGTAGCATTCGCTACACATACTGTATATAGTTTTCGAATTATGACATCTGGATTACCATTCCTAAATACCATGGAGATACCCAGATCAGAAGAATTTGGAGGCAATGGGTAAAGAGCATGTTGCTCCATTTATCTTGAGGGGAATGCAGCCCGGCTACCTCAAGAATAGTGGGCCAGAGGATAGACGAGTCAAGCACTTGTGATGGGTCACAAGGGGGCCCAAGGTTTTTCTTGGGGGACCAGGAAATTATGTAACCCCCTGTTGCAACACTGAATCAATGGAGTTTTTCATGTGCTTCATTTTGTAAATTTAGTAAATATCTCTAACCACTTGTCCTCTTTTTCCAGGTGTTCCGGGTTCTCCTTTTTGTCCAGGATCTCCAGAATCTCCCTACAATAAAAACATTGTTTGTAAAAGGGATAATTACATTTTCAGCTATACAATCATTAAGGCAAGTACCTAATAAACTGTATTCTATGTAGCATCACTCCAAATTCACTCTGTAACTGAATATGGTGATACTTTTTGGTGATACTTTTTGCCAGAAATCTTGTTATACTTTGCAAATACTCAAACGATCTGGTGATACAATTTTTCAAACACATACAGCGCATTCAGAAGCTTACATATCCTGCTACGTAACTGTGCAAACCACCTGAATTTCAAACAGCAGGCTAGTCAGAATAATCTCTGCCATGGTTGCTATGAATAGTCAAATCAATATTGGTTGGAATTAGAACAACACTATTTGTACTATATAATAATATGGATCCACATTTTGCCAGTGTACAATTTTTTTTTTTTAGATTTTAGTCAAGAAATGACTAAAATATCCACTATTTTAGTCACAATTCTATTTTGCTTATGAAATATGCATCTAGTATGAGTCTAGAAGCTAATACAACCACTAAATCTAACAAGGCCCTCTATACTGTAGGCAAGCTTACTTATATTAATGGACAGAGGAACACATTTGCAACAATCTAAATCAGATATCTGCTTTAATTATAGAGTTATGCAACATTCTTGCAGTGGAGAGAATTTCTACTGGGTTAATACAACTCGTTCTATGTAACAGTATAAGAGTAACAACAAAAAATGAAAGCTGCCCCCATGGCTACACAGCAGCTTGTTTATATAAACTATAGTTGTTTTTCTGAAACAAACACACCTGTTTTGCCAGTGCAGAGCGCCAGTACATTATACTGTCTTTCCTTTAAAACAATTACATTTTTTTGTGTGACTGTTCCTTTAAATGGGATATCAACTTTCCATAGCTAAAGGTTTATTGTCTCAGTGCAAAATGTATATTGAGGTATTGCTTTAGCCCCACTCGCTCAGCTTTAGCAGGCTTTCTGGCTACAGTGACGTGGGTCTCCAAGTCGGCTGTACCAGGGGAGCATGTCCCACTGCAGTCACACCCTGTCCTCCCCTAGTAGTGTCACCATTGATGCAACTCTGATATAGCAGCGATCATTGTGATATTTTTTTGCAGATTTATCATTACACATCATTACAGATCATTACACATTAGGTAGTGGCTGAAATTGCCATTGAAAGGGGTTGCTCACCTTTGAATTAACTTTTATTATGATGTAAAGAAATATATTCCAAGATGATTTGCAATTGGTCTTTATTTTTTATTATGTGTGTTTTTTGAATTATTTACCTTTTTGTTCAGCAAATCTCCAGACTGGAATTTTGGCAGCTATCGGGGATCTAGGGTCCAAATTATCCTAGCAACTAAGCAGTGGTGTGAGTGAGACAGTGGAATATGAATAGAAGAGGACTGAATAGAAAGATAATAATACCTAGATATAGCAATATCAAAAAAGTGTAGCGTCACAGGGCACATTTTTTGGCTTCCAGGGTCTGTGACCCCCATTTGCAAGCTATAAAGAGTCAGAAGAATGCAAAAAAATCCAAAATCTAAATAAAAAAGGGAGACCAATTGAAAAGTTGCTAAAAAATGGCTCATTTTATAGCATACTAAAAGTTAATTTGAAGGTGAAATACCCCTTTAAATGTTTACAATCCCTAATAAACTACTGTCAGAATCTTAATTCTTATTTAAGTATTATTACAAAGATGTATCATTCATAATATAATTCCATGCCATTTAGTTAATCACCAAAGTCTCCTTTCAGTAAATTCATAGCCCACAGAAGAATAATAGCAAATTTATAACTTGGTAAACTTCATAGGGTATCAATGCATGACCCTTCTTCTAGTGGGGTGGGTACCTAAAATATAATACAGAAATGCAGTCTTTCGAATGCTGATCCCATGTGAATGATGATGAAAATTTCCCTTTTGTTAAGCAGCAAGCTGCCATTTTCTATAGCATTGCTATGTTATTACATGATTATGGTGTTCCAGCCACTTTCTAATTATTACACTGACCATAACCGCCACAGCAACACATTTCATTTTTAAAACACAGGAAAGCAAACACAGTATATTATTTACATTTACCTTTCTCCCCAGTATCCCTGGTTTCCCTGGACTCCCTTTAGAGCCTTCAGTACCTGGTGGCCCCTAGAATGAGAAGATAATTTACCAGCACACATTTTATAGCTTTAATAACATTATTAAGTTTAACGTTAGTTACATTGTAAGATGAATACATTTGATGAGAATAGATAAGAGTATCCATATTAAAGTAATACTGATGTATTCAGTTTTTACAGCATTGTTGGAATATAAAAACTTCCCCTGCGCTAAAAATAAATCTTAGTCCTGGACCACCTACCTGCATCCGGTCCTTGCCCATATTGAGCTCCAACACTCTTTCCCCTCAGACACCTGCACTATCATACAGACATCATGCCAAGCTAAGTGGGCTATGTGACATATTGCCAGTTTCCCAGCTGCCCCAAGTCATGTGACTTGTGCTTGAACTTCAGTCACTCTTTACTGCTGTATTGCAAGTTGGAGTGATATCACCCCCCCAGCAGCCTAACAACAGAACAATGGGAAGGTAACCAGATAACAGCTCCCTAACACAAGATAACAGCTCCCAGGTAGATATAAGAACAGCACTCAATATTAAAAATCCAAGGCCCACTGAGACACCTTCAGTTACATTGAGTTGGAGAAACAACAGCCTTGCAGAAAGTAGTTCCATCCTAAAGTGCTGGCTCTTTCTGAAAGCACATGACCAGGCAAAATGATTTGAGATGGCTGCCTACGTGACAATATTATAAATTTTAAAAAAATACACTTTTTGGTTCAGGAATTGAATTTTATATTGTAGAGTGAATTATTTGCAATGTAAACAGTGTAATTTAGAAATAAAAACTACACCATAAAAATCAAGACAGAATTCCTTTAAAAAGGCTCTACGAAAATCAATAAAAATAGTCAAAATAGTAAAAAAAAAGTAAAAAACATTTGCCTAAAATAGACTCAGAGGGAGATTGCCTTCCCATAATTTGGAACTATATGGATATTGGATTTCAGAATAGGACATCCCTTGCCTGTAGTATCCATAACATTTTAAAATTCAATGGGTCAGATTCAATTCAGTGATAAAAAGGTGTATCGTGTGAAAACTCATGGACAAGATTCAATTTGAGAAGCAATGCAATTCAGAAACTCTATTAAAGTCTGTGGGAAAAAAACTAAAACTGAATTTGGAGAAAAAAAATTTCTCCTCAAATTGAATCTTATCCACGTGTTTTCACGTGATAAACCATTAGAGAACTTTTCTCACTGAATTGATAATGGCAACATCTTCATTGCATCTCTCTTGAATTTAGTATGTTCTTAAAGTCACTTACTTGATTCGCTTTGGGTCCACTACCTCCTTTTTCACCTTTTACTCCATCTCTCCCACTATCTCCCTGCGGGAACATTACAAATAGAAATCATTTTGAGTTACTTTTGAATTTGTTTATATGTATAGTTCTTTCATCTGATACATTGAAAACAGACAATCACCAGTAGAACCAATTGTTTTTTTTTCATTGGTGACTTTGTATATGGCCATAATGAGTGGATATCATTAGCTAACCAAGTGACTCCCTTAAAGGGGTTGTTCACTTTTAAATTAACCTTTAGTATGATGTAGACTGTAGAGAGTGATATTCAGACATAATTTGGAATTGTTTTTCATTTTTATTATTTGTGTGTTTTGAGTTATTTTGCTTCTTTTTTTGCAGTTTGCAGTTTCTTCAGTTTGCAATTTCCGCAATCTGGTTGCTAGGGTCCAAATTACTCAAGCAACCATATACTGGTTTGACCAAGAGACTGGAATATGAATAGCAGAGGGGTTGAAAAGAAAGATAAGTAATTAATAGTAGCAATAACAATACATTGTTAATTGTTTTTTATGGGGTCAGTGAACCCTATTTTGTAGCTAGAAAGAGTCAGAAGAAGAAGGTAAATAATTGAAAAACTATAAAAAAGAAATGAAGAACAAATGAAAAGTTGCTTAGAATTAGCCATTGTATAACATACTAAAAGTTAATGTTAAGAGGAACCATCCCTTTAAAAGGAAGATATTTAATGGCTGAATTATAATAATAAAAAATGTATAATTCATGCCACCAAATAAGACAAGTAATCAAATTATTTATTTCTTTGTTAAGTACTTGGGGGTTTTTATTTTCCTTTTTTAATAGTGTAATATACCTGATATATGTGAAAAAATAGTAAGAAATGTGTTTTGTTTAATAAAGGAATGTTACAGTCGGAAATCTGATGGGAGCACAAGAATTCAGAAAGCAATCATACATAATTGCACCAATAAGTTGTAGTGTTTTAAGACGTGGCATGTGATTTGTTGCAAAATGCTCAATTTTAGGCAGGATTACTTGAAGGTCAGCATTACTTGAAAGACTCATGCAACTCTGGAGAGGCTGGAATGGACTGTACAGTGCCAATCTAAGATGTGATTACTATACAAAAGACATCCACAGACATCATTTTCACATTTAGCATAATCACTAGGGTTTGAAAAGGGGTTTTATTAAAACTTTATTCCACTTAAAGCAACTGGGGAGTGTTTAACAGTACCAGGCTAGACTAGCAGTAATTGTAAGATTTGCTTAGACTCGCCTTATTATAGTAGACATATTGTAAATTGTGTATATTGCACTGCATTTGCAGAGTTTTGCTTATCACTCACTGACATCACCAGCTTATACTAATAACAAAGTACTGGTGCTCTCCTGACTTGTCCAGACATCTAAGAAACAAATTGAATGAAAAGGGGGAAAACTGAAAATGAAGGTATATGTCCCCTTTAACAAAGATGGTATAAGATAATATAAACTAAATTGTATAGGTGCATTTACACACTGGAAGACATCAGCCTTTTTAGCTGGATTTTTAAGATGTGCCCCTGAATCACATAATGCATTTAGGGCATTGTGTTCATGAGGACTGCCAGGGTAGGCATGTAGAGTCTCCCCCTCCTGCCTCTAGATTCAGATCTATTTGGACTTTTAATCCAGGGTTAAGTGCAGAGCACAAGACTCCATATTTAAATGAGCTCTAAGGAACACTATGCCCCTTTATGGACTCAGGTATTCTGGAAAGCAAGGACCTGTCCTTTCCCAATGACTACAGTGATGCATGCATTTGGCAACCTTATATTCAAGAGGGGCAGGCTTGGGATGCATGTAGGCATGTGGTGCAAAGAGCAGATATGTCCCAGGTGCAAGTGTTTTCTGAATGAGCACTAAGAAGAATGATTTTGCGTCCCTTAGTTCTCAAGCACTTGAGTCCAGATCATTAATAATTGAGGCCCTTCCTACTCTTAGCATATCTATAGAAAGTGCTTAATAAGAATACAGTGCTATATAAATAATGTTTGTACTCATGCTAATGACATATTTTCCTTGTCTTCAGAAAGGAGATGGAACGGAATCAGTTCCCCTGATAGGAAGCCATAATATAAACTATTGGAGGAATGCTGGTCTGTATGATATGTTTAATATTCAATCTCTCTATCTTATTAGAACTATCAGAAATATCAGTTTACCTGAGATCCTTGAGCTCCTTGATCCCCAGCATAGCCAGTGTCACCAGGTTTTCCCTTTATTCCCTATAAAAACAAGATTAATACACTGATGTACATATTATACTATTATGTTATTGTTTAAACTGTCATGCACAAAGAGCACAAACAGTAAAATGCTGAAAAGGGCTGATAAAAGAATAATTCCATGAATTCAACAAGAGAAAGCTTTCATCATTCACGTGATTATATTTTGTACGACACTATTCAGCTTTCTTGAGTACTGTACTTATTATTTTTTAGCTATTAATATTCAGCTATCGTGTAAGAAAGCATTCATTATTAGACAACATGCTGCACAAGGAAGGAGCATACAAGAGAATACACACAAATGCATATTAAAGAAAAACACAAAGTATACCTTTGGGCCTGGAACTCCTCTTCTACCTTGTAAATTCTATAGCAAAGAGTGAAATTTGCATCAATAAATGGGCAACTGCTGTACAAAGCAATAACAACAGCTATAATTTGTTTCTTATGCCTTTATTATTTAATTTCTTAATTTCCGCAATATGTTTCTTTTAGGGAGTATAAAGTAATGAACTGATATTGATTTGTGTATGTGAGCAGTTCCAGTAAAAGGATAAAGGAAGCTCACCAAAGGTTGGTTGAATAGTAGGATGGGGGGTGGATTGTCGTGTTAAATAGTGTAAATTATTCAACTGAAGCTTCTGCTGATTTTAATATTAATAAATAGGCAAATGTGTGAATGTAATCAACAACATTTTTCAGACTAATCAAGTAAAATGTACAATTAAGTTCAGAATTCATTTATAATAAAAATAATGTATCAATTGTTTTACTGTAAACCAGTATGCTATTTAAAAATTACAATTTGATGTGCAAACCACCAAATTCTTCAGCCTTTTCATTACCTTGCAGGCAGGTTTTATTTTTCATGTTTGCTCTTCTTTGTTGAGTATATTATTTCCCATAGTGAAAATTACTATTTTTGGTCTGTACTGTAGATTTTAACCTTACTATAAATAGTTAATATTTACCCCTGTTCCTTTGCTTCCAGAAGGTCCTGCAGGACCCTGACGTCCAGCTTCACCCTGCAAAAAATGTAAATACAAGTTTGATATATGTGATTGACAACTCCTAATTCCTTCTCTTCTGAGGACCTGTTATTTCAAATACTATAGGGGTCACTATAAGTGGAGTGCAGGATGCAAATTGCAAAAAAAACAAAAAAAAAATTAGTTATCTCAATAAAAGTTGGTGCAACTGTATATTTTTTATTATTTTTAAAGTAAAATTCTCCACAGAACACAAAGATAAAGATAATATTTAACCAAACAGGAGATATTTACTTCTTGTCCTGGATCTCCTTTCAAACCAGTGGGACCAGGGACAGGGCTACTAGTTCCAGGTTCACCCTGTAAGAAAAATGTTATAAATCACTATTACTGAAGAATAATCTCTGGATTACTCCTAAAGTATCCATTTCCATGAAATATCATTGAGACTGACCTACAGCCACTGAGTGTAAAAGAACAGCCCAGAGTCGCTCCGATAATGAGGTAAGTTGAGAAACTCGCCCTCATTTGGCCCCTGGTTGCCAGGGGAGGCAAAAATGCTGCTCTTGGTAACTTTAAGAGCCAAATTTCCGTTTTTCAACTGGGAAATTCGGCTCTTCTAGTGGAGAGAGCGCAATTATGCTCTCTACCCTAGCGACGCAGACCTCCCAACCCCCTCCTGCACTGAAAAGGTGAGTGCCGTGTGTAGGGGGGCGGCAAAAGGAAGGCAGACTCGTAGCGGCAAAATGGCCAGGATCGCCTGTGGAATGTCCAAGGCAGTATGCTGATTGGATTCCCAACTGCAGACTAATTTCGCTTTTATTGGGGCTTTCCAGTCAGCATATGTAGAGCCAAGGAAGTGGATTTACTATAAAAGCATCTTAGTTTTTTTATTGTAGGGTATTTGAGTGATGGTGTGCTCTGACACATATTACACCCAACCACCCACTATCCAGCTTATTGTGTTCTGTAGAATGTTAGATCATGTTTGGATATTGGCCCATGCAAACTTATGTCACACACTAAATTATGGTTTAAAAGCAAATATATCCATCATAACACAATTCTGTTTGGAGAAGATAATTCATTATGAATTCTGAATGTGCCTTTTCCAATATCTGTTTTTTTTTTGTTTTTTTTAGATGGACTTTAATCACTCCCTTTATCCATGCCTTTCCCCAAACTACACAACATTGCATGGAATTGCATATTGTTTCCAGGCTTAAAAACATTTTTGGTTTGGGTGCAGGATCCTAGGGGAAACAGTGGTTGGTAAGGAAAGTGACTGAGAAGCAAATGCCCTTTTAATAACTATCACTGTATCAGTTTTGATTAGATTCCAAAAATCATGTTCATTCACAAAAAGCTTCATACACCTCAACAGTAGACCAGCTTCTCCAGTATTACCTCTACACAGCAAACTAATTTCAATTCTTGTCTTAAATAATTTAGTTTAGTTATAACATGTCAGGTCATTGATTGTAATATATAGTTTTCCACAAACAATGTAATAAAAAGTGAAATAGGAGATTATCAAATTACGATCATACAATAAAATACACTTACTGGAGCTCCTCGAAAACCTTGATGTCCTTGATCCCCTTTAATTCCTCTTGAACCCGGACTACCCTGTAAATAAGATAAGTTCATTTTATTTTCAGTAGACACTGGTTGTTTACATGAAATCTAGACACAGTCTCTAGGCACGCTTCTTAGAAGAGATCAAAATCTACGCTTAATGGGTGTGCAGACAGATAAATTAATTGGAACTATGCACATGGTTCTACCAACTGAGATTCAACCACTCAGATTATTTATCACTTTTTTTTCAGGTACCAATTTAGCTTTAAATATTTCTATTTTTGTTTTTGCTCCAAAGCAATGTAAGTATTACAAAAAGAAGAAGAAATATTTTACTGCTTGTCCAAATTCTCCCTTTTCTCCTTTTGTTCCAGGATGGCCGATGTTCCCCTAAAATGTTGAAAAGATATGTTAATAGCTCAACAATGTTTAATGTGATTAATACTGAATGTATATAATGAGCAAAAGCTAATCTTATTAATATGATACCTGTTCTCCTGGCAGTCCATCAAGTCCAAGTTCACCATCTTCACTCTAAAATAATGTGAATAATGTGATAAAAAATATGAAAAGTACCTAGCATTCATAATGCATGGTACATACTACATAAAATTCAAATTTTAACAACTGCTCGTAACAAAGAACAGGGGTTCAGAATCAAAGTGTGCTTAAGCAAGCCACTTAATATAATTACATGCTTTTTCACAGTAATGGTTTAAAGACAGGGTCGGACTGGGCAGGCAGGACACAGGGAAAAAACCTGGTGGGTCCCCGGCTCTTGTGGGCCCTGCTGGCCCAGATCCACACCCAGATCCGTGGCTCCTTCCGTGGGACCACCCTTTGTTGGGCGGTCGCAACAAAAACATTGCGTGCGTGCATGTGTACACATGCGGCACAGCATACCAGCACAGCAGGGGTGCCGCAGGGTGGCACCGGAAGGGGCCCTGGGACAGCAGCCCTTGTGGGCCCAAGGCCCCCCACTCCTACTTAGTTTAAAAAGACAAGAGTTCATTAGCTGTTGTTGCGTAAACACAAAAAGTATGACTGATGCTCTTGCAAGAAGACTAGTTACACCCCTGAGAATGGGTCAGAAATACCTACTCATACCCAGTAAGTTGTTTGCTCTGTAAACAAGGGGATTAAAACTCCCCTCTTGTTTTAATATGCTGCAGATATGTGTATTTTACAATATAAACAGAAAAAAAATAATGTGGCTTATTCTACTATATACAGGTAGCAGCAAAATAAAAACATGTTGTTTATGATGACACTAGATTGCTTTTAGTTACACAAAAGCTTGTTAAAAAAAGAAGTCCTCAAGTGTACCTTTTTTAAGGTCACACTCAAGTCCCCAGAAAGCCATTAACCAAAAATAACTTCCTGACCCTAGCAAGTCACCAAGGCTTTTCTAAAATAGACAGTTTGTATATAGTTATGGGCATTATCCTTGTGTGAAAATATAAAAGAAAGGAGATGAAAGAGAAAGGATGAATAATAAAGGCTACTGAAAATATGTAAGAGTAGATGGAAAACAGATAGACAGAATGAAAAGGTATAAAATGCAGAAGAGAGCAGGAAAACCCCATGCAAAGTGTAATAATAAAAATAAAAAACAAAGATTTAAAAAAAAAAAATGATTAGCTTTTATAAGAGATGTTGTACATGCTTATATATCGTTTTGAGTCAATATCTCATTTCTGTCAAGATCCCATACATAAAGGCAAATGGTTTATTTGGGAGCAGAGTTGCTCTGGTGAAAGAAGCTCTCGCTATACAAAGCCTTGCACAGTGAGAGGTATACAGGGAAATGAGGATACACAATGCTAAAAGCTTTTATATTCAATGTATATCAATCAGAGTGAATTTACAATCATTTTTTTTTGTGTTAAAACACAGCAAAACTAATAGTGATGCAACAATACCTACTTTGTCTCCGGCAAATCCTCTGTTTCCCTAAAACAAAAAGAAAACGACAAAACCCATATTAGTCCATGTGCTCAGGCGAAAGGCCACATAGGCCCAGAACTAGGGCAGCAGCTGGATGTTAACAGTTTTCCTATGTTATCATTTAAACTGTTATTACTGGAGGTTTACAAATGAGCTGGAATGGTTAATTTATTATTTTTTGGGTTCATTTTGTGATTATGGTCAGTAGAGTTTGAACCTTGGGATCATTGGGTCAATAGTCCAACACCGTAATGGGGAAGTTATAACAGATCAACTTAGGATGGCAAATACTATAAATTTGGCCCTGCGTGTGCAATTCTACAAAAACATATGACCTGATTGATATAGTGTGATATTTATAAATAAAAAGAGAACACAATTACTACCTTTAGGCCTCTGGCTCCTTGGCATCCCTTGATTCCTTGCTCACCTTTTGGACCAGGAACTCCTCTTTCACCCTAATAAAAACATGGACCCTGGTTTATTATTTCATTTAAAGTTAAAACATGCTTACTTACTTAAACTGGGCTTTTCAGGAGTATCTATGGGAGCAAATAAGTATTGTCATTGTAATTTTACTGATCAGTCTTCTGGCTGAGCCCCCAGCCACTGCTATGCCAACCATTTGGGAACAACTGTCCTTCTTTATGTTTATAAAATAAACTACACTGACTAAAATACATTTCTATATACACATTCAAGAGTCTGTGCCTTCCTTTAGGCACATAGGAAAAAGGTAAATGCCTACACAGCTATTAAATCATTTATAGATGATATATAGCGTTAAGGTACAATATTAGAAACTGTCACAATTAGCTGCAGGATGGGGTTTAAGTAGACCGATGGAGGGTCTCCTACTTCAGAGTTCTTGAGTGACAAGACAGTTATGGATGCTTGATGTATCAGTTTATGATTGATACATATTTGCAAATAAAATGACTGGCCACTGGAATGTTCCACATTGCATATGGCTAATGAAAAATGGCATATTTTTACATGAAAACTGGACAGTCTACAGTCTTCTAATCAGGGAAATAAGGATTTAATGGCAACTCACGCTTTCACCATCGTCTCCGCTGTGTCCTTGTTGTCCTTTTGTCCCATTCCTTCCCTAAATGAGGAACATAAAACAAGTAGCTGAGTCATCTTTCATCCTTAAAACAAACTTCCCACAAAGTAGGATTAAAATTGTAAAATATGAATAAATAATTTGTGAGTTGTTGGCTTGAAGCTAATGGAAAGAACGACTATGTGCCCTGGTCTTTCCGAAATGTGTTAACGGTAAGCATTTTCAGTGTCCAGTGTGTTAGAAATCATAGAGCTCTATTTAATCTTAAAGTAACATTTAGATATTTAATAAAATTAACAATAACAAATAAATGCTATTGCTAATAGTTATCTGTTGCATGGTCAGGTTTTCTTATTTAATATTCTTTATATTGTAAGTTAATAAAATACTGTATGGGTAATAAGTTATACTTAACATTGTTACTATAAACCTTCTTCAGGGGTATACAGTCTTAGGACTCTGTGGCTACAAATAAATCAGATTTAAATCTTAAACATTTAAAACAAGTTTTGGTTGTTTGGCCTCCAGAACGAAGATAAGTTTGGGCATATGTCCAAGCCTAGCATTACCCAGACACCAGTATAGCATATTAGCAGTGATGCTGCAGAACTCCATTCGATGCAGAAACATCTATAACATAGTAAATTCAAGATTATGTTTAAGGCTCAACTTTGCATTTTTGATAAAATCATCAAAGTACCTGAACTATATGGTAAACTAAAAAATGTTGGATATACTGACATTAAATTAAGTGCTAAAATATCATTATGTACCATAAATACTCATGGGTATGTGCAATTTAACATGGTGATTTGGAGGGTTTTACAAACTGTACAATGCAGAAAGGGTGTTGCCTGGGGGAGTCGTGCAATATTACATGTTCTGGAAAAGTTCTTCAATGCCACATTGGAACCCCATATGGACAGCAGTGGGGATGATGGAGCCCCCAAAAGCACATTTGGAATACCTTTGACATATTACCGTATGGTTAGACTGATCAACTCTCAAATGAGTTTAATGGCATATATGTAATAGGAATACAATTATCATAAGGGATGAGGTTTATAAATGTAATAATGTACTTTCTTGTTGTTTTCTGACATGGGGATGTTATCTCTGACTATTACTTTTGATAGATATAAAAGTGGCATAATCATGAAGAAATAATACTTTACCTTTATTCCATGAGCACCAATATCTCCTGGTTCCCCTCTTTCTCCATAGCACTTACAAAATACACAGCAGCATAAGGATTCAACAGAATGGTCCTAAAAGCATAACACAGTATTTTTATATAAACTGTATAAGACAAAATGTTTACACCAAAGACAAAATTAGAGATGGGGTTCAAAGAGCAATTTTCTCAACAGAATTAAATTACAGATTACTGCTAGCACTTACTTAGAGAGAACATTTGCACTGCTACAGATATATACTGTACATATGAGATGGGAATACTACAATTAAGCAGGTGAAAAAAACATTGCATTCAAATGTAAACATCTATATTTTTAAACTTAAAAGGGATTTATCAAACTCATCTAATTGATAATTATATGACTTTATCAACAATTTCATGTGATCCACTGAGTTTTTTGAGTTCACTCCCTATAGTGAACCTATATCTGAAACTGGGGGAGTTTTTCTGTTATGATCTCACAGTTTGATAAATCTGCCCAAAGACTTCTGTAACTGATGAGCATGCCTGTGATAAATTACATTTTTTTACTCACTGCTTGTCTGGCCAATCTGAGACCAATGCCTGGCATTCCAATATGCATCTGATTATTATATTCAAAGCCTCTCCCAAATTCAATAAACCTCATGTCCTCCACCTTTTTGCTTCCTTCCAAAGCAACTGTAACCAATGCATTTAATCCTAAAGAAACAAAAATGTGTGTGTGTGAGAGAGAGAGTATATATAGGTAATAATTTCAACAAATAAAGATATTAGAGATAAACAAGCCATTCCATGGCCATTCAGTCTGAGTGCCTTTATCTTGATCAATAAGAATAAGTCTGTGGTTATTACTAATGCACTTTAAACAGTACCTGCCACCCAGACATAAAAAGCTATATAAGAAAGGTCCTGTTCAATTCTAAAACACAATCTTTTTTTTATTAAATCATCCATACCTGTTTTAAAAGTATTTAAAAATCTCAGTGGTCAATCATATATTGCCTCAGGCATAGGGCACAAAAGAGCAATAAGTCGCGCACTATCTCCACCCAGGGTAAAGAATGACCCCTATGATTTTGGTAGCAGGATTTTTATTAGTGAACCATTAGGCATCTGCAATTAATTTTGGACAACTTACTTTAGAAAGCCTGGGGCACAGTAGAACATTTTGTGTGTGTTTTTATTGTGGGTTTACATCCATTTTAATCTAAAATATTCCAACTGAAAACGTTACATATGTCCACTGACTTAAAGGTTATAAAGCACTCATCCATGGGTGCTGCTGGGGTTTAACTGGGGAATATAAGTATTTGTAAGGGATACATACTAAAATGCATGCATGTAAAGAAACAATATTCAAAGTTGTAACATGTAAAAGTGCATACCTGTAGGATGAAGTGTCCATCCTTTGGACCTTGTCACTATTCTCATCTTAAAGGAATTGTTATAAAAACAAAAACTGGCCAAATAGATAGGCTGTGCAAAATTAAAAATGCTCTGCAGCTCTCTTGGTTTCCACTGATTGGTTACCAGTCTGTAACCAATCAGTGACTTGAGGGGGGCACATGGGCCATAACTGTTTGCTTTTGAATCTGAGCTGCATGCTAAGGATAAATTTCAAACTCACTAAACAGTTATGTCCCATGTGGCCCTCCTTCAAGTTATGGACTAACTCCAAGTTAGAGAACTTAAAAGCAGGAAGTTGGGTTCTCTTCTGTTATGTTAGACACCCGGTCACTCCAACCTTTGTAGATTACATTTTTTTTAAAACTAATTATATTAGAAACATTTTTTATTTTGCACAGCCTATCTATTTAACTAGTTTTTATTTTTACACTGAACTGTTCCTTTAAGAATAGCTGTTTGGAGATTGACTTTTATTTTCACCAAAGCTGGAAGCTCCAATACTGATTCCACCATCATAGTAAGTGTTATACTCTACCTTTGGATCGAATAGCCCCTGCTGTGATTTCAAGTTGTTTTACATCTTCATCTAGTCCATCAGTGAATACAAGTAACATCTATATAATAAAAAAAACATTTTGAAACTAATAGCACTTTGGGCTATCCTGAAAATACGAGTGACAAGCATTACTATACTGTACCTTTGCTTTTCCTTTGTCTGTATTCTTAAAGAAATCCCATGCAGTATTCAGAAAAACAGAATCAAGGTATGAAGGGCCACTAACTTTTAGTTCCTTCAATTTATTAAATAGGTCTTGGCTGTAGGTGTTGAATGTGGAAACACTGTTTTTATCTTTCACATAAAATGCCACAGAAGCTTGAGGTTGCTTTCCTGCACCGCAGCTTGGGCTTTTCAGTGACACCATTGTCTTTAAAATAATTGGCAGGATACTTTCTAGTTCAGGATGGCCATGGAATAAACTTTGATCTTTGGACTGTGTTGAGATGTCGAAACTGACCAAAACATCAATGGAGCAATCTATACACGACACAAATGTTTAGTTTACTAGAAATCAATACATTGGCATTTAGTTCACATTTTGGTACAGTACGATATACAGACTGAAATATCTGTTTAAAAATTAGCAGAGTAGTACAGGTATGGGATCCGTTATCCAGAAACCCATTAGACAGAAAGCTCCAAATTACGGAAAGGCTGTCTCCCATAGACTCCATTTAATCCAAATAATCCAAATTTTTAAAAATTATTTATTTTTCTCTGTAATAATAAAACAGTAACTTGTACATGACCCAATCTAAGATATAACTAATACTTAATGGAAATCCAGCCTATTTGGGGACATGATTTTCTGGGCATGATCTGGCTGGTAATAGTGAGACTTGATATCAAAGTTATATTAATATAATATATATTATATATAATATATATTATATATAATAAAATATATATATATATAATAATATATATATATATATATATATATATATATATATATATATATATATATATATATATAATAAAATATATATAAACAAAGCTAAAGATTTTCAGATTTTTTTTTCCAGAAAGACAGCAATCATAATCATAAGCAATTACAAATACCGGTACCATATTTCCAGTGCAAACATTTGTGTTACAATTTAGAATCAAGCTTGTGCTATAAAAGCCACAACCTTTCCCTTCTTACTGCATTTGGCTGCTTAATACATTATTCTCAAGGCAAGAACATGGGCCAGTGAAAACATTTTCTTTTGCTTCCAATAAAATTGTTTGGATCAAGTACAAGATACTGTTTTATTATCACAAAGAAAAGGGAAATCATTTTATATAATTTGGATTATGTGGATAAAATGGAGTCTATGGTAGACTTTCCGTAATTCGGAGCTTTCTGGATAACTGATCCAATACCTGTACACCCATTTATTGTACAGCATGGCAGAATCTGTTGGCACTTTATAAATACATGTTATTAATAATAATAATAATAATAATAATAATAATTGGTTGCTCAAGATCTTGGGCTAGCCACACCATTGTGTGCTAGTTCATAACCCCCATTTGCAGTAAAGCAGTAAAGTAAACCCAGGTTGTAACGGTCATCTGGATTACTAGCCCCAGTCTTGTTCATGGAAATAAAGTAAAACTAAGCTGCTCACTCGCTTAAGGATTCTTTGTTGTCATACTGATAGCAAATGTGATATAAATGAGAACAGATTCACTTTATGGCTGAGCACACACACTATTGTGACAACTGCCCTTAGGTTTTGACCTTTTTACAGCTCTCATGGTATATAATCCTTCCTTAGGACAGTTCTGCACAAATGCAGCAGTATATATTATTTAAGGCATATACAAAATGGCAATTTCTGCTTTGGTCCAGTGTAACACTACTGGTGTAGAACTAAGGGTGCATCATTATGTGCGTGCCGATGAATATGACAATAATACCTGGATTAGGCTCAATTTCAAAGCGAGCCCAGGAATAACTTCTCAAGGCAGGTATAAATTCCAGGGTTCCCATGTATCTATTTGCACTGTACTTTTCACCTTATGCAGCAAAGTAAGCACAAGGTGCAAGTATAGAGGAAGTGCATATAAACACAGCCTTTGTAAAAAGTGTTTTGAATGGTAATTTTGTTCTTTGCACTATTTTGCAATTTGACAAAGTAAATATGCACGCACTCCTGCGACCATGGCAATGGAGGTTAAAAATTCGTAACTTTTATTCCATTTAGTTAAAAGGTATGCGTCCTAACGTCAAAGATGAGCGCTACCTCCCTCTGACAGAAAAAAGCAGATCTCAACTCAAAATTAGAATTTGTACTAAAATAAACCCAATCAGCCCATAGGGTTACTGAAGAAAAACATGTTTGACTTAAGTGTCTTTGAATTATGACTGACCAAATTTTAATTCAAAATCAGACCTTTAACTCAGTTCCCCAGATTACTATTTCTATTACGTTCCTTGCATAATTCTACTACACTTTTTTAACCACAAGAACTTACTGGTGACAGGATCTTTGGAGCATGTATCTTTAACAAGCCTCTTTTTAATTGATTTCAAGCCACTGACATCATCAGTATATATCTTCTCAGTCGATCCAGTTATCTGTGTAAGCTGAGTCTTGCAAACATTTCCTATGCCCACAGCATATATATCTACTCCACGGTCCCTAATAGCTTTTGCGGGTTGTACAACATTGTCTGATGCATTTCCAGCAGTTATCACCACAAGAAGTTGCTTCACCCCCTGATTTAAACGGCTGTCGCTGGATGGGCTATACACAGTAGATTTCGTGAATTCAAGTGCGGCTCCAATATGACGACGCCCTTTAGTCTTTCGGATGTTTCCTATTTCATTCTTTAAAGTCCCTTTTTCTGTAGAATAGTCAAAATTAATTTCTCGAATGCAAGACTCGCTGTACTGAGAAACAGCTATATGGACATTTACCGGGCCAACATTAAAATCATCCATGATTGATATCACAAAATTTTTCACTTCCCTGAATGTTTCTTCAGAAGTATTAGTGGATCCATCAATGAGAAATAACAGATCTGCTTGTTCAACCTTGCAGTCTGAAAAGACAGTACATTTCATAGTTTAAAATATTACCATTGTTTTTTCTCTTACCACTGTATTATAGCTGGCTCAGACAGTGCTTTTGCATGGTAGGGGACAAAGTTTATAGTGGGGTGTAGTCATTTACTTCTGTTAGAATCCCTGCAGAGTTTTTCATCCTAAACTGCACCACTGAACCAGTAAAATATAGCTGTTTTGCCCTACCTGTTTCCATCAAGCACAATAGCACATTGTCGTAAGTTGGCACCAGCTCAGTCTTCTTAAAGGAAAACTATACCCCCCAAACAATGTAGGTCTCTATTAAAAGATACTGAGTAAAACAGCTCATGTGTAAAACCCTGCTTCAGGTAAATGAACCATTATCATAATAATATACTTTTTTAGTAGTATGTGCCATTGGGTAATCATAAATAGGAAATTACCATTTTAAAAAATAAGGGCCGCCCCCTGAGATCGTAAGATTCACTGTGCACACATACAAACCACATGTAAGGTCACATGAGCCAATTAACAGACAGAGTTCTGCCTTTTGCTTCCTCACTTCTTCCTGTTACAGTTAGTGTTGTAGTATTTCTGGTCAGGTGATCTCTGAGGCAGCACAGATAGAGTCACGAAATGGTGGCTCAAGGCAAGAGATGTAAAAGGGCAATATTTATGTAAATATATATTCCAGTTTGGTAAGATTCTTTAATATGTAATTCAATTTGATATAAACTATCTGTTGCTTAAGTATTCATTTTGGGGGTATAGTTTTCCTTTAAAGGGGAACTATAGCGAATATGAAAATTTTATATAAGCTTCATCATATTGAAATAAGAAACTTTGTAAATACAATCAATTAAATATTCTGATTTGTTTCTGTAATAATCAAGTTTATCTTCACTAATCCTCTCTCAGCATCTGTTTCTCTTCATTGTGTCAGATATTCATCAACAGTTAGATCCAATATCTCTTAAAGGGGGGCTCCCTTTCCTAACAGATGTTTTAAAGCTCACTCAAAACAGTAAAAACAAAATGTAACAAAATAACTGCACAATCCTGCATGTAGAGAGACACAATGTCTGGTGATTTTAATAGAGTGTGCAGTAAAAGTTAGGTCTAGAGCACCATCAACTATGCCTGCTTTGTGTCAGCGATCACATGAAACTGAAAGATGGTACCCACCAATCGCACTGCTCTGCTTTTCGGAAACAGGGGAAAGGGGCAGCTGTATTGGGGGACAAAGTTTTGTGCAAATGACTTCCATAAACCCTAAAAAAGGAATATGGCTAGAAATGCTGTATTTTTTTAATAAAAACATTATTCATTAGCTCTATAATAAACCATACCTTCAAAGCTATCCATAGCAGCTTCCCATCTTGGATCTTGTTAGGCCATTTTTTGAATGCCAGTGGCACTACACATGGACTTGGACCACTATAGAGCAGTTCAGCTCAGAGAAGCTAATGCTAATAATTAATTCTGATGAAGAACGCACCGGTCTCTGTGCTACCATATGATGTTAATTTGAACCAATGACTAATTAGCCTTGTACAGTGTCGGACTGGCCCACCGGGATACCAGGAAAAGTCCCGGTGGGCCAAGGTGTCAGTGGGCCCTCATGCTGCTAGACTTTTGGCATATTTCATAGCTATTCCCAAATTCTATGAGAACAAAGAGGCTAAATAGATGGAATAATAGATTATAGTATGTAAAAGAAAGAGACTAGGATAATAGAGGTTGAGTGAGGAGAGGAAGGATAATAGTACTGAGAGTGCACCCTGGGCTAAGATTAATTGGTGGGCCCCTGGTCAAATGTTTTTGGGTGGGCCCCTGGTGTCCCAGTCCGACACTGGCCTTGAATTATGAAAGTTATATTGTGTATTTACTGTAAATTGTAAGACAGCCCCTGAGATCAGGGTGACAGAAGCCCAGAGCATGTAATGTGAATTAAAAAACATTGGAGAGCTATTGAGGCCATATTAAAAAAGCACAGATCTTCACTGAAAATAAAACTGTTTTGGCCCTCCATTTATTTACACTAAAATTGGTTTCATACCTGTTTTATTGCACATTGCCTCTGATACCTGGACAAGGATGTCTTGTAATCCACTGAAGTTATCTACCATGAACCATTTGCCTTCTGTCCCAGCCATTGTTTTAAGCTCTTCTGTGTTCGCTTGATCAATACCAATAGCATAGATGATAAGGCCTTCTTGTTCTAGCTGCCTTGCTGTTTCATTCAATTTAGCTTTATCATGAGATTCCCCATCAGTTAAAACCATTACAATCTGAGGCACTCCCCTTGCCTTTCGGCTGCCATGTTTCTCTGTGAAAAACTCTCTTGAAAACTTCATAGCTCCTGCAGTGTAAGTGTCTCCACCTTGTGTTTTGTCTTTGTTGATGTGATTTATAATGTCCAGTTTGTTTTTATACCTGTTCATGTAGAAGAGTTCTGTGTTGTAATCAGAGTATTTGAGAGCGCCGAATTGAACATTATCTGGGCCAACAGATGACTTGTTCACCAGCGATACCATAAAATTTTGCATTTCTTTATATTCTGTATCATCTATACTGCCAGATGAATCAATTACAAAGACAATGTCTGCCACTTCTATTCTCTTGCATTCTGAAATGATAAAAATCGCCACTTATTATAGGCTAGAGGACCATTTTAAGACAAAAATAAGTAGCTACAGTAACAATAAGTAGACTACAAATGCAGAAAAAAATCACTAATAAGCTATTTGACCAGATGATTTAGTTTGTATGCTGTATTGGCAATCTCCTTTAAAATACGTACCTATTTCAGGATTGCAAACTCTAAAAAGCAGATCACTTTCAACTGTCTCCAGTTTGTCAAATGACTGAAAGTAAGCTTTTAGTCTCCCGCTTATATCTTGAAGTTGTTTTTTATTTGCATTGAAGCCACCTATAGAATAAATGACTACTCCTTTACTACTTAAAGTATCGGCTGGAGCTTTCACTTCATCTTCTGCTGGGTTATCTGTGATCAGGATAAGAATTTTACTGACTTTTGTACTTGGTCTTGCTCCTTTCGTCTCTGCAAAGTAGTCAGCTACATTCGTTAGTGCATTTCCAGTCTTTGCAACATTGCCCATTAATTTCATGTTGTCTATTGAGTCCCAAATGGCATTTTTGGTTGCATGTTTGTTGAATTGGAACTCTTCCTTAATGGAATTACTGAACTGAACAGCTGCAAACTGTACACTTGTCAATCCAACTTCCGTTTTGTTGACCAGATCTTTCATGAATGTTTTCACTTTGCTTAACTTCTCTGGTCCCATACCACTGGAACTATCAATCAGAAACAAAATGTCTGCCATCAAGCCTTCACATGCTGCAAAACAGGGAATAGAAAAATGTTTTGTTCACAAAATGTAGAAGAATAAAAGCGGATGATTAAACATACAATGAGCAACTTTATTTGCTTTCTATAGAATGGCACCTTATCTAAAACCTAATGTAGTTGTACCCTCAGGCTCTGCCACATTTAAATGTATTCAAACTACAGAACTAGCTACATTTTAAAGTATTTGCAGCATTTTGCAGCCTAATAATGTAATATTCTGTATGGAGTCCCAAATAACCATATACAGTAACATCTTCATAATCCCACCTCTTTGTTCCAAATACAAACTATTTAACAGTTGAAAGATAAGGATTGTCTTAAGGGAGGCACGGAAAATAATTTTTGTACTAGGCTACACTCTGCGGTTGTCAGGGCCCGAAGGTGCAGTTAGCAGTTTGAACCAAGATGGAAGCAGTATAGGAAGACCACAGTTCCTGGTACTGAAGGATTAGGCAGAAGAATCGTCAGTTCGGGCAAAGGTCGGTTCAGGTGGCAAGGTTTCGTGGTCAGGATTCAGGCTAGGGTCAAGGATCAGGAATTCACTCAGTAAACACACTGAAGAACTCTAAGTAGAAGAACCTATAATCGGGCACTGAATGGATCTTCTGGCATCCTTAAATAGGCAGATCTTTGCGCCAAAAATGTGCCTGATGACGTTATACGTTGTGCACCAACGCCGTAGGTTATGCTGCTTCCAAATAAACGCACCAGCATCAACGCCTGACGACCACGTGGCCTCCCCAGGGCACCAATGGGAATTTCCAAACACACCCGCACACCCTAGACCTTCAATAGTGATTTCCTGGTGTACAGCAAAGGAAGGAAACGGCCAACTCCCAAGTCACAGTAACACAAAAATTTCACCGGCACACAGGATAATGCAAGCAGGATTAACCTTGCTATGTGATTTATTGCAGCATGCAACGTTTCGGGGTTACCCCCTTTGTCAAGCATACAAACATGAAATTCAATATCAGTGAACAAGTGGCATCTTGGATTAGCATCTTGAGTGTATAGATCAGTGATCCCCAACCAGTAGCTCCTGAGCAACATGTTGCTCTCCAACCCCTTGAATGTTGCTCTCAGTGTCCTCAAAGCAGGTGCTTATTTTTGAATTCCAGACTTGGAAGCAAGTTTTAATTGCATAAAAATTAAGTATAGTGCCAAGTAGAGCCTCCTGGAAGTTGCAAGTCCACATAGGAGCTACCAAATAACCAAATATAGCCCTTATTTGGCACCCCAAACGGGATTTTTCATGCTTGTGTTGCTCCCCAACTCTTTTGACATTTGAATGTGGCTCACGGGTAAAAAAGGTTGGGGACCCCTGGTATAGATAATCCATAAAAATTTCATATTTATATCAGCTGTTGCACTTTATATGGATTTTAAATAATAATTGATGAATTCACTTTGTAATTAGATACACCCACTTTTTTATCACATGACTGTTTTCACCTATAAATGTTTTGGTGCAATTAGTGTTTGTATGCTTGACAAAGGGGGTAGCCCCGAAACGTTGCATGCTGCAATAAATCACATAGCAAGGTTAATCCTGCTTGCATTATCCTGTGTGCCGGTGAAATTTTTGTGTTACTCCCCAGGGCACCGCCATCTTGGATGCAATGCCGACCTGCCGGAGGATAAGTGCGTATAGTGTTCCTCACAGCGGTCTCTTTGTGGGGTGATTTATATATAATTTTCACTGCCCTGGTGCTTAAGACACTTCTAATCTTATCCTTTTGGATTTGGAACAAAAGGCCAGATTCAATTCAATAAGAAAACTTTATCTAGTGGTTAATCCTATGAAAACTCTATAAAAGTCTATGTTGAAATCTGTAATTCAAGTAGGAGGTAGGTGTTTCTCATCAGCAAAATAGCATAAAAACAGGATAAATACAGACTTAGGTCTCTTACACACTAGCTGTTTTTAATGCAGTTGACGCACATTTAAGACGCAGGTTTGTGCGTACCTAAACAAATCTGCTAAGTGATTTCATTATTTTCCTGGTTGTACTCATTAGCATTCAGAGCATTTTTTAGTAAAGACTATAATGCAGATATGCAATTGAAATGGTTAGAGATACTTTACCTTTTCCAGAACAGATTTGCTGTGCTATAACATCCTTAATGTTTTTCAAGGAATCAAAGTCGTTGGCTAAATGAACCCTTTGCTCTGCTCCTGTGATCTCAAGCAACTGAGTTTTATTATACCCTCGCACTCCAATGGCATAAGTGTTAACTCCATGGTCCCGGACAATCTCAGAAGCCTCCTTCACACTGTCCTGGGACTCTCCATCTGTAAGGACAATCAGATATACTGGCACATCCCCAGGCCTGGTGTTTTCTTGTTTTGTGATTACCTGCTGGGTGAAATTAATAGCTTTTCCAGTATTTGTCCCACCCCCTATTTGTCTTAGATTTTGCAGGGCAGATTTTAATTCGTCTTTACTAAAGTCTCTACCAATAGAAATCTCTCTTGGTGAATCTGAATAGAGTACACATCTAACCAGCACCTTTTCAGGTCCTATGTCAAACATTTCTACAAGTTTTTCCAAAAATGTCTTCATTTGCTGGAAGTTGTCAGTGGAAATGCTGCCAGACTCATCAACAAGTAGATAGATGTCAGCAACTTCTGTGTCTAGGCATCCTGCAGAGAAACAAATATGGGAGATCAGCCAATTGCATACTAAAAACATGGGGTATAGGGGCAGAAGCAGATTAAGTGAACTTTGGGCTCTGGGCTTTTCTCAAGATATGGCCTACCTTCCACCAACAGCACCTAGCCTTCCATTAATGGCCAAACCAACATGAGGCTTATCAGCTGTACCCCTCTTGCAAATATTGACAGTGTCATATAAAAAGCAGATGGCAAAAACAGATGTGCAAGAAAATGCACAAATATCACTGGCTGAAGGCACAGGATTAGTGATCGGCAAATCTGATGCATTCTGCGAAAATTTGTGAAACAGCGAAAATTTGCCGAAATGCATTGAAGTCTATCAGCGACAATATTTTTTTGACGTGCAACAAATTTTCACCAATTAGAGTCTATGGGCTTTGCAGATGTAATAATTATGGCCAGAGACAACAGAATGTTTAATTCCATGACCATCTTTTAAAGCCAAACTCACCTTAATGTATTGGCTTTTGTACATTTAATGGACAATGTGTTTCATCTTCTTATGTAGGCTCAATTTATATTGAAAGGAAGACTTACTTTAGCTACAAAATCAGTAAATATGTCATGGTCTATACAGTAGGTGGCTTATCAATTTGCACAATTTAAAGCTAGTGTATTTCAAGCTCTTTAAAGGAATTGTTCAGTAAAAAAATAAAATAGTTAAATAGATAGACAAAATAAAACATTTTTTCAATACTTAGCCAACAATGTAATGTACAAAGGCTGGAGTGACTGGATGTCTAACATAATAGCCAGGACACTACTTCCTGCTTTATAGCTCTCTTGGTTTCCACTGATTGGTTACCAGGCAGTAACCAATAAGTGACTTGAGGGGGGGGCAACATGGGTCATTACTGTTGCTTTTGAATCTCAGCTGAATGCTATGTTATGTCCCATGTGGCCCCCCTCAAAGTCGCTGACTAACTCAGAGTTAGAGAGCTGAAAAGCAGGAAGTTGTATTCTGTTATGTTATGTCAGCTCACTTCAGTCTTTATAGATTACATTTTTGGCTAACTAACTATATGAGAAACATTTTTTATTTTGCACAGACTATCTATTTACCCAGTTTTTATTTTTACACTGAACTGTTCCTTTAAACAGTTAGAGCAGAGACTGCTGGCATCCCTTGCAAGAAGAATATACAATACAAACCTAATAGGATTGTTTTGCCTTTAGTAAGGATTAATTATATCTGAGCTGGAATCAAGTACAAGGTACTGTTTATTATTACAGAGAAAAAGGGGAATTATGTTTAAAAATTTTAATTATTTGATTACTATTATGCAGGATCATAAGTGTTTCCAAAATCCTATAAAGAGACACGTTTGAATAATGGCCAGCAGCACAATCCAAAAATAGTAGATCTTTATTTGCTCATCTTAAAACAATTGAACGATTGAAGGCCAGGGCTTTTCCAGTGTTACTCTTTTATGCAAACAGTGCACTGATGACATCTTATATAAATTAAAAACATGTAATGTAAGGTTAAAAAAGCGATAGGAAAATTTATGAGCATATTTTCCTAAATGGCAAATGTTTTTTTTACCCCTCTTTTACCCCTCAAAAACTCAATTTCCCTGTCCTGCAACACTGGATAGGGGCTGAAGTTCTTTGTAACAGGCAGGGGAGAGAGACACGCAGTGGTGGAAAATCCAAATGCTAATCATTCTCTCCTCACAATGCAAATTATAATATAAGCAATACAGGTGGCTTTGCAACCCTACCACAGCCATGGGTCCTGGACAGCTACCCAGGTTGCCCTTATTATAATTTGCCAAACACGTGAATTGGTTTCTCTGTCAAAGACTTTTAACAATATACATCTTAAAGGGGACCCGTGACCCAAAAAAATTCTGAAATACCATAAAAACATATCATGCATATTATGTTGTAACAGGGGTAAAGCTCTTGTTGGTCATGTAAACCATAATAATTAATTAGCAGTGTAAAGTCTGATAGGTTGCTACGGTATGCTGGAAAAGAATAAGTATGGTCTCATTACAATATACCCCTCTTAACTATTATAACACAGATCAAGAATTTACCATGTCTGTCAATCAAGAAAATACCTAGGGACAACAACACTTATGGCAGGTCTGCTATTTAAAGTTGTCAGGCATGGAGGGTTACAACAAGTATAACTATTCTGCCATGTTAAAGGGGTTCTCCTTTAGGTTAACTTTTCTATATTATAGAAGTCTAAGCAACTTTTCAGTTGGTCTTCATTATTTCTTTTTATAATTTTTGAAAGATTTGCTTTCTTCTTTGGTTTATTCTTCTCAATCTTTCCAGCTTTCAAATGGGGGTCACTGATGGCATTTAAAACAAATGCTCTGTAAGGCAACAGATGTAATATTATTGTTGTTTTTTATTACTCATGATTACTCTCACCTATTCATATTTCAGTCTTTTATTTAAATCAATGAATAGTTGCTACAGTTATTTACAACCAGATTGCTGAAATTGAGAATCGGAGAGCTGTTGAATAAAAAGCCAAATAACTAAAAAATGTAATAAAAAATGAATATTGCAATTTGTCTCAGATCATGCTATACCACATACTAAAAGTTAACTGAATAAGACCCTATTGTGTTTTGCAATTTAAGTTCTTATTTTCTGCTTAAGCAGTCAGTAAGGGTATGACTGGGAATATTCACTCCCAGCCTGGAGCCAAACAAGAGATTTCTCATGGTCTAAGTGGAATAGTGCAGTTTTCCAATATGGCTGCCACTAGATAGACCTATGTGATCTTAGACAGAGTATTCCATCTCATTATGATGTCAACTGTCAGTTACTTTATTATGCGTCATAAAAATAAGTTATAAGATTAAAGGCTTTGTGTGTCTTTAAAACAAGCTTAGGCACCCTTTAAAACAGAGAAAGAGCGAGCTACATTCCTTTAAAATAACAAAATGTTTCTGCCACAAATATTCATCAGTTGTCCTGTGTCTTTATTTCATGCTTACCTTGTTGAATGAGTCCTGTTCTTGCATAGGATTTTAATGTGTAATCTTCCAGCAAATTCTGAATATTGTTTTGTATATATTCCACCTGTGTAGAAAGGTCTGAAAATGCCTTTAAGCTAACAGCATACATGTCAGGCGGGTGGGATGCTATCTGGTCCATTTGAAATTTTTTGGCTTCTGCAATCCCCAAGGCAAAGCTTGTCACTTGCTCTTGTCGCAATAGATGTGCAGCGTCAGTGACATTATCAGCAGACAGGCTATGAGTGATCAAAATACTAATTTGCTTTATTCCTTGGGCCTTCCTACTTGTCTTTGGATCAGCAACAACTTCAGTTCTTGTAAAGTTAAGGGCATGACCAGTGTTAGCGATCGCTTCTTTCATTGGAGTTATGGATCGTATGGCCTCCAACACACTGCTTTTGTTCATGCTTGTCTTTAGTGGGGCCAATAATTCAGCTTGGCTGCCATATTTAACCAGATACACATGGGCACAGTTTTTACTGATTGGTAGCCTTGATATGACATTAGAAAGAAATCCCTTTAAGTTTTCACTTTCTGAAGGTTTATGACGAGAAGTATCTATTATAAATACTATGTCTGCAGTAAATTCTTGGTCACATACTGGAAAACAGACAGGGATAAATAAGTAAGAATTCAAGGAAAATATTTTTATAATAATAAAAAACAGAATATATATCAATTATAAAAAATACTAAATAATTGCCATCTGATATAAGATGCACAGGGGCACATTTACTTAGGGTCGAATATCGAGGGTTAATTAACCCTCGATATTCTACTGTCGAAGTTAAATCCTTCGACTTCGAATATCGAAGTCGAAGGATTTACCGCAATTCGTTAGATCGAACGATCGAAGAAAAAATCGTTCGATCGATCGAACGATTTTCCTTCGACCAAAAATTTGTTAGAAAGCCTATGGGGACCTTCCCCATAGGCTAACATTGAGGTTCGGTAGGTTTTACTTGGCGAAGTAGGGGGTCGAAGTTTTTTTTAAAGAGACAGTACTTTGACTATACAATGGTCGAATAGTCGAAAGATTTTTAGTTTGAATCATTTGATTCAAAGTCATATTCGAAGGTTGAAGTAGCCAATTCGATGGTCGAAGTAGCCAAAAAAATTATTCGAAATTCGAAGTTTTTTTTATTCTATTCCTTCCTTCACTCGAGCTAAGTAAATATGCCCCACAGTGTTCAAATTAGCTAGATCTCAGGAGAATGTAATATAGGCTAGTGCCACACTCAGGAGAATGTAATATAGGCTAGTGCCACACTGGGCTGATTCTCAGCCTGTGTATACTGATCTTCTGGCCTCTGCCTGCTCCTGTGCCTGCATTCATGGAAACTGCATTGGCCTAGGTACAGACATGGAGTGGATTATGTCGAGCAAATGCCCACTTAAATATTTCCGCTCTAAAATCCACTCTGTGTGTCAGCATCCAAGCTGATGCAGTGCACATGAGTGCATGCACAGAAGGGGCAGAGGCCAGCAGATCAGAAGTTGCAGGCTGAGAATCAGCCATGCATGAAACTAACCTTAGAAATCAGAAATTCTCAGCTTCTTCTTTGCCTCCACCTTAGTTCAGACACTTAAAGGAGAAGGAAAGGTTAACACTAAGCAAGCTTTATCAGAAAGGACTATGTAAATACACCCATAAACACTCACAGTGCTGCTGCTCTGGGTCCTCCATGAAAAGAGCCACCACATTCCTTTCCTCCTATTCTTTACACCTGGACTTCAGTATCAGATTTCCTTCTCTCAGTTCAAACCTTCTGGCCCAGCTTCCTCCTCTCCCTTTCACTCCTACCTCTTTCCCTCTCTCCCTCTCTTCTCTCTCCTGTAATATGAGCTGATAGTGGAGCCAGCAGCGAGAAACGCAGGCTGGGAAGATACCTTGGAAGTTACATTACCCAGGAATGATGTGGCAGCTGTTATCTTATCTTACACAAACATAGGTAGCTTCTATGACTCAGCTATGGTAAAGCATTCTACAGAATAAATATAGCGTTCTAGCCTGCACTATTGTGGCTAATCTAATTATAAGAAATTGCATCAGTAGCTTTCCTTCTCCTTTAAACTGCCTGCTGTAAATTCTGGGCCTTTATGAGTTAGGTAACAAGCGGTGCGCCAAACTGGCCAATACATGTCTGCAGATGCAATCTTTATGGGCTTATACACACAGGCTGTTTTTATGCTTTTGATTAGTGATGGGCGAATTTATTCGGCAGGTGCGAATTTGTGGCGAATTCTTCAACTAAGCAAAACGCCCTGAATTCGCCCATCACTACTTTTAGGGGCCAATTCATTAACTTGAGTGAAGGAATAGAAGAAAAAAACCTTCGAATTTCTAAGTGTTTTTTTGGCTACTTCGACCTTCGACTACGACTTTGACTTCGAATCGAAGGATTTGAACTAAAAATCGTTTGACTATTCGACCATTCGATAGTCGAAGTACAGTCTCTTTAAGAAAAAACTTTGACCCCCTAGTTCGCCACCTAAAAGCTACCGAACCCAATGTTAGCCTATGGGGAAGGTCCCTATAGGCTTGCCTAACTTTTTTTGGTCGAAGGATAATCCTTCGATTGTTGGATTAAAATCCTTCGAATCGTTCGATTCGAAGGATGTAATCGTTCCATCGAACAATTATTCCTTCGATTGTTCGATCTAAGTATTTGTGCAAAATCCTTCGACTTCGATATTCGAAGTCGAAGGATTTTCATTCCCCAGTCGAATATCGAGGGTTAATTAACCCTCGATATTCGACCCTTGATGAATTTGCCCCTAAATGTACATTTGAGGTGCAGGTTTGAGCACACCTAAACACTCTAGCTAATTGATTTTATTATGTTCTACTCATGAGTGTTTGGAGTTGCATTACTCCATTTGTGATTTATTATGTTTCTTTAGATGCAACATGCTGAATTTCCTTGTGCTGGACATTTAGAAAGAAATATGGGTTGTTTTTAGAACTGCCAAAACGCTACATTTAAAAACACATATAAAGGTAATATGTGCATTTTTGCACTCTCAGCATGTATTTCTAAATGCATTAAAAAATGCCTGTGTGTATGAGCCCTACAGTATTACCCTGAATAATCAAGTTTGAAGCAAACTACAAATGGGCTATACCCTTAAATATGAAAAAAATCATTATTGAATGTGACTTACTGTCAGCAGTGATATTTATTTCATCCGTGATTGTAGGGATAACTGATATATCTGTGCCTAAATAAAAAATATAATTTATAATTTTGATAAACTGGTCCGTTCAAAACAAAATAAGTTAGCTGTTATGTATTGACTGTTAAACTGTCATTCTGCTCTGCTGATAATTGTTTCCCAAGCATCTGCTTCTCTGTCTGTTCTTCCTCCCAACTTTTTGGCAGTTAATATTAATCACAAGTGCATGTAAATATGTTTTATTTCAAGAGTTATGGTGGCCATACACACACCAGTCTTTGTACAGCTAATACAGGTATGGGCCCTGTTATCCAGAATGCTCGAGACTTGGGGTTATCCAGATAAGGGGTCTTTCTGTAATTTGAAACTTCATACACTAATTAGGTTATGTAATAAATGGTACTAAGTTTGCCCAGGGACAGTTACCCATAGCAACCAATCAGCAGGTAGAATTTACTAGTCACCTATTTAAATGCAAACATTTTCTTGGTTGCCATGGGTTACTGCTTCTGGTCAAAGTGCCTTATATTACATATGGGGGTTTGTCTGCTAAAAATCATTTAAACATTAATAAAACTGCAATAGAATTGTTGTGGCATCAATATGGATTAATGATATATTAGTTAGGATCAAATACAAGGTACAGTTTTTTTTATTACAGAGAAAAAGGAAACAAGCTTCCCATAATTCAGAGCTCTCTGGATAACGGGTATATTTCAACACTTTATCAGCCTATTCAAAATGAGGAAATTCTTGACAAAAAAAACATGAATATTTTTTGTACTTGATCTAGCACTATCTAATATCACTTGCTATTGCTAGAAGTGACCCATAACTGCTAGAACTCAGTCTCACTATTCTCAAGGAAAAAAAAAAAAATATATAAATGTACAAACCACTAAAAATGGTATGAAAAAAAAGAAAATGTTTCTTTACCTGAAGGTGTTGGTAGTACAACAGTCATACTTTGTACCACATCCTGAATGCTGTCTATAAGAGTTGTAGAGACTGTAGGAATATCTCGAATGTTGGATACCTGTAAGACATGCTTAGTGGATGCAGCTATAGCTTGCAGTTGGGACAAGGGAGCTGTTTGTAACCCTACTGAAACAATTCGGACTCCATCTTGTTGAAGCTCAAGGGCTGGTTGTGTAACATCATCCAGAGAGGATCCAGAAGTCACAACAACAAGAACTGGTGGATACACTGATTTGTCTCTATCAGTCACTCTTTTAAAGAACTGTTCATGTACCTTTGTGAGTGCATTGCCAAGCTTTAGAGATCCACCTTTATAAGCAAATTTATTTTTAATGTGACTTATAACCGGACCCTTTCCCTTGTAGGTGTTTAGCAGAAAACCAATGTCTAAATCATCATTGTACTTTGCCAGCCCAACCCGATATTTGTCTTGACCTATAGGCAATGTAGAGATTATTCTGGTGATTAAGGTTTTCACTTGGCTGAAGCCCTTCTCTCCCAGGTTACTGGAACTGTCAACCAGAAATACAAGATCTGCATACTCGGGTACAGCTTTAATGAAAAAAGGGAAGAAAGAAATACACTATAAATTATTACATGAAATTCAAACTATGCCCTGTAGTTGACAAAATATCAATCTCCTCAAGGAAAATTATGGCTTACCTGCTTTCTGAGTAAAAGATATCTGGAGCCAGCTGAGCATAAGTAGCTTGAAGAGTAGGATCTTCATTTTGATAGTTGACTTGTCACTCTTAATAGTAAAATACTATTGACATTTCTGTAATGAAAATATGTTGCACCCTAATAAAAAAATGTGTTCTGTTCAGTAACCAATAACAAATAATCCAATAATATTTTAAAGCCAGAGTACTATTTAAGATTAATGATAACTTGTGATGCTTAATTATGCACAGAATAACTGCACATGTGTTTGTACACATTTTGATGGGAAGGGACCCTCTTCCCTATCCAATGTTTTTATGGGACAATGAAGTACTTTCTAACTTCATAAGAATGAAGTTCATATTTGCAATTATACTGGTAGATGAACCATATTACACAACTTGATTGATATAAATGTCACTCCCCAATGTTCAGGAAGAGTTTAAGGGAGTCATAAATAAAGCTAAAGGGCACTTCTGCCCCTTCATATAACGTACACTATTTTGAGTAGGACACAGTCTACTTGTATTTTCCTTAATAGTCTCTCCATACCTCCAACACTATCGCAAAAATCGCAAAAATTTAAATGTAATATAAGTTCAGCCACATTTGCTTTCTGAGCGCTCCTTCTCTCTCTGACTATGAAGACCACAAAGCGATGTCTACTAGACATGCTCACTGTCTCTGCTCCAATGGCAATCAATTAGGAATCAGGCCAGGATTTGCGGCGAGGCCACATAGGCCCGGGCCTAGGGCAGCATAAATTAGGGGTGGCATGCCGCCCAGCCACATTATGGGGACCTGTGCATCCCCATTCAATAGCGCCGTTTGCCGGCGCTTATGTGCAGGCGCAAGTGCACTCGTGGCATGCGGGGGGTTGGTTTGGCGCTAGGATCGTGCGGCAGCCCGATCGGACCACACGGCCTAGGGGCGCCTATCCGAGAAATCCGGGCTTGTTAGGAATGCACAATAGGCTCCTCTTTGAGGTCTTCACGGCCAGAGAGAGAAGAAGTGCTCAGAAAGAAAAAAGGGACTGAGATTCACAATGGACAAGGAAGTAATGTAAAGAGCTGTGGTTGAACTACAGTAGCTGTGATAGAGAAAAGAATAAATCTAGATTCATGGAGAAATGCATGTTATTGGGGGGGCTGGTTAGAGTAAGTTTAGAGATAAAAAAAAAAGGTTTGGCATATGGTGATCCACATGACAGAAATTTGTAACATTCCAGGTCCCGAGCTTTCTGGATAATAGATCATATACCTGTATTCTGTTTGAGAATATAAAAATGTGCTGGCACATGGTCCTAAGATGAACTTGTGTACTGAATAACAACTGAACAGACTTTCAGCAATAATACTTACTAGGGGTCATTTATATATTGCAGTGTGCAAAATGTAATTATGGATATAAATAACAATGTTGTTTTGCCCATAATTTTCCCAATAATAAGTCCAATAATTCCGAGTTGTATTCTCCACCATTGTGCCCATTGAATCATTATGTATGCAAGTGTACTTGCATTCAAATTTTGGTTGAAAATTAGATGCAAGTCTGGTGGGCCTGCTGATGCAACCTGCTGGGCCAATGGGCATAGTTGCACACCATTTATCAGAAGAGGCAGAATGGACACATTCAATTCAACCATGTTGAAGTGCAGGATTGTGTTTCCAGTTTCCAAATTCAGCAGTTATCTGACTACTAGGGTTGAATTTACCTTGAATGTACCAGGTAGTGATTTGAACAAGAGACTGGAATATGAGTGGAGGGTCTGGATAGAATGATATATATATAGTTATAAATAGCAATATGACAAACCTATTGTAGCTTTGCAAAGAGGTTCTTTGGTAGTGACCCCCTTTCCAAAGGTGAAAGGAGACATTAAAAATTGCTTATGGGAAGGTCTGGAAACCATAGCAGAAAAATAAAGGGACATATAACCTATTAAAAACATGATTATTTTTATATATGTTGCTTAGATCAGTTTCTGTTACATATGTTCTTTATGTAGAGATAAAGATGAATACTTATTTGCACCAATGAGGAATTTTTGGGACTTGTATACTAGTTGATTACATATTTTGTGAAAAAAAATTACCTGCAAGGACTATACATCTTTTGAGTTCACATACTAGACAGCAAATTGTTTTGCAGACTATTAGAATGGCACTGTAAGTAACTAAGTATTAATAGATAACTATATTAAACCAAACTGGCTTAGCTGGACTGCACAGGAATCAGTATCAGCCAGTATTCCAGGCCAATACCCAGTAGCTTTCTGGAAATATGAGAGTGCAGGCTAGCTGCTATACAGTGTCACTTGGCATAGCCAAAAGATCACAAATGCCCATATGCCATTAGCCTTATAGTATACTATTGGGATATACATGACTGACAGAAAGTACTGAAACAATTTGACAGAAATTGGTTTGGAACATTTAAGCCTCTTCTTTATGGAAGGAAAATGTTTTATTACACATACAGTACTCATACAGTTAAACGGGTAACATACTGTATATAGTATGATTAACAGTCTTTAGTGATTACAAGACAGAATACTGTACAGTCTGTGTAGCTTCTAGTGTAGTTTTCATTGGAATGCTCATCATAAATAGGGATGTAGCGAACGTCGGAAAAAAAGTTCGCGAACATATTCGCGAACTTGCGCAAAAACGCGAGCGGTTCGCGAACGGTTCGCGAACCCCATAGACTTCAATGGGAAGGCGAACTTTAACATCTAAAAAAAAAATTTCTGGCCAGAAAAATGATTTTAAAGTTGTTTAAAGGGTGCAACGACCTGGACAGTGGCATGCCAGAGGGGGATCAAGGGCAAAAATGTATCTGAAAAATCTGCCTGTGTGTGCTTGGAAGAGATAGTGTAGGGGGAGAGCTGTTAGTGATTTCAGGGACAGATGATAGTAAGTTTGCTGGCTAGTAATCTGCTTGATACTGCTCTGTATTGGAGGGACAGAAGTCTGCAGGGATTTGAGGGACATTTTAGCTTAGGTAGCTTTGCTGGCTAGTAATCTACTGTTCTCTTTAAACAACTGCCATACGTTGACCTTGTAGGCATTGTTTGCCCAGTTTTTTTGGACGCAGCCACTGAAGCACAGTTGCCAGAAAAAATATGCCATATAAATGCTGAAAATAGTAATTTTTCGCCATACGTTGACCTTGTAGACATTGTTTGCCCAGTTTTTTTGGTTGCAGCCACTGAAGCACAGTTGCCAGAAAAAATATGCCATATAAATGCTGAAAATAGTCATTTTTTTGCCATACGTTGACCTTGTAGGCATTGTTTGCCCAGTTTTTTTGGTCGCAGCCACTGAAGCACAGTTGCCAGAAAAAATATGCCATATAAATGCTGAAAATAGTCATTTTTTGCCATATACGTTGAGTCAACGTATGGCAAAAAATGACTATTTTCAGCATTTATATGGCATATTTTTTCTGGCCTCTGTGCTTCAGTGGCTGCGGCCAAAAAAACTGGGCAAACAATGCCTACAAGGTCAACGTATACACTACTACAGCGGTGGATACGGATTACGTAAAATATATGAATGCTGCTTGAAAAAAAGTAACTCAAGTGGTTTTTCTAGAGACGATAATATTATCAATATTTAGACAAAATGTGAACAAGCTCACACAGCTAGATGGCGGGTTGAAGAAAACACTGTGCAAATAATGCCTACAAGGTCAACGTATACACTACTACAGCGGTGGATACGGATTACGTAAAATATATTATGGCTGCTTGAAAAAAGTCACTCCGGTGTTTTTTCTGGAGACGGTAATATTATGGATATTTAGACAGAATGTGAACAATGTCACACAGCTAGATGGCGGGTTGAAGAAAACACTGTGCAAATAATGCCTACAAGGTCAACGTATACACTACTACAGCGGTGGATACGGATTACGTAAAATATATTATGGCTGCTTGAAAAAAGTCACTCCGGTGTTTTTTCTGGAGACGGTAATATTATGGATATTTAGACAGAATGTGAACAAGGTCACACAGCTAGATGGCGGGTTGAAGAAAACACTGTGCAAATAATGCCTACAGGGCAAATAATGCCTAAAAGGTCAACTTATACACTACTACAGCGGTAGTAAAATAAAAAAAAGTAAAAAAAAAAAAAATGAATATTAAAAAAAAAAATTAAAGTTGGTGCTGCTGAACTACTAGGAGCAGCAGATTAGCACACCAGTCCCACTCCCCAACACTGCTAGACTAATAGCACTGGGCTCTTATAGTAGTAGTAGTAGTAGTAGTAAAACAACAAAAAAATAAATAAGAGCAGTCCTTACAAGGACTACTGTTATTGCAGCAGTCAGCAGATGAGATCAGAAGCAGGACAGCTGCCCACTGCAGCTACATACAGAGCACTGCAGTAGAAGGTAGATTACTAGCCAGCAAAGCTACCTAAGCTAAAATGTCCCTCAAACCCCTGCAGACTTCTGTCCCTCCAATAACAGAGCAGTATCAAAACGATTACTAGCCAGCAAACTTTCAACTGTCCCTGAAATCACTAACAGGCAGCAGCTCTCTCCCTACACTATCTCTTCAGCACACACAGGCAGAGTGAAAAAACGCTGCAGGGCTTCGGTTTTTATAGGGAAGGGGAGTGGTCCAGGGGAGAGCTTCCTGATTGGCTGCCATGTACCTGCTGGTCTGGGGTGAGAGGGCAAAAAAAAGCGCCAACAATGGCGAACCCAAAATGGCGAACGTCGCGCGACGTTCGCGAACTTCCGGCGAGCGCGAACACCCGATGTTCGCGCGAACAAGTTCGCCGGCGAACAGTTCGCGACATCTCTAATCATAAAGTCATTGTTATTGAGCCAGAAGATTCTGTTGCCAGGAAGTCTTGCACTCCCCTTAGTAATGAGGTGATAGCCACGTGGAATATTACTTATTTTCAAACCTATTGCTCAACATCTTTATATTTTCCTGAACAAGAAAATATCCATAGAGAAGTTGAAAGAATTACACTTAAGAAGTTACTTAAAGTGGTAAAAGCTTTTTAATCTGGATTGTTAAAGCAACACAGCACTACAGTATAAAACTTTTTCCAAGTTCCATTTGGTACAAGAGGAATCCCAATCCCAGCCTGCTCAGTTTACACTTTCTTGACTTCATGCAATTATGATCAAAGTTTTTTTTTTTTTCTGCCTTGGAACAACTATATCTACCCTTGGAAAGACACTTTAGACTACAATCAGTTTGCTAGCATAGAGTCTGAAATGAAAGATAAGCAATGAAAAATAGGAATCACAACAAAACGTAAGCCTCATTGTCAGTCTGTTTTCTGGTTGCCAGAGTCAGTGACTCCATACTGCAGAGATACAGAATCTATGAATGCAACATATCTGTGTAGTATGTTGTGCAAATAGGAAAATAGCATACACGTTTAACTTCCAAAGAGGGCAGATCAAAGATTCCACTCTTACTGTAGAGACACTGTAAGGACACTTCTATATAAAGAAGCTCCTGGGAAGAAATAAACTCAAGCCCAGACCACACATTAAGAAGGATTGGGTCAAAACATTTGTCATGATCTAATGTGGGTACAAACTGAATACTGAGTGGATCCAGTCAAGCAAACCTGTGTCTAATCTGGATCCACTGACCTGAAACTGCAACCCAATAAGTTCCCCTACCTAGAGCCATTACCTGTCACAGACCACAAATAGTTTACTTACCTGCTGCACCTGAGTTTGAAGGCACCTAAAGTAAGCCCCTGCCATGATCAAATGAACACCTGCTCTACACCCCCCTCATCTCTTCAGCACTACTGGGCCCTTTGCTACCCTCATGTGCACCTGATGCCATAGTAAGGGAAGGAGAGGCTGAATTTCTAATAAATAAATGGTGCCCTCGACCCATATGTACACCCCTGAACACCTTGACCTGTTTACAATTCCCAACCCCCAGGAGCCCCATCACTCACCTCCCTCAACTACTTCGCAATTCAACTGATTCCCGGCACTGGGGACAGGGCGGGTAGGTTCAGATGTTGCCCTAGGCCCACAAATGCAGGCCTGGGGAAGACTGTGAGAAGAAGTATGTGCCCAGTGCCCCTCCAATGTTGAACCCTAGGCACATGCTTCTACTCCCCTTTTGTTCTGACCCTACATTCAAGATGTTAATTCAAAGATTATCTCTGCAGACTACGTGAATAGTGGCAGCAGACTTGTGCCCAGTGAATCACACAAAAACTTCATTAAAATGCCAAAATGACAGGAAACCCCACTCTGAGAAACATTTGATGCAACTATGTCCAATTCATCATCGCTGGCAGTGGGCTGTGGGCACAAATTAGTGCTTGGCTGCGATGACACATGGAATAGCGGGAAAGAAGCTGCATCAAATCATAAATCAATATAATATTTAAGTAATATTTTCCATGGAGCCGAATGCAGAATTAAAATGGACATGGTAATTAGGGGGTGTGGACATAAAATGGGCATGGCCAAAAAATCTTTTTGCTACGCACGGCACAAGTTTTTGTACCTCTTTTCGTTTTTCGTTGGCAGGTATGAATTATGATTATGAGGAAGAGATTACTCTATCTGAGCTAGTAGGTGATTTTCTACACATCTGTCCCCTAATTTTAAATAGTAATATTTTTCAATGTGTCTGTATATTATATAAAGTGTGACTGCCTTCTTTAATAATTTGTGCTGCAGTTTATTACCCAAGTTTATTACCCAGTTATTACCCAGTTTATTACCCAAGTAATGATCATATTATATGCCTTTATTTGTCTTTCTAAGTTACAGTACTGCAAACCCTGTATAAACTTTATTTGCTTAATTTACTTCACTTGCAACAAAAAATATAACAGTGGTATGTCATTCATTTCCCAGGAACATCTGAGTACTGGGGTGTTTTCTGAACAAAGATTTTTAGTGAAGCAGTATTCAGTTGTATGAGATTAAATCAAATGTGAAAAACTGGCTGTGCAAAAATTTGGGTACCCTTGTAATTTTGCTAATTTGGATGCATGTAACTGCTTAATATTGACTACTGGCAACACCAAATTGATTGGATTAGCTCGTTAAGACTTGAACTTAATAGGCAGGTGTGTCCAATCATGAGCAAAGGTATTTAAGGTGGTCAATTGCAAGTTGTACTTCTGTTTGACTCTCCTCTGAAGAGTGACAGCATGGGATCCTCAAAGCAACTCTTTAAAGATCTGAAAACAACGATTGTTCAGTATCATGGTTTAGGGGAAGGCTACAAAAAGAGGTTTAAACTGTCAACTGTAATGTAATCAGGAAATGGAAGGCCACAGGCACAGTTGCTGTAAAACCCAGGTCTGGCAGGCCAAGAAAAATACAGGAGCAGCATATTTGGAGGATTGTGACTGGTTACAGACAACCCAAAGATCACCTCCAAAGACCCGCAAGATCATCTTGCTGCTGATGGTGTATCTGTACATCGTTCTACAACATCTGTATGGCAGGGTGATGAGAAAGAAGCCCTTTCTGCACTCACAAACAAACACACAAACAGATTTGCTTGTTGAATGCAAAAGCTAATTTAGACAAGCCACAGTCATTTTGGAACAAAGTGCTTTGGACTGAAGAGACAAATATTAAGTTATTTGATCATTACAGAAAGTGCTTTGCATGGTGGAAAAAGAACACCGCATTCCAAGAAAAACACCTGCTACCTACTGTCAAATTTGCTGGAGATTCCATCATGCTGTGGGGCTGTGGGGCTAGTTCAGGTACCGGGCCCTTGTTAAAGTCGAGGGTCGGATGAATTCAGGCAGAATGCAAAATAGATAGCCTTTTGGCCATTTTGGACCACCTGGTCCTTTTTCAAGCTGACACTGGCTGTGCCAGATGTAATTCTGAAATAAAGGCAGTTTTACTGTAAAATGGGAGTGTTGCTATCTATTTTGGATTCTGCCTGAAGGATGTGAAGGTGAACACATTAATTGGCGTGCACCCCTCAAAGTAAGCTCCTACAAATGTAAATGCTGGATGACCGGATGAATTCAACCCAAAATCAACAAATTCTTCAGGATAATGTTCAAGCATTAGTCACAAAGTTGAAGTTACGCAGGGGTTGATTTGAAGATTTTTGATTACGTTTATAACAGGTATGGCAATGTTAATTTAAAAAAAATGTATGTTTCATTTGAAAAGGACTTGTAATATATAGATATTTGTATCTGAGTGAAAGCTACCCATTAAATTGTTACAAGCTTGTTATACAATTTTGTGTGTTCAACAAGCTTTCTAATGGTCTTGCTTTAGGATGAATAGTCCTGCATTACAGACTCAGAAGGGACAGAGCTTCATCAGATGCAGCAGTTTCTAGAAATAAACTGGGCATCACCAAGAAATATCAGAAAGGGCTTCACAATGCCCCAACTTCTGTCTGGTTTGCAAATGTTGGGGGTTTTGCAGAGACCCTGCAAATAATCAGATCTTTGTACACTGTAATTCATAGCCCTGCACAGTGTCGGACTGGGCCTCCGGCATACAGGAAAACTCCCGGTGGGTCCAGGTGTCAGTGGGCCTCTTGCTTGTAAACATATAGCCTATATCGTGGTCATTGCCTATTTGTTTATGGGGGAAATGTTTAAAAAAGTAGGAAAGTCGTTAACCACTTGGGGGTGTCAAATGTTAGGCCCCCCAAAGTGAATGTATTTACTTACCTGAAACCCCGGGGCAGTGCTCATGTCAGCAGAATACTGTACCAGCCCATGGTTATTCCAGCGAGCACCATGGATCGCTTGTAAGTAGTAAGTAGATATAAAAGACTACAAAATAAAGAGTTTGAGCGAGGAAAGGAGGAATAATAGTAAAATCATGCATGCATGTTTGCACTGGGTCTAATCCATTTTATCAAGGATTAAGTTAAAGTCTGTGAGCTGAATATTTTTTTGTGGAGATGAAGCCTGTTTTTAAATGTTGACAAAACTCCAAAACAAATTACATACTGCTATTAGTCCAGATCAATTTTTTTTTCTGTTAGTAACTATAAATTCTTTCAGTCTCTGACCATAACTAACCTGCACTCCACAGCAAGTTGCGTCTGACTAGTTGCTATAGGCTGCTTGACTTGTTGCAAAGTTTGTGACTTGTATTACATAACCATGTCCCTGTTTAAATGCACAGACCTATTAAGAAAAAAAAACAGAGAAGGAAATCAGGTTTTCTAAACTGTAAGAAAATCCAGCTGCTAACTTAATTTCTTTTCAAAAAGTAAAAGGCCCTTTCATACATGACAATTTTCTGCTTGCAAATCTAACCACTCTCTAATTTCCCCTAAGCTCAACGTTGTATATTTACAGTACTTTCACCGCACTGGGAGTTTAAATTCACAGCAAATCAAAAATACAGCTTCTAAATGTATCCAGCTGGAAATGCATTGACAGTTTGCCATTACTCTATTCTTTGCACCTGTGCTTACATCCTGGGGGTTTTATACTCAAGCCAAAAGAGATGATTGGTGGAACTTGGCTGGGCAGATTTTGAGTTGACATCATCTTACAATATGAAAGCCAGGTTTATGTTGAGCTGTGTGAAATGGATAGAGCCCAAAACCTGTTTATCACACTGCAGGATTGTTAACAATGCCGTTCTTGTGACTTTTGTGAACAAGGGAATACAAATGGCAAATGAATAGGGCACACAAACAAATCTATGGCCATTTAATTGAAGTTAGCACAGTTGTAGGAAAATGAAAGATTCCAGGCTTGGCCTTCTGCCCAGACCCTAACTGTTATTATCATCCTTCTCCCTGTCCAGCTCCCTCTTTCCTTACTTTGCTGATTCCCTATACAGTGCTTGATAGATACAAACCAAACATCTGTCAAAATCATTTAGGGATATTGCTATATGCCTATATTGCATTTGCATCACAGCTTAAGAAAATGGCCCAATAAATGCTCATAGGGTAACACGTCACTTTTTTTCTTAAATTATTTTGGCAAAAAAAGAAAAAAACATGTTTTATGTATTTATATTATCTTCATACTTTAAAAAGAAAAAGACAATTAGGGTTTTGTTTTTGTTCAGATTGACTAGTAACTGCTAGGTTCCAACTTGAGCTATAATTCTTTAGTCAAGGTCCTGTATTATTGTTCAAATAACATTTTGAACAATATGAATAAGACAACTGCCTGTCAGGGCTGAGCAACTCTGACAGGTTGGAGTCAGGACCAAGAAGGAAGCTGTATGCAAAAAGTCCAATCTGTGGTATCCAAACAGTTAAAGGACTAGTATGGGAGGCCTATGACTATGTATCGTTTGATATGAAACACGTCAGGATATGTTTTTAACAAGTTGAAATAAAGTTCATTACTTTTAACAAGTGGACACCGAGTGCTCGTCAACTTCTTCTTTTAAATACTAGTAAACCTTTAAAATAAGTGAATGTAAAATTGATGAGAGTGCTATTCTGAGCCCTTTTGTAATTTATATTTATAATTTATTTTCTTTTTATTCCAAGATATTAAGGGATACATATGCTGTTAATATGAATGAATTTTGTTCCACCAGCGCCACCTGCTGGTCAGTTTCTGACCAGTCTGACCACCAAGTAGTCAAGGAAGTTGTCAGGAGAAAGAGGCTGCTCTGATGTTCTTGTGCTTAGGAAAGATTTGATAAAGGTTTATAATTGTTTTCCTAAATATCACAGCAGGAGGTGATGCTGGTGGAACAAAATTCATTCATATTAACAGTACTTGTATCCCTTAATATCTTGGAATAAAAAAGAAAATAAATAATGAATGTTAATTATAAAAGGGCTCAGAATAGCACTCTCGTCAATTTTACATTCACTTATTTTAAAGGTTTACCTTTAAAAAAGTCTGTAGTCATATCCTGGCAAAAGAATAAGGAATAATGAAGTCAGGAGTCAAAGCAAGAAGAAGAATTATAGTGCACCCAGGAACACTCAGGAGTAGAGCCTATATTCGGCATTGAACCCAGGACCTCAACATACATTTATTTCAAATTTGGCGTCAAATCAAGAGGCAATGACATCACTACGACACAAGGCTCGTGGCTCATGGGCACCACCATCTTGGCTGCAGTGTCGAAGAGGAGGGCCATTAAGCACTCCTCACACTGCCATACTGTGGGGCTTCCTGACAGAAAGCCAGTTAGGTCTGTGAAAAAGGCTGCTTGCTCTTGTTGATGCTCCTGGAAACAAATAAACTGCCCATAGTTTTATTAATCTGCCAAAAGGTCGAAATTATGTTAACAACTGTGCTTGCAAATATTAGATTGTAATTAAACTTTGGAAAGGTCCATATAGCATAGTTTCAGAACTTACAGTAATAAAAATGTGTTTAACGCTTCTAGCCCCGTGTGCTCACCTTTTTACACCAGACAGGATCCGGGGGGGGGGGGTCCATGAGGGCGGCAAAGAGGGCCAGGACGCTAGCGCAGAGAGCAAAATTGTGCTCTCTGCGCAGGAAGAGAAGAATTTCCAGTTTGAAAACCGGAAATTCGGCTCCTAAAGTACCAGGAGCACCATTTTTGCCTACCTAGTGGGGAGCTGCCATCGGAGGCGAAATTCTCAGTTAGCCCTTATTGACGAAGCACCCCTGATCAGTTGGGCCTCTGGCCTTGGAAAATTTGGAAAACATGTTATTGCGCAGTGTTGCTTTAGGCCTTCTCTGTAGTTGGTAGACTCAAATCATGTGTAAATCCTTCATTATATAATGTAAATTGCTGTAAGTTCAGCAATAGTTCAGCAATATTTGGATGAAGCAGCACTGGTGTGGGAAGTTTCCCTTTAACACATTCCATAAGCTGTGGCTTATCATTACGAAAGCTTTTCTGAGACATGAGTTTGGCACTTGTGTCATCCAGACAGGGTTGAAAATGTAAAGCCTTATCAGGGACAGCTGAAGCCTGTGATTTGAATATACTATTTGGAAATAAGGCCTATTCTGTTTTGACATAACTCCAAAACAAACTACAGACCGCTTAGTCCAGGTCAAAAGTTGTTTCCATCAGTAACCATAAATTCTTTCAATGTCTGTCCATAGCTGACCTGCACTCCTCTGCAGTAGCTCTCTTGAGAGTGTCTCTATTTTTGCTGCATTCCAAGTTTCTTTATGCACAAGGTCAGCTTCATCGTAATTTCTCTTGCCAGCAACAGAGCTTTACTTTATTTTTCTGGACCAGTCCTACACCCAGCAGGTATGCTCACTAGTATCATACGGCATTCCTTCATTCTTGCTTTCCTTGGTGCTAGCTCCTCTCAAGTATTGGTCAAAAAAGCCTCTTCACTGTGTTTACTGTATGTTGTCCTGCAGAGATGCCTGTGAGATGCAATTCTTCTTTAGGGCAAGATACAAAGGCATCTGACCTCCAGCACTTACGTGCATGTCATTCATCTGCAAGCGATTATATCTTGGCACCAAATGTTGTAGATGGTTAAAAACATGACACTCAAAGTCCCCCAAATTGTCCTGTGTGAAATAACCTTATTCTGTTTCCAGGAACAGCTAAAATGTTGTCTCAACAAAAACATGGTATAATTAAACTATTATTTTTGAATAGTATAACATGAACCTATATCACAGAATATGTAACAGTGATGTTTTAAATGCATATTATAAGCTTTAATACACCACTACAATGTATACTGTAGCTGTCAGAGTGAGGAAGAGTCAGAAATAAACAGATCAGACAAGCTCTTGCATGCATGATTCCATGTGTAGTTGCTAAACTACAACTTCAAACATTCACTGATTCATTAGTAAGGGTTAACGTTTGAAGGGAACATTAGTGATGGATTCTTAAGGGCAATGGCACATACATAGGTGCTGCTAGTGCACTCAGTTTGCTGCTGTTTGAAAATGTGGGAGTGAGCATTTCTTAAGTGATAAAGTGAGAGCATGGCAGGGATAGAGCAATTACCGTACTGTATAATGCTATTCAATGCAATTCACCTGCCTATGGTAATGTCTCACACGAGTGATGACTTGCCCAATGAAACATTGCCACAATGGACGGTAAAACTTTTTCTAACTCCTCTAGGGCTAGTGACTCAGTTGATGCTAGAGAACTTGCCAATGAGAACAATGTCAGACTGGCCCACCAGGATACCAGGAAAACTTCCGGTGGGCCCTGGTGTCAGGGGGCCCTTGAGCTGCTAAAGATTTGGGCTATTTCATGGCTATTTCCTATTTCTTTGAGAACAAAGAGGTTAAATATATGGAATACTAGATTATAGTATCTAAAGAATAGAGACTATGAGAATAGAGGTTGAGTGAGGAGAGGAAGAATAATAGTACTGAGAGTGGGCCCCTGGTCTAAGGTCCTTTGGTGGGCCCCTGGTCTAAGTTTTAGGATGGGCCCCTGGTGTCCCAGTCCGACACTGAATGAGAATCCCGTGTGCCCTGTTTACACCGGATTCTGTTCTTGGTCATTGCTGAGTGCTGAAATCAGTGAACTATTGAAAAAAATAAATAGTGGATATGTTACACTGGGGGTTAATACTTTCCTCTGGGTGTGTTTGATGCTACCAGAGGCTCTGGAAGCTTCCTGTCCGCCCCAACAACATGTTAACTGTTCCAAGCACCGATAGCTCCCTGGGGCAACTTAGCATAGAGCTTGCTTGGATAAGCAGCCTGGGTTTTAGCACGTCTTCATTCTCCTAGCAATTATTAAGAATTCCTTGGAAACCAATACATACTGAGAATGTTCTAGCCATTTGTTGTAGCCATTTTCATTGGGCGTTGTAATGCTAATAGGAACCAAAAAGCAGAACCCCCCCCCCCCAAGTGTAGTAAGAGAACCCCTACTAGTATTGCTCTTCACTGATACTTTTTCAGGTTCCCAGAACTTTCTGTGCCAATACCAGTAAAGAACCCATAACACTGCAGAGGGAAAGGCTGTACAAGCAAGATACCAACAACAAATGTACAACTCAAAAAAAACCAGGAAACAGGAAGAGGTCAGGGCATAAAAACAGTAGTACAGTAGTAGAAACAGGGAGGAGTCAAAACCAGCAATGCTTATAGGAGACATACAATATAGTGTTAGCTATACATCCTACTATTGTATGTCTCCTTCCTTTTAGTGTATAGTATGAAAGAAAAAAATTGGTTGAAATCTTGTTTTACCTACAGTATATCAAATTTACAAAGAGATCCTTTCAGCTCATTATCTACGCTGAAATGAAAACTGAGCGTATTCTTTAATTTTTCCACATGACAGGAAATGGTCATAACTGTGAGTGACAAGCATAACTCTGCAGTAGTAGTAGCAGCCCATGTCCTGCTGTCCATGTCACTCCAGGTTCCGACTGGAATTCAAAATCAAAAATGAAATTATTTGAATACAATAAAGTAATAAAAATATAAAGCAGTGTTGCCCTGCACTGGTAAAACTGTTGTCTTTGCTTCAGAAATGCTACTATTGTTAGTAAGCTGCTGTGTAGCAATGAGGGTAAGCATTCAAAGGAGAAAAGGCTCAGGTTACACAGCAGATACCAGATATGCTCTGTAGAACATAATGTTGTTTTCTGTTATCCACTATTTATCCTGTGCCATATAGCCTTTTTACAATTTCTGCCATTGCTATACATCAGCTTGTTTATATAAACTATAGTAGTCTTTCTGAAGCAAACAGATCAGTTTTACCAGTGCAGGGCAACACTACATGATATTTTCATTACTTTAAAACACTTTAATTTGTTGGTGATACTGTTCCTTTAAAGGGCAATTCACCTTCATTAGCAAAACTGTGATAACACCTAAAAACTTTGTTCAAACTTTCATAACCTGCCAAATTTTGTAAAACTAACATGGTAATTATGGGGTGGGGCCACAAAAAGGTGTGGTCAAACATATTTTTGTCCCTCTTTCTATTTCCAATATTTTAGGAAGTACGTTAATACCAACAGCTAGAGTGCCACCTCCTGATGTACTATTGTAACTTGTAACTGTAAGGTCCACAAGGACGGCTCACCCTGGTGGTCTAGTGGCCGGCGGGGACTCCCACCATGCGCTGCTGTCTTCTTCCAGCACCAGCTCTCCAATGGCGCACGCTTCCTGCTTTTACGCACCCGCGTGATGACATCATCGCGCAATAGCACGCGATTCAAATATATTTAAAGGGACTTTTGTATGCAACACATTGCCCGTTGTTAGATTCAGCTTAGTTGGTTCCTAATCCTTTCTGATTATCCTGGTTTTGACCCTTGCCTGCCTGTTTTGACCATTCTGACCTCCAAGCTGACCATTGCCTGACTGACTATTCTACGCTCTCCAATTCTGATCCTAGCCTATCTGACCATTCCTTGAACTCTGCTTGCACCTACCCGGCCTGTCTGACTATTCTTGAACTCTGCTTGTGCTGGCCCAGTCTGCCTGATGGCACTTGTCTGTCTGGCCTATCTGCTGAGCTGTTTGCCTTCCATCCAGTATCTTTGGTAAAATGATTGTGTCCCTTTGCTCATCCAGAACCTTTTGCTTTACTCCTCTCTTATTAAGACCTGTCGGCATCCAATAAGCGGAGGACTCCTCCCAAACTGAAAGGCGACTGTTTTAGGCAGAAGTAAGAGCCGAGACCAGGAAGCCTAGCACTGGTTCAGGATTTAGGGTGCCGAACGTGACAACAACTGACCAGATTAAAATAGTAGCAGTTGTAGCTTTGTGACAGATGGAGGGTCATCTGCTCAAAGTAAAGAACATGCTTGCTTTTCATTTTCCAATAGCATATATCAGAACTGCCTGCACCCTTGACTGAAAGTAGTTTTTCAGAGACCGCTGGAGGACCACTGTCTGATATGTGCTATTGGATACTGACAAAAAAGGTGATGATGGCTCCCCCAGCTATTACAGAACAAGAACGCATTGTACCCTTAGCTGGAGGAAATTTAACAAGGACAATTTGAGGGTTGTGAACAATAGAGGTGTCACAATTGTGAACAATGCAGGGGAGATTACAAGTATGAAGCTTACTGTCTGAATTTGAGGTGTAACCATTGCAGGGCCAGTTAATCTCAGTACTGATACCTTTTAAAACGTATACAAGTTAAACAGGCACAGCGGGCAGACTTTCATGTGGGGGGCCACACAAGGGGAGTCAGGGTGCCATTTGGATAGCACGGCATTAGACTTTCAAATACTCAAGAAATATGCTATTATTTTTAAAGTTAATGCTGAAATATCAACAATCAAGATTTAATTTTAGATGATAAAAAAAAATGTATTGTCAATTTTTCTCACTCTTTTTTGCTGCAGTTTCCTCAGATAAAATATGTAGGTGCTTAAATCTGCTGAGATTAATTTAAATCAATGGGCAAATCTGTAACTGAATGGAAATATTCCCTTAACTTCACTTAGTTACGATATCTCAAGTTGCTTTAACATTAAAGTCTTTGTGAACCTTGTACAATTCAACATTTCCCATGCTTGAGTTAGAGAAGAACTGAAAAGTTTGATAAATCTCCATCGTATACGTTATGTTTATTCTGTGCCTTGATCTACTAAACAGATAATTAGAATATAGTTTTAATAGCTTTACATTTTCTTTATTTTATTAAACACATGACATTCCCTCCATTTACCTTGTAATAACAACCAATATTTTTCGCACCGTGTATTTTTACAGAGGTAAAGTCATTTTCAGCAAGTGTCAGTGGATGTTAACCAGACACTACATAATTTACCATAAACGTGCGATTTTTGGCAAGCATTCTCTAAGCCTGTATCATTTTACTTACAACTGAAAGTTACATTTTCTTTAACTCCCACTTTCATGGGGGGGGGTATAAGCTATAAACTTCAACATTTTGGAGTAAATTCTAAAAGGTATGTGAAATGCATGAACTAGAATTGTCAAAACACCAATCAATACCAGTAAGATATTTTACTTCTACATTCTCCAGTCCATTAGCAACAATTTAGGCATGGCAGTAGCTAACAGAAAATGTATTCTTTATATGCAAAATTTAACTATAATACTTTTTTCTGTATTTTATCCACTCAAGTTAGTGCTGCCACCTTTAGGGTAAGGGCATGTATAGGGGGAATTCACAAAATATTAATATTGAGACAAAATAAAAGTGGAGATAAAAATGTCAGATTTCCCACCAAATTCACAAACCTCTCTCTCCACTTTTGTGAATGTGTCTTTTAAACAGACAGTTTTCAGGTTTTGTCTTCGCAAAACATTTTTAAAGACATTTTTTCTGAATTTGTCTTTAGCTCTTAAAAACCTGTCAGTCAGATATCAAATTGGAATTTCCGGAGGAAGGGTTTATTTTACCTAGGAAAATTATCCATTATTTTTTTCAGGATAACCTGGGCTTTCTAAATCTGCCTATACGTTTGTGTAATTCCACTTCTGTAACAAGATATAAATACAAAAATGGCTATATCTATATATATATATATATATATATATATATATATATATATATATATTTATATCTATCTATCTATCTATCTATCTATCTATCTATCTATCTATCTATCTATATATATATATATATATATATATATATATATATATATATATATAGGAATTTGTATCAGAAATATGTCTTAGGTCATGTGTCTTAGGTCATGTGCCAAAACTAAAAAATTCCCTGGGGGGTTTTACTTTTCCTTTAGATCATATATTCACTCAAATTGCTAATATTGCCTCATTTATTAAGATATAACTAGTAAAATAATGCAAATGTGAGGATTTACACGTATAGGGTTAGACAGAAACGTGTGCCCTAATTATGAGATGCCAAATCCCTATTAATAAACTAATAACTCCCCAATGGGGCACCTACAGGACGTGTGAAATTAAAATTGGGTGAAGCAAAGCAGAGCACATTATTTTAGAATTCATCTGACAACTATGGAAAAGTTATACTGAGCTTTACTCCATTTTTAAAATGTCGGGAGAAAATGTTGTTTAAAATGTCGTTTTTATGTAGTTTGAAAGACAAATTCGTGAAAGTTTCTGTAAAGTTTCACTAAAAAAGGAAAAGTGGTGGTTGAGTCTGAATTTGGGCGGATTTCTGTTTCTGAATATGGAGAAAGTATTTTACACCAGTTTACCACCACTTTTACTCCAAAAATGGTCTCTCTCAACTTTTGTGAATTTCCCCCATAGTGTTTTTATGTTGCATTTTTAAAAATGTTTATACTGGCGTATATACGCCCACAAAATCACACTGCACTTTTTCATGCATTTTTTCCAGGATTTGTCTTCCCACAATGCAATTTTCAGAAGTTTACATTTCCCAGAATACGCATGCAGAAGAACCTTCAAGTGTGTAATGAATTAAATCATTAGGCAGCGTCATTACAGCATCGTGTAAATTCAACAGCTAGTAAGAATTTTGCTGCTATACTGGTAGAAGCGGTGTTTTTTATTGAACAGTGGCAGATGATATGGCTCACAGCAATGACTCTCCAAGGCTCTCCAAGTAAAATCACAGCAATCAGTGGAAAACCTTTTTTTCTTTATGATATTGCCAGTAGACCTCTCTTAGGGAGTATAGTACAATGTGTCTTGGTGATTTTCGCCAACACTAGGGATCCAATGGGGTATCTTGCTTGGCACGTTCCCTGCTCCTGAGCACAACCACTTGTGTCTCTGTCTGGCGGCTTGATCACTGTAAGGGTTGTTGGAGCCATAAAGCGATTATTACAAAACTTCTGAATCTAAATAAACTGTCCCTAACCAGAGCTGTCACCTGCTCAGATCCAGTCCTGTACCCACCTCCACGCAATGTGAGATCCAGGAAGGGAGAACCCTGAGCACATGTGTTCTCCCTTTTAAACACTTCCATCTACTGGGCAAACCTTGAACTTGCTCAATTCCAATGGACCCAGGAAGGGAGTCCATAGCTGCCTGGGTAAGTGAAAGAACCACTTTGGACTCCCAAAGACAAGGGGGAACTGTCTGAGTAAATATACCCAAACCTCAGGGTCTGAAGGGTGTATTTAACTTTAGTCTATACATTTAAAGTACATTCATGCCAGTGTTAACAGTTATAAAAAAGTGACTTAAAAACGCCACATTTGCCCTTGCCCTTAGAATCGGCGAAGTTTGGGTATGGGGTGTGGAGGGTGATGTCAGGGGCAAGGCGGATGACATCAGCTAGTGAAGGAGCAGGTAGCGTTTTGGGGCTGGGTCAGTGATGCAAATGCGCTATGTCGCTGTTATCAGTGATTGGATAATCACCTCTTCATTTACTTCACAGTCCTTAAACTGATAGACATAATATTGCTGAAGCAGAGAAAACTAACACAAAATGTTGTACTTTCTGTACTTAGTTATTCTCATACCTCCCAACATTTTGGAAATAGAAAGAGGGACAAAAAGATTTGCCACACGTAGCGCAGTGAATTTTGTTGATCATGCCCATTTTTGTGGCCACACCCATAATGACCATGTTCATTTTACAGAACTTGGCAGGTTATAAAAGTTTGAACACATTTCTGTGGTTTTATGTGTTATTACAGTTTTACTTAATGAAGGTGAATTTCCCTTTAAGCTGCAAGTCACAGTTTCGACAAGAGGCCTGCTTATCTTAAATAGTTATAATTGTTTCTTTGCTTATCTTAAATTGTTACAATTGCTTCTTTGCTTATCTAAAATTTTTATAAAAGTATCGAAATGCGCCTGGGGAGCGTTCTGGGCTCTCTGCCAAAAGCCAATTAAGTTAGAAACATTGTATCTTTTTCTGGTTGTTCAGTGCAGGAGATCAAAGAGAAAATTGGAAAAATTCTGTAAGAAATCTGGAACTGCGGGTTGAATTGTCAAAAAACAGGACAGTTAGGAGGTACATATTCTTGGTTATGATCTGTGGCACAACAGGGATTATAGGGAACTGTTACCTTAAGACATAATTCCCAATTCTTTTCTATTGCATTTTCAAGCAAAATACACTTTATTTAGTCTTTTTTATTTGGCCTAGGGTGGCAGGATTTTAGGTGGCGGCATGCTGCCCAACCACACCCACATTGGTTTAGAAACACTGGGGATGTGCAGGAGATACAACAGTTTTTAAATTTCCCATGTGCCAATCCCCATTGGTCTGGTCCCGATGATGAAAATTTGAGCGAATAAAAGGAAGGAGACGCTAAGCCTAGGGGCGCCAGCTATGTAAATCCGGCCCTGATAATAAAACAGTACCTTGTATATGATCCCAGCAAAGATTTAATTAATCCTTATTGGTAAGAAAACAAGCCTATTTGGGTTTATTTTTTAGCAAAATTAAGGTATGAAGTTCCAAATTTACGGAAACATCCCTTATCCGGAAAACCTCAGATCCTGAGCATTCTGGGATAACAGGTCCCATACCTGTATTGTATTTGATGAATACTATTAGAAGTTGTGTGAACAACTGTACAAGCTGTGCTAGTAACATGGTACATGGTCATTGACATGATACTTTACTATTAAGGATTTAAAAAACTATTGTAAATATAGGCATTAGTGATGGTCGAATTTATTCGCCAGGTGCGAATTCGTGGCGAATTTGCGTGATTCACCGCCAGCGAATAAATTTGCGAAACGCCTACGAAAATTTGCGACAAAAACGGGCGTCAAAAACGGGTGCCGGCGTCAAAAACGAGACGCTGGCGCCGTTTCGCGAATTTTTTGCAGTTTCGCAAAATTCACGCGCAATTCCCTAATTTTTCGGCAAAACTGCGCAAATTCGCCCATCACTAATAGGCATTGTAAAAAAAAAACCTTGGCATGCAACTTTTTTTTCTGGTTTTACACCTCACTGTTCTTGCATTCTGTGTTTTGTAGACAACTTCTGCAGCATTTCCCATTGCAATGCACACCAGCCAGCTCTACCAGTCACTCGCCATATTCATGACTCCCATAAGTTTTTCTATATCAAAAGCAGTTTATATCAAGTCCCATGTGTATAGGGAAAGCTGAGTTTTATCCCTAATTTTCCATGCTGTTGTACAGCATTTGCCATTGCCATGTTGCAAATAATACGTGAGTTTATTTGGTTTCACTTTTAGAGATCAAGGAACATGTTGTGATGGGCTGGCAGATATGTTTTTTTGAGGTGAAAATATTTGTTTCTGTTGAATGCAGTCCTTGGGTTTTGTTCTGAGATTTGAATTAGGGTTTGTTTATTCTAAGGATGATTGCCAATTTGTGGAGATATATTAGGACCAATGAATAACAAATAGTTTTAAGGCTGAAAAATGTAATAAACTAACTTGTGGGCTTTTTTGGCTTTAGTGATCGAAGGCTAATGTTCAGCCTTTAACTCCATTAACTTAAATTGCAAAATATAAAACTTTTTATTTAAAGGAACAGTAACATCAAAATGAAAGTGTTTTAAAGTAATAAAAATATTATGCAGTCTTGCCCTGCACGAGGGCCGGAACTAGGGGTAGTGCCTAGGGTGCAAAGCTGGGGGAGATGCCAGGCATGAACCTTCTGTGCCTCTCCTACTCCCTAGTCCTGTCCCCGCTCTGGCCATCCTCCGGCGTGTGCAGTTGTACCTTTTGCATCTTTTTTTTGTGTGCGCACGGGTCTGCTGCGGATGCACGTGCGAGGTATTTCACGCTTGCGTGTTTTTCTGCACACTTGCACGCCTGTTGGGCACAACAGTCGGGCTGGCCCAGCGATGCCCTGCATTGGTAAAACTGCTGTGTTTGCTTCGGAAACACTGAAACACTACTATTATTTATATAAATAAGCTGCTGTGTAGCAATAGGGGCAGCCATTCAAATAAAAAAAAGGCAGATTACACAGCAGATAAGATCTGTAGAACATAATGGTGTTATCTGTTACCTGTTATCCACATATAGCCTTTTTTTCAATTTCTGCCATTGCTACACAGCAGCTTGTTTATATGAACTATAGTAGTGTTTCTGAAGCAAACAGATCAGTTTTACCAGTGCAGGGCAGCAGTACGTGATATTTTCATTACTTTAAAACACATAAATTTTTTTGGTGCTACTGTTCCTTTAAACGATCCCCGTTTATTTCTTAGAATAAACAAACCCTAATTCAAAACTCAGAACAAAACCCAAGGACTGCATTCAACAGAAACAAATATTTTCACCTCAAAGAGCCATGTCTGCCAGCCCATTACAACATTTTCCTTAATGATCTCTAAAAGCTAAGCCAAATAAATAACATCACGGATTAGCTCTGGCAAGTACTGTACAGCATGGAAATTTAGGGATAAAACTCAGCTTCCCCTATACACATGGGACTTGATATAAACAGCCTATGATGTGGGAAAAAAGTATGCATTAGAATATGGTAAAGGGCTGCATTCCAGACACATCCGTCAGTGTGCATTGCAATGGGAAATGCTGCAGGAGTAAGTTGTGCCAAGTTTTTTTTATAAAATACCTGTATCATATTTTTAAGCCTTAATAGACAGTAACGTATCATGTAAATGACCATAACTCCGTCACTAGCACAGCTTGTACAGTTTCAGTTGTTCACACAACTGTTAATAGTAATAATCAAATACAATACAGGTACGGGACCTGTTATCTTTCTGCAATTTGAAACTTCATACCTTATTTTTGCTAAAAATCATCTCAACACTAAGTAAACCCAATAGGCTTGTTTTCTCACCAATAAGGATTAATTATATCTTTGTTGGGATCAGGTACAAGGTACTATTTTATCATTAAAGAGAAATTTTATTTATAATGGGGTCTATGTAGATAATTTTCCCATAATTTAGAGCTTCCTGGATAAAGGGTTTCTGGATAATGGATCCTATACCTACTTGTGCAAGGTAAGCTTGGTCCTATCCTGCTACATACCCTCCTGATACTTTTTCTTTGGATCAGTTGGGTTTACAACTTTCTGGTATGAGATGCAGCTTGTGTTAGTGGTGCCCTCTATACAGCAACATGGCCTACCTAGTCCTAGATCCTATACACTGGGCCCCCAACTAGCAATGTAACTTTGGGGTGCTGGCCCCTTCCATACTCAACTAGCCAACCTATCCAGCTACCTCCAACAGTGAGCTCCACAAATCTGGCCTACCTCTAGTAACCTAACTATTCGGGAAACCTTGGCAGTGTCGGACTGGCCCACCGGGATACCAGGAAAACTCCCGGTGGGCCCAGGTGTCAGTGGGCCCTGATGCTGCTAAACATTTGGCCTATTTCATGGCCATTTCCTATTTTTATGAGAAAAAATGGCTAAATAGATGGAATAACAGATTATAGTATTATAGTATGTAAAGAAAAAAGACTAGGAGAATAGAGGTTGAGTGAGGAGAGGAAGAATAATAGCACTAAGAGTGGGCCACTGGTCTAAGATTAATTGGTGGGCCCCTAGTCAAAGGCTTTTGGGTGGGCCCCTGGTGTCCCAGTCTGAAACTGCACCTTGGCACCTGTCTGAATAAACATACCTCAGGCTCCCTGGTATCATACACTCTTATTTTCTTTACATCAGCCAAAGTGGAAGTGGACCACTGCTATAGGGAGTCCTTAGGGAAACCCCCTACTGAGTGCCACAGACGTTAACCTAGAACTTCCTCAATTGGATTCCCTGGTTAACAGCACCATCTAGTGATTGGAACAACAATATTAAATAATCAATATATCTATCACATCATATATACCCCTTACACTTCACATCCGCTTAAAGGGGTTGTTCCCTTTTAAATTAACTTTGAGTATGATGTAAAGAGTGATATTCTGAGACAATTTGCAATTGTTTTTTTATTATTATTTGTGGTTTTTGAGTTATTAAGCTTTTTTTTCAGCAGCTCTCTAGTTTGCAATTTCAGCAGTCCCATTGCTAGGGTCCAAATTACCCTAGCAACCATGTATTGATTTGAATAAGAGACCGGAATATGAATAGGAGAGGACAGAAAAGAAATAGGGGTAATAAAAAGTGGCGATAACAATACATTTGTAGCCTTACAGAGCATTTGACCCCACCCAAAAAACAAATGCTCTGTAATGCTACAAATGTATTGTTATCGCCACTTTTTATTACCCCTATTTCTTTTCTGTCCTCTCCTATTCATATTCCGGTCTCTTATTCAAATCAATACATGGTTGCTAGGGTAATTTGGACCCGAGCAATGGGACTATCAAACACAATAACACTTAAAGTGGTTGTTCACATTTAAATTAATTTTGAGTATGATGTAGAAAGTTATATTCTGAAACAATTTGCATTTGTTATTTGTGGCAGCTCTCCAATTTGCAATTTCAACAATCTGGTTGCTAGAGACCAAATTATCCCAGCAACCATGCACTGATTTGAATAAGAGACTGGAATATGAATAGGAGAGAGCCTGAATAGAAAGATGAGTAATAAAAAGTAGAGCCTATGAATAAGGGGTGTTCACGAAATGCATCTCCTATACTCCAGCTACCATATTTTTTATGATTTGATAAACAGTATTTGTTACCCTATAAGGCCGTGTGCCACTTCATAACTTTTTTTAGTTTTTAATAAAAAGTAGCACTAACAATAAATGTAGCCTTCTGGAGCATTTGTTTTTTAGATGGGGTCAGTGACCCCCCATTTGGAAATAGTAAAAAGAAGAAGGTAAATAACTAAAAAAAAAAAAACTGTAAAAAAGAAAACATGAAGACCAATTGAAAAGTTGCTCAGAACGAGCAATGCTAGAAAATACTAAAAGTTAACTTAAAGGTGAACCACCCCCTTAACCCTTTTCACAAGGAGCACACCTGGAAAATTGTAGATATATGGCGGTTTTGGCATTTGGCTCCCATAATGCTATCTGTAGAAAAATAAATAAGTTATTTGATGCCTAAGTCTTGAAAGAAAAACACAGCAAGTCCAGTTGATTTGACTTATTTCTACAGATATACCATGACCTGGATTCATTTTAAAAAAGAACAGGAAATGCTCTGAATGGCAAATGGTGATAGTGACAAGCAGGGGCCAACTGGAGTTTGCTTTCTAGGTTATATATATTACAAGGTATGCAATATGCCTTATAAAAGGATTGTGTCCTGATTACACAAAAAAAAATTGTAAAGTTATTGCTCAAAATTCGGGAAGTATTACATTAGTTCTTCTACATAATTCTCCCGATTTCTGTCAGCCAGAAACAGAAGAAGGCATGTGGCTTAACTTAGCATCTTCCAGCCAGTGCTATATAAAGTGTGATTTTGTTAACTCTTCAGTATCAAAAACTAACACATATTCTTACAATATCATCTAAACCAAGCCATAATAAAGTAAAACAACATACTAAGAATGCCATTTGCAAGATAGCAATATATAGTGTATAAGCATTTATTTTATGCAGTAGTAAATAATAATAGTATGTTATAGGCACGATCCTATAATCCTTGTAATCAAAGCACATCAACTTGTATTCAACAATACACTGTGTCAAACAACATTTTTTATAAATAAATTGTCAGAATATAACACATAAACAAAAAAGAATCAGAAGAAGCCTACATTTCTAGGTATGATTTTGTTTACATTATAAAAGCACGTTAAATTCTACTTTTGGTTCTAATTTAGCAAATAACAGAATAAATATATGGTCACGTTAATCGTTGACTTTCAGATGTACAAATGAGTTTCTAAAGTTCATTCATCCGAAGGAATCACTGCATTCATTTCAGTTCATGCTGTAATACATTGTCATCTGTACAAATATACTCCACTTGTGCAAAATATTCAAAGCAAACTAAGCACTGTTATCTGTAATAAAATAAAGCATTACAAATGTACTTACAAGAAGCAAGAAGAAAACAAGAGAGTATCCCAAACAAGTGCCTACAGAAACTAAACTAGTATCACATTTAAACCAAGGTTTAGATCCCTCCCACAGACAAGGGGATTTGCAGATACACCCCTTCTTTTTAATGTAAGCTTTAGCATATGTGATTCCTAGGAATTTCTTTGGAAATATATTCATTTAACAACAAGCCATACATGTTTCAATCAGGTCATTTACCACCTATTGGTACTAAGGGTTACCAGACCTGGTGTAAAATTAGATTCCACAGTAAAACTACTTTAGCAACATTTTTGGGGGGCTCCCTAAGCCTTGAAGAAGGTGACCTGTTTCCCAATAATCTGATGAAATTTTTCATTAGTGAAAATTCCACCCAAGGGCTATTTAGACATGCAAAATTTTAAAATGATGTAAGAATTCATTTGCCGGTTACTGGCGCTTAAATTCAGTGCAGAACACATTTCACAACGGCAGAAAGACAGAGAAGGGAAATTCATGCACAGATACACAGATACACATGAACAACTTTAACAACAGTAGATTGATTTTAGATTTGGAATTTATTTACTCAACAGTTGGACAATTATAGGGCAATAGCTTGAACTTTGTAAAGGTTGTGAAACATGTTAAAATAAGCGCCCCTCTCCCAAGTTCTTCTTCTACCTTTTCACACTTTGATATAGCTGTGATGAGTTCTAGCCCCTAGAATGCATCCCTCCAGAATGCCATGCAGTTCATGTGCCCTGAATTATATTTCTTGTTTGCATGCATACTTCCCACCTGCCATTATTTAAAGGAGAAAAAAAGGCTTGCAGCACTGGGGGGTGCCAAATGTTAGGCACCCGCAAGTGATTGTATTTATTTACCTGTAACCCCGGGCCGGTGCTCCTATCAGTAGAAAACTGCACCAGTTCGTGGTTATACCAATGAGCACCATGGAGCGATCCACTTCCGTCTTCTACTTTCTTCAAATTTCCTGAGGCAAACGCATGCGCAGTTGAACGAAATAGCCAACTTTTTAGCTAATGTCCGGCTTTTCATTTTACTGCGCATGCGCAGCCGCACGAGGAAAGAGTAAGACAGAAGAGTATCGCTCTGTGGTGCTCACTGGAAGAATCCCGGGCCATTGCAGTAGAAGCACCGGTCTGGGGTTTCAGGTAAGTCAATACAATCACTTGGGGGCGCCTAACATTTGGCACCCCAAGAGCTGCAAGCCTTTCCTTCTCATTTAATAGGAACAAATAATGACATACCTGTAAAGCATCATGGTTTACCAGACATGTTTGAGGCTCAGTGTGAATTGATACTGTATTCAATATATCTTTGGATCACAGTAGATCAGCAGCATGGTCCCAATTTTTCAGTTGGGGAGTATATACATTATAGAGCATCACTGTTGTAACTCCATTTATCCCAAAACAGTGCATTGGGCAGTTTAGGTCCATTAGCAGTAAGGGTTGCTTTTTCTGTTGGTGGAAACAGCCCTAATGGCATGTTCTGATGCAGAGCTGGGATAAGCAGTACTAGCACCCAAGCACTTCTTGTCCCAGTACCCTGCCTCAGGCCCCCACCCACATGGAATGCCCTGGCCCACCATCAGATTTTGAATTGCTTGGTCCACAAGCTAGGTCCCTCTCCCTTCACACATCAACCCACCAACTGCTGACTCTCCAGAGGCTCCTTATGCCCCATCCTCTTATTGGTCATGTGGCAGATCCCTTTACTGCCTATCCCTAGTTTCGTGGGGAATTAGATGAGCCATGGGCTTTTGCAAATGGTAGTATCTCCTGTTTCTACATAGGAACGTTTCCTTGGAAATATGAAAGCGACTGCTGAAGAACATCTCTTAATAAGCAGTGTTAAGCAGGCAATAAGCCTGTCCTGAATGACTGAAAATCATATTTACATTATATGAGTATACAATATGAATATTATTAAGCAGTGATGAGAAGTAATTTGTCTTATGACTAAAGTAAGTCAGAAAGTTTCAGGAAACCACCACCACAGTATCAGTTCCCAACAAGCTGAGTAATTATCTCAACACTCAGATCTGCAGTATTTCCATCTAATCTGGAGACAGTGAGCCTTTGATAAAAGCAATGAGAAATGTCTGGGTCCAAGAGGAAGACAAGCATATCAGTGCAATCATACTGTACATAAAAAAAGAGACAGTTGAATGGTCCCTGTTCATAACATCATTAAATCAATAGTACGCAAATAATTGAATTCCTCCAAGAGAAATATTGTTTGCGCCCAAGAAAAACAGATATCTCAAAAGAAGCAGATGATAAATAGAAATTCGCTTAACCATTTGTAAGAACAGCTCCATAAGCAAGACTAAGCTTTAAAAACAGAAGTTGTTTTAATATATATGTGTAGGGATTCATAGAGTTAACTTCCAACCACATGGTTGGAAATCCCCTACTTGGCCAGCTAGGTGCTGGACCTAAATTGGATAAGGGAGGTGGAGTGAGTCCTTTGTCCTTAATGCAGTGTGCCCTGGGAGATTCCTGGTTTGGCCAGAAGATGTCACTGTTGTGTAATTACCTCATATAGCTGAGCTGCCATATGCTCAATGTTCAGTCTACTTTTACTTTCATGGAAAATGGAGTGACTGCTTTGGCTGTGGTTTCTATTGTCAGCTACACACTTCAGGGCTATGGAGAGAAACCACATGGGTGGCAAAGCCCTTGGTGGGCTCAGGGATAATGAGACCCTGATAATTGTGAGAGAGATCCCCAGAGAGAAATGCCTGGAGATGGATTCCAAGAAAAGAGGCTTGGGAGTACTCACACTCAGGATGGGGTTTTGGAGTCAGCCTGAATATTTCTGTGAGAGAGAGCTGTGGATGCCAGTACCAGTTCTGTGTGAGCCCTCTATGAGTTTTGGCCTGAGGAAAGGGTATTGTTGGTACCAGCTCTGTGTGAGCCCTCGGTGAGTGATCAGCCTAAGGTAAAGGTATTGGAAGGATCCCAGCATGTGTTTCCAGTATCTGGACAGGTGTTGCTCAATAACCTGCTACGTAAGAGCTACTGCCGCTATCCAAAGGAGAGGTATAGGGGGCATGTAGTACTACCTGAGGTAAAGAGCTCTGGGGATTGCGACTGTGAGTCCACCAGGAGTGGAGTGTGGGACTGTAACCTGGGTAGGAGGAGTTAAAAGACCACATGGGTACCCCAAGGCAGGATCTATATTGCATTGTGTAACTGCATTTAGCCTTTCTCTTGTTATATAATTTTTTTTTTCGTTTTACTGCAAAGGTGTGGTTAATCATTTGTTCCTAGTGGGACCACCCATAGGTGTATCTATGGATCCCACTAGTTGGAGAGAAATTCCCAGTACCATTTCATTTAACAAAAGGAAATCAGGACCTGTGGATGTAAGAAATTAATGGTGTATATCATATGGCCCGGGGGAGGGTGGCAAGATGGGGTTACATATAAAATATCTTTTTTTGCCATGACATGTCTTGGTTTTGCTATAAATATCACCACACTAGTTGCATGCATTTCCCTAATTTATTTTTCCAAATGCTGCAGACAAAAATATCCATTAGGTTCATGCGAAAGCAGAACTGGCATCCTGTTGATTTTATATATCATAGACCTTACTCCATTTTAATGGCTAAGCCTTCCCAAACAAAATCATATTTAAGCTTTACTGACCTGTAATTTAAGGGTAGATTATATTTTAAAGTTTTACATCCCATCAAAAGTTACTGCTATGGATTTTGTTGTTGGCAGGGCACTAAGCACTGTGCCAAAAAGCTACAATGTGGGAAGCAAGGCCGTAGAATCACTTTGTTGTAGTACAAGCAGTGAATGAGCGTCAGGAAGTGTCCAGGCAGGAGCAGCCCTAGTGCTGTGAGAAGCAGCTAAACTGTAGTGTAAACTCTACAATTTTATCTGCAGGTCTAAAATATAAATCAATGCATTTCATTCTCCAAGACCTGTTGACTGGATGGTGAAATTCATGCATGGGCCTACCAAAGCATTATTCCTTTTGTGTCTAAATATCAGTATTAAAGATCTAAACAGAAATATGATACTTATTTCATCTTAAGCCTCTCTCATAATATGCTAATTACAGGGTCGGACTGGCCCGATGGGGCCCCGCACTCATGGGCCTCCGCCGGCTCAGACCCGCTCCCCAATCAGGCAAAAAAAGAAATTGTGTGGTGCGAACATTCGCGCATGATCGCATGCGCACAGGGCCCCTGAGGTTTGGAACCCGGTGGGCCCCAAATGTGCCAGTCTGACCCTGGCTAATGATGCTTGCTCAGCAGCCTGTGTTTACTGCTAATTAATACTGATAACGTTTATATAGTGTATAATGCCAAATGACATGGAGGGGAAGGAGTATCTACTAAACCTGAGACCATGTGAAAAATTCCTTGATGAATAATCAGTTCAATATTTACTGACCATGAATCTACAAACTAGCAATCACAGACATATGAAGTGGGGACACTTCATCATTACTCTTATTAGGAGTTACTTGCACATTTTGTTCTTTTATATTTACACCTGTTTTGGATTTTACTACCAATAAATGTTTCCAATAAATGTTTGTTTAAAAATGTATAAACTCCCAGTCCTTGGAATGTATATACAGGTGTGGGACCTTTTATTCAGAATCATCGAGACCTGGATAATGGATAATAGATCTTTCCATAATTTGGAACTTCATACCTTAAGTCTACTAGAAATCATGTAAATTTTAAATAAACCCAATAGGCTGGTTTTGCATCCAATAAGGATTAATTATATTCTATTATTATTTTTATTATTTATTTTTATTTTATTATTACAGAGAAAAAGAAAATAATGTTTTAGAAAATGTTGATAAAATGGAGTCTATGGGAGATGGCCTTTCTGTAGTTTGGAGCTTTCTGAATAACAGGTTTCTGGATAACTATAGGGATCCATAGGGTGATGTTCCCCTATGGTCTGAAAATCCCACGTGTTTGAAATCCCCTGCTGTGGCCAGCTAAGTGACCTAAATTGGATAAGGGAGAGAGCATGAGTCCTTTGTCCCTATGCAGTGTGTCTTGGCAGATTACAGAATTGGCCAGAAGGTGTCACTATTAAGCCATTTCTTGAAATAGCTGAGCTTCCATGTGCTCAGTGTCAGTCTACTTCCTGGTTTCACTCCAGTCGGGAGTGCAGGGACTGTAGCAAAGATGTAGGGCCTAAGGAATTGAGAAGCCCATTTAGGGCTTGGAGTCCAGGTCCCCAAGCCTGTGGAGCTGTGCCCTGAGGAGTGAAGGGGGTTTGTTGTGCTTGCACTGCCGATAGTGCTGGGAGCTGTGTCCTGAAATTTAATGCATTTGATGTGCTTGGCTTGAGGATTGGAGACGCTGTGGATGCCTACACTAGCTCTGTGTGAGTCCCGGTGCCTGCCAGAGGGAGGGTATTGAAAGGCTCCAGCATGTGTCCCCTGTGTTAGGACAGGTGCTGTCCATGTGCCTGTTACGTGGGAGCAACTACCTCTATCCATCAGGAGAGGCATTTGAGCAGGTATTGCTGGGGAAAGTTAAGAGCTCTTGGGAAAAAAGGGACTGTGACTCTCTTTATTCATTAGCAGTGGAGTGTGGGACTTTGCCTGGTAAGGACTGTGCCAAGGTTGGATCACCACATGGGATCCCCACATGGGATCCCCAGGGCAAGGCTTATTGATATGTAAATTGTGTTTTACTCTGCCTTTCTCAGTTTATATAAAGTTTTGTTTGTTTAACTGCAACAGTGTGGTTAATCATTTGTTGCCTAGTGGGGTCACCCATAGGTGTATCCTCGGATCCCACTAGGTGGAGGCATTGCCATGGAGAGAAATTCCCAGTACCTTTTCATTAATTTTTGTTTCTTCACACCTTAAGTCTACTAGAAAATCATGTAAACATTATATAAACAATAGGCTGGTTTTGCTTCCAATAAGGATTAATTATATCTTAGTTGGGATCAAGTAAAAGGTACTGTTTTATTATTACAGAGAAAATGGAAATACTTTTTAAACATTTGGATTATTTGGATAAAATATGGAAGTGCCTTTCTGTAATTGTGAGCTTTCTGGATATTGGTTTTGGGATAATGGATCCCATACCTGTACCTCTTTATATGTGCAAATCATTCAAGATCATCCTTCTGTTATGTATTGAGTAGTCTGATATGGACATTCTGTTTATTCGGTTTGTTGGAACACCAAAATTAAGAACACTAGTTTTGTTAGGCACATGTAAATTTCCACATACAGTTAAAGTCTTCATGTGGCTGAGCATATCACAATAGGAGCACTGGTAAACCTAGCACTTAGCAGAAAAAAAATCTGTTTTGAAGATTTTCTTAAAAGCCTTTTGTGTTATTTTAACATCTCACGAGATGCCTGAAACCGGACCAAGATGCTGTAATCTTCTATATTGGATGGTTTAGTTATTAGTTCACCACACTTTCTTCTTTCTTCAGAGTGTGGGTTCCAAGTTTAAGAGTGGAAAGTTTAGGGAATCCCTCATTGGTAGATCAATTGAGACTGTGCCACAGAACCTGCACAATATATTTAGGCTGATCATTTTGAAATAATATTCCTCTAATAACCTCTAAATAAATGTGCCCTAAACATGCCAGTACAATTACTAAATGGAATGGAAAACTGACATATTAACCCTAGACATGCCAGTATAATTGCTACAGAAAAAGGATAATTGGCATACTCACCCCATAAATGCTAATATGGTCACATTAACTCCAGACATGTCAGTAAGAACAAAGCAGAAATTGATAGATTAAAAGCTTTACCTTACCTACAGTACCAATACCAAAAGTTTCTTATGTCCTAGTACTACCAAGCTGCTACTTTTTCTCTGCTTTCAGGGAGCCAAAAGCTGGCAGGGAAGAATTGAAATGGAGCAGGACAACGCGGGACATTTGAACTACAGTCCTTGACAACAGTAGTTGGCTGTGTGGGCTGAAAATGGTGTAGGAAATGTAAAATCAGAGTATGTCAAATTTTGTATTTTTCTGTATTACAAATTTACTAGCAATCTACCTATGCCCCTTATGTCATTGTCCTGGGCCCCTAATGTCCCCCACCCCTTATGACATAAGGTCCAGGCCAGATTTTATTTTTTTATTGTTTTATTTTAAAAAGGTGGCAAATATACTCCTGCTCCATTCATAAACCTTTTGGACTACAACTCTGCCAATTTGTCTTGCAAGTGTGTGCTTAGTGCTTATTTAGGAGTCACTTACTCTCTGCACTGAGCGTCAGATGAAAAATCCAGTAATCATTACAATGGTATTGAGTTAATGGGATCCTGTATCTAAAAGGATTTCAGGATTTTTGTGTGTAAATTTAGGCAGGGGCTACTGAAGCATATAAAGTGCTGTCCTGAAAGAGCGTTAACTTAATTTTGCCTGGTAAGGCTTCTCCTTGGTTAAGCGGTTGAAGCTGTTTTTTTTACAATGATTACAACACACCGGGTGAGTGATGAATAATAAATCTGCTATAGCTTTGACTGCCTAATGTATATTAGTTAGATCTTGATATTTCTGTGGTATAATGCACAGTTACTTTTAAATCATTGTCTACCCTTATGTCATAAAAGAAAACTTTTTGACATGGCTCACCAGCAATAGAAAATGTCTGCTCTGATGAAAAATGCACAAGGTCATTTGAGAACCCAGGAATTAACATCACTACAGTAGTTCCTCTAGTGGGCTTCTTAAATAAGTACAATTGACTTGCATAAAGCAAATTGGACGATAATGTCCTTATTAAAGGAATTGTTCAATATAAAAATATAAACTGGGTAAATAGATAGGCTGTGCAAAATAAAAAATGCTTCTAATATAGTTAGTTAGCCAAAAATGTAATGTAAAATGGCTGGAGTGTCTAGATGTCTAACATAATAGCCAGAACACTACTTCCTGCTTTTCAGCTCTCTTGGCTTCCACTGACTGGTTACTCTGGTTACCAGGCAGTAACCAAGCAGAGACTTGAGGGGAGGCCACATGGGTCATACCTGTTGCTTTTGAATCTGAACTGAATGCTGAGGATCAATTGCAAACTCACTGAACAGAAATGAACTACGTGGCCCCCCTTATAGTCACTGACTAGCTCAGAGTTAGAGAACTGAAAAGCAGGAATTCGTGTTGTGGCTATTATATTACAGAAATCCAAGAAAAACTGTAGCACACTGGTCCAGTTTGTGGTACAAAGAAAAGCGCTTTTATTGGCTCACTGTAGACATCAAAAAGTTTGGCAATGTTTCGGGCCACTCTGGGCCCGTAATGGATGGAAATAAAGGACACAACCATTCTTCTCTAGCCAAAGAGCCCTTTCTTATAACAGCAAAGACAAATGACTGCAGTAGCCACCTATTTCACTTGTCTTTGTTGGCCCTCTCTAAAAAGGAGTTATAAAGTAACCAGGCTCTCTTTAAATAAGCGATTGTGCTTGAATAAAATATGAAAAACTGTTTGTAACACTTTGCACTATGCCCTGTGACAGGTTTTGCAGTCCAGAATGGAGCACAAGGACCTGCACTTTCTACATGAATACAGGGCTGTCTGCATTTGAATGTAAGCTATTGAACAAGCACTTATTAGTATCAAGTATCAGTACTTATCACTGGCTTGCATCACTATGCTTTTTCAGGTTATGATGACCTGACCAGGACTGACACAAGCACTTGCCAGGCTATTTGCATTCATTTTGCCATATTTACCACTACCCTAAATTAAACCGTTATGATAAGTAATTTATAGTATATAGAAGAAAATAAGAGCAACACATACACAGAATATAACAGAATAGTCACATACTGTAAAGTTGGATTAAAAGGGGCAGTAAGCACTTTTCAACCTGTGCGCTAGAGTTTCTTTTACATACATGAGTGAGGGGGATTATTTTATTTTCACACTTCATAACTTCCTTGTAATTGGCTGAGTGACTTTACCTTAATCCTGTTGTTGATTTACAAATAAGAAGTAGTTATACACTTGGTTTATTTTGCACTGGTAATCTGATTATCTCCTTTGTAAGAACCAGGAAGTTAGAGACATGTCTACTAATTTCAGTTGCCCTATCTATAGAAATAAGTCAAATCAACTGGACTTGCTGTTTTTTTCATGAAGACGTTTCACCAGTCATCCAACTGGCTTTCTCAATTCAGAATCATTTATACATAGGATCTTGCTTCACTATATTTCCTCTGGAATGTTGCTCCAATCAGCATAATCTGTTTATCATAATCTACAATGATGTCATTAAATTAGGTGTTCATTGTATTAACATGAATATTTAAATATAGACAATCACACTTATTTATGAATGTAACACAAGTGCAAAGTGCTAGATCAGATGCATATCAGAGCATGCATTGGTGCTATTCCAAAAAGATATACCCATACTTGGTCCCAGCAACTTGTGTCTACTTGTGATTTCTGTATCTTAATTATACCATTTAAATGTTATCTGTTTGCTGTAATTATTGGAATTTAAAAAAAGACTGGCCAGGTGTTTTATGAACAATGCAATTTGCTTTTTGCAGATATATATCCCTAGAACAGATTGTCCATTAGCGATTAATGGATACAGAATTTTATTTACGACCAGATGTTTATAGTTCCAGCTGAACATTTACTTTATCCAGAGGGTTAGAAGAATAATTACTTTTGTTTGCATTACACTAGAATACTGAGAATGAAATGCTTTTTTGTAGGTAAAAAAAACATGCACTTTGCATCATGTGTCATATTCATAAATTAGGATTATATTGTTCATTTTTAAATTTTGGGGAGACAGGAAAGAATTTTTTTTACACCAGCAAGCATAATATCTATTGAAATATATACTAACAATTTCCACCAGTGATTTACATTCATTGGGGTGGGTTTGGGCAATTTGGCACCATATTTTTGGCTACTTAAAAATATGGCAAAGTGCCCTAAATCGCCTTGTGTGCCATTAAATGTGAAACATCACACCACATTTAAAATGTACAGTATATAAAATGATAATGGTACGGTATGGGACCTGTTATCCAGAATGGTCGGGACCTGGGGTTCTCCAGGTAATGGATCTTTCTTTAATTTGGATCTTTATTCCTTAAATCTACTAAAAATTATTTAAACATTAAAGTAACCCAATAGGCTGGTTTTGCTTCCAATAAGGATTAATTATATCTTAGTTGGGATAAAGTACAAGCTACTGTTTTATTACAGAAAAAAAGAAAATCATTTTTAAAAATTTGGATTAATTTTGGATGCAATGAAGTCAACAAGACATGGCTGTTCACAATTCTGAGCTTTCAGGATAACAGGTTTCCAGATAACCAAAATAAAGGACACAACCGTTCTTCCCTAATCAAAGAGCCCTTTCTTACAGCAAAGGCAAATGAGCGCAGTAGCCACCTGTTTCACTTATCTTTGTTGACCCTCTCTAAAAAGAAGTTATAACGTACACAGGCTCTCTTCAAACAAGCAATTGTGCTTGAATAAAATATGAAAAAATGTTTGCCACACTTTGCACTGTGCCCTGTGGCAAGTCTTTGCGGTCCAGAATGGAGCACAAGGACCTGCGCTTTTTCATGAATGCAGGGCTGTTTGCGCTTGGTAGCACTGTATGCACGAGGGGCTGGAATATGTTTTTAGATTCAGCTTAATCTAGATACATATTCTTGATTTGTTAAATCACTAAAAATTTGGTTAACCAAAACATTTGTTTCATGATCAGAAACTGTTGAGGCTCCCCAGTTGTCATGGTTGAATTTATTCGGCAGGCATGGATTTGCGGCAAATTTTTTCGCGCATCAGAATTGTCACCTGCATAAAAATTGTCGCTCGTTAAAATATTTGGCCAGCCATTGACTTTAATGCATTTAAACAAAATAGTTGCGCAAATAAAAATTGTTTCTCGCATCAAAATTGTCATGTATCAAAATTATTTTTTCGGTCCATACATTTTTCGTCGTTTTGCTAATTTTTCGTCATTTTTTGCGAATATTTTGGCAAAGCAAAACAGGACAGATTTAACCATCACTACTCACCAGAACTGTGACCAACTCATACTGTCAGCTATAAGACAATGTCTCATATTAAATATGAGAAACTAACATATTATGTGTCCCATGGATGTTGTAGAAACTTCAATATATAAATTTACCAATAAAAATGCTTATTAAATTATCAAAATTTTAACTGTAGAAATTTGCTTATAGAAAGTCTCTGAAACACTAGTTGAAATGTTATCATTGGCTCTTTGATATGAATGAACTTTCATTTTAGTTGCCCTTCAAATGAGTATTTTGCTGTCATTCTGGCAAATTACCATTTCAAGTCTCACTTGAAATGCTATTTGCCAGGCCGGAAGCAGCTGATGAGTGTGACACACATAAAAAAATAGACAAGTTATAAAAATATGTTGTTGCTCAGTCAAATGACAATATAAACTGGCAATAGGACAAATAGTTATTGGCCTAAAATTCTAATTTATGATAGAAAACAATTACAGATGTAACACACACACACAAAACAGAAAAGGCAGATTTCTTTGTTGTACTTAGAAATGGATCTCAAACTGTCAGCGCACTCTGTCTGGCCTAAATCAAAGTGCAGTATTAGTACTGCTTGCCAGAGACTTACTGATAATACACAAATTATGGTCGGCATATGTAGTGGCATCTGTGATATGTCATTTCCTTTCAATTCCTTGCTGCTATAGTTGAGAATTTGCAAGAGGTTGCCCCTGGTGGTAGTTGATGAAACTGATATTTCAGGGATGAAGAGGTTATTCCCCTTTGAGTTAACGTTTGATATGATTTAGATATCCTGATATCCTGAGACAATTTGCAGTTGGTTTTCATTATTTGTGGTTTTTGAGTTATTTAGATTTTTATTCAGCAGCTCATCTTAGCTTGGCATATTGAGGATAGAGACACTTGTTTGACGACCTTTATGGCCAGCTTTAGGATTGTGCCATTATGTAGAATACAGAGGAAAGGGCTCTCTTGTATAAGGAACATACAGGCTCTCCATAAATTTCAAGTCTGAATGTCACACAAGTTAAAAGGTGCGTTGGGGTCAGGAGGGGGTGCCACCCTGCACGTATATAGTGCTGCAGAATGCATGCAATGCTGTATTCATGTGGCAGACAAAGGTCTTTAAATTCCATTTGAAGCCGCAGTTCTGCAAAGTTCATGACAAGGTGCAAAAATAAATAAATGACAGTTTGCACTTTGTACCCTGTCCAGCACTCTCATGTTTAACACAGGACCAACGCAGGTGTTAAAATTGCAACCAGCCCACAGCAACCAGTCAGACATTTGCTTTCATATTCAATATTATTGCAGATTGGTTGCTACTAACTTCACTGCAATGTATGGACTACTGACTTATACAGTACATAACTTGTCATGACTGCCTTTTTCTGTTAAGATAGGATCTTGCACATTTTGGGAACAAACATGTACACAATACACAGATGTACCTCCTCATCTATTTACTTTATTTAAGGGTAATGGCACATGAAGCTACTTTGGGCTCTAAGTGCCTTGTTTTTAGTAGCCCTAAAGTAGTGCCAAAGCAGACTCCCTATAGACTTGAATGTACCGTAAGCTATTGAACAAGCACTTATAAGTATCAAGTGTCAATACTTGCCACTGGCTTGCATCTCTACGTTTTTTTTAGGCTAAGTAATGACAAGCACTTGTCAGGCCATTTACTGCAAGGAATATAATGCTCCTTTAAATCGTGTAACCCAGCCTTTGCAGATTTTGGAAAAAGCACTGGCATTTACACCAGGATTATGAAGACCATATTTATGGCATATCTACTGCCTTTTTTCAATTGCAATAAAAATATAAACTGCAAGGAGCAGGATTCCTTTGTCTCATATACTAACAAAATAGCAAGATGTTTTTTTCGTGGTTTGTCAGAGGCAGCCCTGTCCACATGAGGAATACCTCCATATCCTGCAATATCCATGCTACTTAACATACAGACACACTTAAAAACATTGATATTTGAATATAGACAATCACACCTATTTATGAATATAACACAAGTGCAAAGATCAGATGCATATCAGAGCATGCATTGGTGCTATTCAAAAAAGGATTGATATTATTCGAGTCTGTCTCCTGGTATGCTCTGATCAGCGACCTGCAGCGAGTCCTTGTATTCATGCTGAAGCAGGTTGGAAGTGAGCGCCATATCGCGAGAGCAGCGGTCGAGTGGGAGACGGAACACGCAGGGTGAGCTCCGCCATTACCGCATTGTTACTAACTGTGTGTAGTTATTTCCAAAACCCCAACATTTCACAGCAAATGAAAATAGTTTTTTATGCTATTTTCTAACACAGAAGCAATTTATTTTAAAGATTTTTTTAACTATCTCTGATCTCCAGACCAACTGAGTACAATATAATATCTAGGGAAAGGAATCTATTAGATACAATTCTAGCATTTATGAATCAGATCTATTCTGATCAGGTATTGTAATAAAACAGGTACCAGTGTAGTTTCATGTCCACCATTCCGTTCCCTGTGTACATTATCCCTCATCAAAGATTAGATTTATTGTTTTTTTTAAAAATTGTATACTATGCTGCTCGATAGATAGCCTCTATTAAGAATTTAAGATTTAAAAAAAGACTTGCCAGTTGTTTTATTTTTGCAGATATATGTCCCAGCACAGATTGTGCATTAGCGATAAATGGATCCAGAATTTTATTTATGACCAGATGTTTATAGTTCCAGAGGAACATTTACTTTATCCAGAGCGCTAGAAGAATAATTACTTTGTGAATGTTTTAGGAATTACCGGTGGGATCATTAAACATTATAACTGTATTTAGTTGTTGCAAATAACTTAGGGTACATGCTTAGTTCAGGCTAAGTAGTATGGATTTACAAATAAGTTCTCCCCATGTTCTATAGTCCTGAAGCAAAATACATTTGTGCCCTTTGCAGATCATATTTGATTATATGCAGGCCTTTTAAAGGCAGTGTCACCTGTAAGCATCTTCTAGTGAGATGAGTGGGCCTTTCACTGTGTTAGAGATACACTGGTTGTTTATGATCCTCCTGGGCAGAAATGTAAGGACTTGGCCATTAGTGCTCATTTGAGCAGCCCCCCTAATTTGCATATCTGAAAGATGTGCAAGTTAAGGAACAAGTAGGGCATGAGGGGGGCAACAATACCTCCCCCATCCCTTATGAATAGAGCACCGCCGAATGCAGAGAGCAATCTATTTAAGAGGGAAGTAGGGATGTAGCGAACGTCGGAAAAAAAGTTCGCGAACATATTCGCGAACTTGCGTCAAAAAATGCGAACGGTTCGCGAACGTCGCGAACCCCATAGACTTCAATGGGAAGGCGAATTTTAAAAGCTAGAAAAGACATTTCTGGCCAGAAAAATGATTTTAAAGTTGTTTAAAGGGTGCAACGACCTGGACAGTGCCATGCCAGAGGGGGATCAAGGGCAAAAATGTTTCTAAAAAATCCATTGTTGACACAGCGCTGCGTTTTGTGCTGTAAAGGGCAGAAATCACACTACATTTCTAAACCTGTGTAATAAAATGCTTTAAAACGTCCGGCGTCTACATGCCAATCAAGTCGTGTAAAAGTTACAGCCTGTTCACACGCAAAGACGAAACGCGGTGCTTACTGCAACGCAAAAAGACGCAAAGAGCTTTAATGAATGATACCGTCAAGTGAGCAAATAATAGTTTTTAATTACTAGTTGCTTGTCACCTCCAGGATGTTCGTCCTGTTGGTGGCAATATTTCTGTAGTGGTGTGTTTAGCAGTCACCGTGCTTGTGCGCACGTGCACGGTCAGGCAGAGGTAATTCAATGTACAGTGAAGTGAACCAAAAAACACTGATTCTGCAGTGTGGGCCCAGTTTTGGTCTACTTTATTGATCACCTGCGGTGACCATAAAAGATGCGATTTTGCCACTGTTGCAGAACCCTGAAAAATTAGGCATGTGTACTTTCCTGAAAAATTATGTTTTTTTTGTCGCAGCCACTGAACCAGAAGTCCAGAAACAATATGCCATATAAATGCTGAAAATATTAATTTTTTTTTGTGGCAGCCACTGCAGCACAGAGGCCAGAAAAAATATGCCATATAAATGCTGAAAATATTAATTTTTTTTTGTCGCAGCCACTGCAGCACAGAGGCCAGAAAAAATATGCCATGTAAATGCAAACAATATTAATTTTTTTTTGTTGCAGCCACTGCAGCACAGAGGCCAGGAAAAATATGCCATCTAAATGCTAACAATATAAAAAAATTTTGTCGCAGACACTGAAGCACAGAGGCCAGAAAAAATATGCCATATAAATGCTGAAAATATTCTGTTTTTTTTAGTCGCAGCCACTGAAGCACAGAGGCCAGAAAAAATATGCCATATAAATGCTGAAAATATTCTGTTTTTTTTAGTCGCAGCCACTGAAGCACAGAGGCCAGAAAAAATATGCCATATAAATGCTGAAATATTCAATTTTTTTGGTCGCAGCCACTGAAGCACAGAGGCCAGGAAAAATATGCCATATAAATGCAAACAATATTAATTTTTTTTTGTCGCAGCCACTGAAGCACAGAGGCCAGAAAAAATATGCCATATAAATGCTGAAAATATTCAATTTTTTTGGTCGCAGCCACTGAAGCACAGAGGCCAGGAAAAATATGCCATATAAATGCTGAAAATATTCTGTTTTTTTTGGTCGCAGCCACTGAAGCACAGAGGCCAGAAAAACTCAGGATTTACCTGGATTCAAATTAAACCAGTAGGGTTTGCACCCTAGTTTGTAACGGTGGTGGAGGGAGGAGGACGCTAAAGGACAGCTGTATGTGGAGTCATGAGGCGTGCAGAGAAGGACAGCTGCATGGGGAGTCAGAATCAGAAACTCAGAACAAGTCTTCCGGCGTGCAGTAACCCTCCGAGATCCACCCCTCATTCATTTTAATAAAGGTCAGGTAATCCACACTTTTGTGACCTAGACGAGTTCTCTTCTCAGTTACAATCCCTCCTGCTGCACTGAAGGTCCTTTCTGAGAGGACACTTGAGGCGGGGCAAGACAAGAGGTTCATGGCAAATTGTGACAGCTCTGGCCACAGATCAAGCCTGCGCACCCAGTAGTCCAGGGGTTCATCGCTCCTCAGAGTGTCGATATCTGCAGTTAATGCCAGGGTAGTCCGCTACCTGCCGGTCGAGGCGTTCTTTGAGGGTGGATCCCGAAGGGTTCTGCCGCTGCCTTGGGCTGAAAAACATTTGCATGTCTGACATTACAGAGTGGCCAAAGTGCTTTGTCCTTGCAGGTGCGCTCGTGGCAGGATTACTGGCACCTCTGCCCCTGGAATGTTGATGAGTTCCTGAAGTGACATCACCCTTAAAAGCATTGTACAACATGTTTTGCAGGCTGGTTTGTAAATGCAGCATCCTTTCAGACTTGTGGTATGTTGGTAACATTTCTGCCACTTTATGCTTGTACCGAGGGTCTAGTAGAGTCGCGACCCAGTACAGGTCCTTCTCCTTAAGCCTCTTGATACGGGGGTCCTTCAACAGGCATGACAGCATGAAAGACCCCATTCTCACAAGGTTGGATGCAGAGGTATCCATCTCCGCTTCCTCGTTATCAAGGACTGCATCATCCACGGTCTCCTCCCCCCAGCCACGTACAAGACCAGGGGTCCCCAAAAGGTCACCACCAGCCCCCTAGGAAGCCTGCTCCTGTTGGTCCTCCTCCTCCACAAAGCCACCTTCCTCCTCTGACTCCACTTCTGACACCTCTCCCTGCGTTGCAGCAGGTGCCTGGGTTCGTTCTGTTGATTCCGACCAGAAATCGTGCGCTTCCTGCTCCTCGTCACGCTGGTCTACAGCCTCATCTGTCACTCGTCGCACGGCACGCTCCAGGAAGAAAGCAAAGGGTATTAGGTCGCTGATGGTGCCTTCGGTGCGACTGACCATATTTGTAACCTCTTCAAAAGGTCGCATGAGCCTGCAGGCATCGCGCATAAGCACCCAGTAACGGGGGAAAAAAATCCCCAGCTCTGCAGATCCAGTCCTACCACCCAGTTCAAACAGGTATTCGTTGACGGCTCTTTGTTGTTGCAGCAGACGTTCCAACATGAGGAGCGTTGAATTCCAGCGAGTCTGGCTGTCGCAAATCAAACGCCTGACTGGCATGTTGTACCGCTGCTGAATGTCAGCAAGGCGTGCCATGGCTGTATAGGAACGTCTGAAATGGGCCGACACCTTCCTGGACTGCCTGAGAACGTCCTGGAATCCTGGGTACTTTGAGACAAAACGTTGTACTATTAAATTCAGAACATGTGCCATGCAGGGCACATGTGTTAAATTGCCCAGTCTCAGTGCTGCCAACAGATTGCTTCCATTGTCACACACCACTTTTCCGATCTTCAGTTGGTGTGGGGTCAGCCACCGATCGGCCTGTGACTGTAGAGATGACAGGAGTACAGATCCGGTATGGTTTTTTGCTTTCCAGGCACGTCATCCCCAAGACAGCATGACAACGGCGTACCTGGCACGTCGAATAGCCTAGGGGGAGCTGGGGGTGCACAGGTGTGGAGGAGGAGGAGGACCCAGCAGCAGAGGACGAAGAAGAGGAAGAAGACGAGGTAGAGAGCGAAGGAGGAGTAGAGGTGGTGGCAGAACCGCGTGCAATCCGTGGCGGTGACACCAACTCCACTGTCGTTGTTGAGCCACACATTTCCTGCTTCCCAGCCATGACCAAGTTCACCCAGTGGGCAGTGTAGGTGACATACCTGCCCTGACCATGCTTGGAGGACCATGCGTCAGTAGTCATATGGACCTTTGGCCCAACACTAAGTGACAGAGATGCGGTGACTTGGCTCTGCACATGGTGGTACAGGTGTGGTATTCCCTTTTTTGAAAAAAAATTGCGGCTGGGTACCTTCCACTGCGGTGTCCCAATTGCTACAAATTTGCGGAAGGCCTCAGAGTCCACCAGCTGGTATGGTAAAAGCTGGCGGGCTAAGAGTGCAGACAAGCCAGCTGTCAGACGCCGGGCAAGGGGGTGACTCGCAGACATTGGCTTCTTACGCTCAAACATGGCCCTCACAGAAACTTGGCTGGGGGCAGATGACTGGGAATGGGAACTGGTGGTCAAGGTGGAAGGCGGAGTGGAGGGTGGTTCAGACGGGTCAAGGACAGCAGAGGTAGAGCAGTAAGATGCTGGACCAGAAGGAGGGTGGCTTTTAGTTTGCCTGTTGCCTTTGAGGTGTTGCTCCCAAAGTGCTTTGTGCTTGCCGTTCATGTGCCTTCGCATAGAAGTTGTACCTATGTGGCTGTTGGGCTTCCCAAGACTCAGTTTCTGACTGCACTCATTGCAAATTACAACGCTTTTGTCAGAGGCACACACATTAAAAAAATCCCACACTGCTGACCTTTTTGAGGCTGGCAATCTGGGGGTAAAAGTAGAAGTCGGCGGCGTTGGCGGCAATGGCGGGTGCATTGGCCGGCTGACCACAGGTGCCGATACATGTTGTTGCCCTACTGTTCCCTGCGAGCTGTCCTCTCTGCTTCTTCTAAGTCTTATTCTCCTCCTGCCTCTCTGACTCTCCGTCTCTCCATCTGAACTATCCTCCTCTTGCTCTCTTCTACTGGGCACCCACAAAACATCAATCTCCTCATCATCATTCTCCTCAGATGCATCAATTTCTTCTAACAGCTCACAGAAGGAAGCAGCAGCGGGGACCTCCTCATCACTCATTATGTCCATCTCTGTTGTGTTCTCTGCCAGAATTAAATCTGGTGTAACGTCCTCATCTCCTTCATCTTCTTCTGCCAATAATGGTTGCGCATCACTCAGTTCAAGAAACTCATGTGAAAATAACTCCTCTGACTCCAGTGAAGAAGGGGCGCCGGTGGTGGAGGAAGTGTTACGTGGGGTGCCCATAGCAGTGGAGGATGAGGATGTTGTGGTAAAGTTAGAAACGGTAGAGGATGGAGTGTGCTGTGTAAGCCAGTCAACTACCTCTTCAGCATTTTGGGAGTTCAGGGTCATTGCCTTTTTAAAACTGGGCAATTTCCTAGGGCCACAGGATAGCATAGCAGCACGGCCCCTAGTGCCTCTGCGTGGCGGCCTGCCTTTGCCTGGCATTATTTTTAAAACAAAAACAACAACAACTCAGGTGGTGTTTCTGGAGACGGTATTATTATTGATATTTAGACAGAATGTGAACAAGCTCACAGAGCTAGATGGGAGTTGTTTGAAAATGAAGAAGAAGAAGAACACACTGGGCAAACAAGGCCTACAAGGTCAACGTATACACTACTACAGCAGTGGATACGGAATATATTATTGCTGCCTGAAAAACGTCACTCGGGTGGTGTTTCTGGAGACGGTATTATTATTGATATTTAGACAGAATGTGAACAAGCTCACAGAGCTAGATGGGAGTTGTTTGAAAATGAAGAAGAAGAAGAACACACTGGGCAAACAAGGCCTACAAGGTCAACGTATACACTACTACAGCAGTGGATACGGAATATATTATTGCTGCCTGAAAAACGTCACTCGGGTGGTGTTTCTAGAGACGGTATTATTATTGATATTTAGACAGAATGTGAACAAGCTCACAGAGCTAGATGGGAGTTGTTTGAAAATGAAGAAGAAGAAGAACACACTGGGCAAACAAGGCCTACAAGGTCAACGTATACACTACTACAGCAGTGGATACGGAATATATTATTGCTGCCTGAAAAACGTCACTCGGGTGGTGTTTCTGGAGACGGTATTATTATTGATATTTAGACAGAATGTGAACAAGCTCACAGAGCTAGATGGGAGTTGTTTGAAAATGAAGAAGAAGAAGAACACACTGGGCAAACAAGGCCTACAAGGTCAACGTATACACTACTACAGCAGTGGATACGGAATATATTATTGCTGCCTGAAAAACGTCACTCGGGTGGTGTTTCTAGAGACGGTATTATTATTGATATTTAGACAGAATGTGAACAAGCTCACAGAGCTAGATGGGAGTTGTTTGAAAATGAAGAAGAAGAAGAACACACTGGGCAAACAAGGCCTACAAGGTCAACGTATACACTACTACAGCAGTGGATATGGAATATATTATTGCTGCCTGAAAAACGTCACTCGGGTGGTGTTTCTGGAGACGGTATTATTATTGATATTTAGACAGAATGTGAACAAGCTCACAGAGCTAGATGGGAGTTGTTTGAAAATGAAGAAGAAGAAGAACACACTGGGCAAACAAGGCCTACAAGGTCAACGTATACACTACTACAGCAGTGGATACGGAATATATTATTGCTGCCTGAAAAACGTCACTCGGGTGGTGTTTCTGGAGACGGTATTATTATTGATATTTAGACAGAATGTGAACAAGCTCACAGAGCTAAGTGGCAGTGGTTTGAAAATGAAGAACACACTGGGCAAATAATGCCTACAAGGTCAACGTATACACTACAGCAGTGGTGGATACGGAATATATTATTGCTGCTTGAAAAACGTCACTCAGGTGGTGTTTCTGGAGACGGTATTATTATTGATATTTAGACAGAATGTGAACAAGCTCACACAGCTAACTGGCAGTGGTTTGAAAATGAAGAACACACTGGGCAAATAATGCCTACAAGGTCAACGTATACACTACAGCAGTGGTGGATACGGAATATATTATTGCTGCTTGAAAAACGTCACTCAGGTGGTGTTTCTGGAGACGGTATTATTATTGATATTTAGACAGAATGTGAACAAGCTCACACAGCTAAGTGGCAGTGGTTTGAAAATGAAGAACACACTGGGCAAATAATGCCTACAAGGTCAACGTATACACTACAGCAGTGGTGGATACGGAATATATTATTGCTGCTTGAAAAACGTCACTCAGGTGGTGTTTCTGGAGACGGTATTATTATTGATATTTAGACAGAATGTGAACAAGCTCACACAGCTAAGTGGCAGTGGTTTGAAAATGAAGAACACACTGGGCAAATAATGCCTACAAGGTCAACGTATACACTACAGCAGTGGTGGATACGGAATATATTATTGCTGCTTGAAAAACGTCACTCAGGTGGTGTTTCTGGAGACGGTATTATTATTGATATTTAGACAGAATGTGAACAAGCTCACACAGCTAAGTGGCAGTGGTTTGAAAATGAAGAACACACTGGGCAAATAATGCCTACAAGGTCAACGTATACACTACAGCAGTGGTGGATACGGAATATATTATTGCTGCTTGAAAAACGTCACTCAGGTGGTGTTTCTGGAGACGGTATTATTATTGATATTTAGACAGAATGTGAACAAGCTCACACAGCTAAGTGGCAGTGGTTTGAAAATGAAGAACACACTGGGCAAATAATGCCTACAAGGTCAACGTATACACTACAGCAGTGGTGGATACGGAATATATTATTGCTGCTTGAAAAACGTCACTCAGGTGGTGTTTCTGGAGACGGTATTATTATTGATATTTAGACAGAATGTGAACAAGCTCACACAGCTAAGTGGCAGTGGTTTGAAAATGAAGAACACACTGGGCAAATAATGCCTACAAGGTCAACGTATACACTACAGCAGTGGTGGATACGGAATATATTATTGCTGCTTGAAAAACGTCACTCAGGTGGTGTTTCTGGAGACGGTATTATTATTGATATTTAGACAGAATGTGAACAAGCTCACACAGCTAGATGGCCACTGGGCAAATAATGCCTGCAAGTGCACTACTATTGGTGCACTACTATGAAGAACAGCAAACAGCACTGGACACCTTAAAGAACAGTAAGATAAGTAAAATAAAAAAAAAATTATATGTATATTAAAAAAAAAAATATTCTCGGGTTGGTGCTGCTGAACTACTAGGAGCAGCACAGTAGCACACCAGTCCCACTCCCAACACTGCTAGACTAATAGCACTTGGCTGTTAAAGTAGCAAAGTAAAACAACAAAAAGAAAATAAAAGCAGTCCTTACAAGGACTATTGGGTTATTACAGCAGTCAGCAGATGAGATCAGAAGAGATCAGTGCCCACAGCAGGCAGCTACATACAGAGCACTGCAGTAGAAGGTAGATTACTAGCCAGCAAAGCTACCCTAAAATGTCCCTCAAATCCCTGCAGACTTCTGTCCCTCCAATACAGAGCAGTATCAAGTAGATTACTAGCCAGCAAACTTACTATCAACTGTCCCTCAAATCAGTGAAATCACTAGCAGCTCTCTCCCTACACTAGCTCTTCCAAGCACACACAGGCAGAATGAAAAAACGCTGCAGGGCTTCAGTTTATATATGGAAGGGGAGTGGTCCAGGGGGTGTGGGGGTGGTCCAGGAGGGAGAGCTTCCTGATTGGCTGCCATGTATCTGCTGGTCTGGGGTGAGAGGTCAAAAAAAAGCGCCAGGTAAGGCGAACCCAAAATGGCGAACGTCGCGCGACGTTCGCGAACTTGCGGCGGACGCGAACAGCCGATGTTCGCGCGAACAAGTTCGCTGGCGAACAGTCCGCGACATCCCTAGAGGGAAGCCCAGGTCCAAGTGCTCTGAAACAGAAACATTTAAATGTGGCAATTAAAATATAATTAATATAGGGTCCCTTTCATTTAGTATTTAAAGGAATAGTTCAGTGTGAAAATAAAAACTGTGTAAATAGATAGGCTGTGCAAAATAAAAAATGTTTCTAATATAATTAGTTAGCCAATAATGTAATATATAAAGGCTGGAGTGAACAGATGTCTAATAAAACAGCCAGAATCCAACTTCCTGCTTTTCAGCTCTATAACTCTGAGTTAGTCAGCGACTTGAAGGGGGGCCACATGGTATATTTCTGTTCAGTGAGATTGTAATTGATCCTCAGCATTCAGCTCAAATTCAAAAGCAACAGATATGACCCATGTGGCCCCCCCTAAAGTCTCTGATTGGTTACTGCCTGGTAACCAGGGTAACCAGTCAGTGTAAACCAAGAGAGCTGAAAAGCAGGAAGTAGTGTCCTGACTGACTTATTATACATCAAATCACTCCAGCCTTTATACATTGCATTTTTGGCTAACTAACTATATTAGAAACATTTTTTATTTTGCACAGCCTATCTTTTTACCCAGTTTTTATTTTTACACTGAACAATTCCTTTAAGGAATCTGGGGTCATTAGCATGCCTAGTGTCCTGTAATGAGAAGCGTTGATGGCGGAGCTCACCAGGACACGTAGTGTCTCCGAGCTGGTCGCAGCTCTCTCGAGGTTTCGGCAACTTCCCTGAAGATTCCAGCATTAGCATGCCTAACTCACAGTAAATTGATTTACTCTCCTAACCAAGGGACTAAAGAGTATATGTTTTTGTCAGTCAATCACATGATCAGAAATGTGCCCCCCATCACAAAAAATTATTGACACTGACTATTAAGAAATTATAAATTGACCAGTAATTTGTAGAAATGGGATGCTTTTGAAAAAGTGAATGTCATTGAATAAAATACTTATTTCATTTGGCTCCATTAGCCCATCTGCAACCAACGTGATGGCTTTGGGTACAGCCAGTGCAAAATAATTCTACAGATACAAAAAACTGCAGTTTTTTTTAAAATTAGAAAAACCTTTTTATGCCCTGATTTGCAAATGTTTAGGCTCAAAGTTTATACTTATGTGTCCAGAACACCTTAACTCATGTTTTACCCCCCGTCCCCCATTCTCTTCACACTTTCCTCAGACCTAAAATTCATACCAATTATTTGGGTTGAAAAGGCTTCAACCTTAATAACAATAAGTTAACCGTAACAATATTGTAAACAGCAATCATTACATTAAAATGTTAACATCATTACATACTGTAACATAATACCCTACCCACTAATTAACATGGAAACCAACGTACACTGGAATCACTGAGGCAAGACATACTGTTTTCTCTAACAACCATATCCTCACTTTTCACATATTATGACCACAGTCCCTACCCTCAGGCCTATATTCAGCCATGCTTAGGGTTGCCACCTTTTCTTGAAAAAAACACCACCCTTATATTTATTTATCTTTTTTCCCTATTAATAACATTGGGGTCAACCATCATTTTTTCATAACTTTGTAACTAAAAACCCCTGTTTTGTAAACTTTTGAGACAGGGGACTAGGGAATGTGCACTTCCATTATACTTAAATATATTATATTACTTAGCCTTTAGAGTGCTTCCACATCCAATTCATATTCACCCAAAGGGAATTTTAACATGCCACATAGAGGCCTATCTCCAGCATATATAATAGAACTATATGTTAACCTAATGACACATTGTTCACATGTCCATAAACTATGTTGTGTATATAAATTAGAACCAGATTTGTACAAACCTCTAAGAAGTAAATATTTGATCAAAGTGAAAAATGCTATTTTTTTCTGCATGCATGGAAGAGGCTGTTGCATAAAGTAGGAAAATTACCCTGGATCAACAAGCTATCCCTGTTTAATTGGGGAAAACATTTCTACCTGACTACTATGGGCCCTTAAACCCCAGTGATGCTTTCAGGGAGAAATCTTGGCTATGGCTGCTTTTCATTGAGGGGACCACGGTGGTGAAAACACCCAGTGAGTTTTTTTACTAAAATCCGATTTTAGAATTTTTTTCAATAAAATTTTATTGACCAAACTCCCGTCCACGATTTTGCCTTATTTATCATGAAAATAACTCTAAAAATCGAATTGGGACAAAACTCGTGCAAAAACCCAAATCATATGATTTTTTCGGACCCCCCCCCCCAAATTTTTGGGATTACCGGGCTAAACCCAGCGCAAACCACAATATCTTGAAATTGGGATATGGACATCTGCCATTCACTTATACATGACCTCGACAGCAGCATTGAGGTATAATAAATCTCGAAAAATTACCCCCTAAATGTACAACAAAAACCCAAATCATACGATTTTTTCGGACCCCCCCCCAAAATTTTTCGGATTACCGGGCTAAACCCACCGCAAACCACAATATCTTGAAATTGGGATATGGACATCTGCCATTCACTTATACATGACCTCGACAGCAGCATTGAGGTATAATAAATCTCGAAAAATTTAAAAATCAAGTTTTAGTAAATAACCCCCTAAATGTACAACAGACCTTAATGGCAATTGGAAAATTTCCCTGGACAAGCTTTCCCCGTTTAATCGGGGGGGGGGATGTAAAAAGTATACAGTAGAACCCCCATTTTACATCCCCTGATTTTAAGTTTTCCATCATTTTACATTGTTGTTTTGTGGTCCCACCTATATATTATGCATAATACATTCCCTAGATTTTACATCCTTTTTTTCCGGTCTCCTGCAAAGTAAAATGGGGGGTTCTACTGTATTTACATTTGCTTTGCCTTATGGAGTCATTTTGTCGGAAAAAAGGGTAACTTAGAGAATGAAAAGTATAATAGGAAAAATAAATTTTGCTCATTGCAGACTTGTAGTATGTGAAAATAGGCAGTACGAGAAACAAATGGAAAAAAATGTAAAAGAAAAAATCAATAAAGAAAAAAGGCCTGTTCTGTGTTCACCTGGACCTGACAAGCTGCATCTCTCTTTGCCAACTACACAATGCAATTCTTGCTGGAATCAACTCACTGCAGCTCTCTTTGCTGGGGGAGACCAACTGCAGCTCTCTTTGCTGAAACCAACATTTTTTTGCCTTAGTGCCGTTACACAATGCTTGCCCCAATGCTGCTCTCTTTGCCAGGTCTCACTTGTCTACCTAGGAAATAAGGGAGAAAAGACCATTAGAGCATTTTTTTTTGTTTTGCAGCTCTCCATTTTGCCATTTGCTCAGAAAATTATATATCAGTGCTTCTTTAAAATACTTACCAGCACAATATGAAAATAAAACTGAATATGTTAAACCACCAGGGTATGGAATGGAGGAGGGATGTAAATACATTCAACTTTCAAAGTATTTTTATTCTCCTGCCAACTACTCACATGCCTCCCGAATCATTGCTTCCATCAATTCTTTACAAGTGCTACAGGAGAAGAGAATAAAGTCAACACACAGTATTAACCATGTGCTATACAAGTCAGAAGTGGAAGGCTTTGTAGTGTCAGTGGGTCCATGTTTTCAGAACATCCCAGGGCCCTGCCTCTGCTTTTACAAATGTTTCTGTGAGGCTACATTGCTGCAGGGCATGTCATAATTGAGCTGTAGCTGGGGAAATACAATATCACAATACAATACAATATTTTGGGCCATTAGTGCAGGGATGGCTGAACTAAGTGTTCCATGGCTGTGAAGCAGTGCTGCAATAGAGAGAAATGTTCTGCTTTACTGCAAAGTGTGTCTGCAACTCCTTTCTAAAATCAGTTAAGTTCTGAATTTTATTTAAATAGGTGCCCAAATATGACGAGCCATTTTAGAATCGAATTGGTCAATGAGCAATCTCAATAATCCCAATTCTATATTTTGGGGAAAAAAATCTTCCCACAGCCTTTTTTAAAATCCCCCTCCCCCATTATGATACTTTGTTGGCCAGGTAACAGGCAACCTTGGGACAGGGCTTGCATTACTATGGTGAGATTCAGGTCCCATACTGCCTCAATTGAGAGGAACAAATGTGTGCTGAAAAATATGAAAATTGTTAGATTGTAACTATTCCCTCCTGAGATAAGATATGCCCCCAAATAAATACATTTTTAGTTCTGATTTGGCTTTATATAGATGACATGCCATTAAGAAAAGCTGAGGTGCAGACTGGGAATGTCTGGATATCAGGACAATTACCGTATTTGTGTTTAAACAAATGAACACATTTATACAACTGATATCAGTTCAGCAGAATATGTTTGGCTGTTCCATAAAGCCAAACACCATTTGGATCAATGGGGTGTTAAGAGTTCTACAGTAGAGTAAAATGGGATTTGATACAGTTATTTAAAGACCATTTCCACAACTCTTTAAGATGAGTGAAGTCTTTGCAGGAGCACAGGCCTCACTGTGCAGTAAATCCACATGATAAGATAAAGAAGGAACCAGGCCTGGACTGGCAATCTGTGGGTTCTGGCAAATGCCAGAGGGGCTGCTATAAGGTGCCATAGAAAGTCAGTATTTAGTGGGCTAGTGGGGGGCTGTTTGGGCCTCTGTGTGGGCTGATTGGGCCTCTGTGTACCTGAAATGCCAGGGCCTATTTAAATTCTCAGTCCGGACCTGGAAGGAACGTACACTTGGGGGCACATTTACTAATGGTCAATTATCGAGGTTTAATTAACCATCGATATTCGACCCTCAAAGTTAAATCCTTCTACTTCGAATATCAAAGTCGAAAGATTTAGCGATATTTGTTCAATCGAACGATTAAATCTGTCTAATCGAACGATTCAAAGGATTTTAATCTATTGATCGAATGATTTTCCTTCGATCAGAAATTGGCTAGAAAGCCTATGGGGACCTTGCCCATAGGCTAACATTGATGCTCGGTAGGTTTTAGGTGGCGAAGTAGGAGGTCAAAGTTTTTTTTAAAGAGACAGTACTTTGACTATCAAATGGTCGAACAGTCAAACGATTTTTAGTTCGAATCGTTCTATTCAAAGTCGAAGTCATAGTCGAAGGTCGAAGTAGCCAATTAGATGGTCGAAGTAGCCAAAAAAAAACCTTCGAAATTCGAAGTATTTTTTATTCTATTCCTTCACTCGAGCTAAGTAAATGTGCCCCTTACAGTAGGGTTACCAGATCACCTGAAAATTCAGGGACACATCCAGCAAGAAGGGCTGCACTGATTTCAATTTAATGTAAAGGACAAGGAAAGTCTAATAAAAAAAATATAATGGAGAAATGTTCCGAATTAGCTCAGCAAAATGCCCAAGAGCATGAACAAAAGAAGGCTGATGTGATGAAGGATGAAAATACAAACTTAGAATTCTTATTAAGTGACTAGATTCAAAAAACCTGGAAATCACATTGCTCTAAATTTCCAAAGAAATCTAATTTCAGTCATCTGTCTCCTACTTAATACATCTGCCAAGTTTTCCATTAACTCTTTGTGGGTCAAGTACAACAAATATGCTGTGATTGCTTAGCTAAGAAGATGGTGAAAGCTTTCTGGAGCTCAAGAGAAAACAACATGCTGGAAGGCATCCAAATCTCCATGGGTTTCCCAGAAATAATGCAGAGTTTCACTATGTCATGAGATAGTAAGCTGTAACATCCTTGATTTACCAATACAAGCATCAGTTATATGAAGTTAGGAAACAGTGCTTTTTTGCCTTTGTCAGTTTGCCAGATTTCAGAAACAGTATTCTCCTCCACCAACGTTCACCTCCATTTCCCAGGAATATTTTCACAGTAACATGACATATCAACAAAAAAATCTTAAGTACACTTCTGGGGCGTATTGTGTCGAAATTTTGCTTCCATAAATCCTCTGGTAAATATTCCCAAGAATTGTAGTAGTGAAAATTTGCTAGAGAATTTACTCCATGAAGAAATGACATGGAATATTGGCATAGAAGCAATTACATAGATAGAGATAATGGCAAGCAAAAGGGACTTCTCTGTCTTTAAAATGGTAGTTTGCCAATCACCAGCCTGATCCTGGCAAAGTTCCTCTTCAATTTTTTTTTTCCTCTTGATAATTTAGTGGTTATCCATTTTGCACTGGTGAAATTTGACCTAGTGAAGATTTGTGTACAAAGTTACAACGGTATGAGTAAGGGCATTGAAGTAACTAGATGTTACTGGGCCCCACAGCAAATCCATTTAAGGGCTCCCAACAAGTGATGGGCGAATAAATTCGACAGGCTCAAATTCACAGCGCGTTTTACGCGCATCGGAAAAGTTGCTCACGTCAAAATCATCACACGTCAAAACTATTCAGATGGCCATTGACTAAAGTCGGCATTAAAATGGACTCAAATTGACACAGGCATCAAAAATGCCTTGGGGGGCACAATGCATGTTTCGCTAATTTTCTGCTGTTTGGCGAATTTCGCAGGTAATGCACAAATTTTTTGGCAAAACAGGACAAATTCGCCCATCACTATTCCCAACATATCCAGAGATTGTCCTGTTTTACCAATGTATGTTGAAATTGCTCATTAGTTATATCCTGGGCCCCCCTGCAGCCACAGGGTCTGCTTCTTCTGTAGTTACACCCACGAGGAACGGAAAGGCACGAAGGACATTTTAAGGGGTTTTCCTTTCTGCATTTCCCTGTTCTGGATCTTTCATGCTTTCTACCAGAGGGGAAGACAGACGTTATTGCAAACCTGTATATCCTGTTAGTTTGTTCTCACTGTGGCACAAGCAAGCGGCAAACACAAGTGAAATAAAACTTGATGTGTTCCATCTGCATTCAGAGTAAGGTCTTAGTTGCAAGCAGGGACAACCCTTGCTGTATTTTATTTGCGTGATGCAACGTTTCGGGGTGATCCCCTTTGTCAAGCATACAAACCGTTTGTGATCAAGACTTTTTAACACCAGCTCTAGTGTAGCTAATTCGCATAGTTAATTGAAGGCGTGCACCAATCATTAACCCCATCACGACAATTGTCAAATATCAAATATAATAAGATAAAAAGTATTTGAAATATTCGTTTGTTACAATAAGTTATGTTATCACAATAATAAGTGAAACCAACATCCACCATTACAAGTTTAAATCAAGTGGAAAAAAGTTGAAAAAAATATCAAAAACGAATAAAATTAATTAATGTCCAGGTCCCATATTGTCCAGAGAAAACATCCTCACAATGTCCAAAATTTACTAAGGGGCCGATTCACTAACTTCGAGTGAAGGATTCGAAGTAAAAAAACTTTGAATTTCAAAGTGTTTTTTGGGCTACTTCGACCATCGAATGGGCTACTACGACCTTCGACTATGACTTCGAATCGAACTATTCAAACTAAAAATTGTTCGACCATTCAATAGTCGAAGTACTGTCTCTTTAAGAAAAAACTTCGACCCCCTAGTTCGCCATCTAAAAGCTACCGAACTCAATGTTAACCTATGGGGAAGGTCCCCATAGGCTTTCCTACTTTTTTTTGATCGAAGGATATTCCTTCGATCGTTGGATTTAAATCCTTCGAATCGTTCGATTCGAAGGATTTAATCGTTCGATCGAAGGAATATTCCTTCGATCGTTCGATCGCACTATTTGCGCTAAAATCCTTCGACTTCGATATTCGAAGTTGAAGGATTTTAATTCCCAGTCGAATATCGAGGGTTAATTAACCCTCGATATTCGACCCTTTGTGAATCGGCCCCTAAATGTCCAGAATTCAGAGGAAAAAAGAAACGTCTTGTACCTGGTGAACATTAATATTCAATACATATTAACCAAAAAATAGCAACAATTGTTGCAATATATTAAACAAACTTGTTACATAGATAATCTTACCCTACACAGTGGAGAGGAAGTGAGTAGCTGTAACTGTCCCTGTGGCAAATTCGAATTTCTGAGTTATCTGTAAGAAATGCATAAAAGGATTAATACAAGAAGCACGACATAGTGAACTCTTCATTTAACCCGTCTAGGGTGTCTGGACTGAAGCCTCCAGATCCAGAAACATTCCCTTTGTAGTAACACTTTCTTTCTGTCCATACCTTGTTTTGCTATCACTTTTTCTAGAATTTGCCACCGGACCTGTGAAACCTGATGCCCATGTTTAGAAAAATGGGCTGCCAATAAAGTTTCCTTTTTATATTTTGTTCTCTCTTTTTCTTTCTCATTATTTTTCTTATGTTGCACTGCAACAGTTGGGGGGCAATAATTCCTTATAACTGACTTATGTTCATTAAGCCGCACTTTGATAGGTCTACTGGTTTGGCCCACATACACCAGTCCACATGGACACTTTATACAGTAGATAATGTCCTTACTGTCACAGGTAAAAAATCCTTGCAAGTCAATTTTAGCACCAGAATGCGGGTGAGTCACTACTGACCCCGGTATTATTCCTCTGCAATAGCCACAATTCCTGTAGGGAAATGTGCCCATGTTTTTTGCACCCAAGGGTGTAACTGAATGGTTGATTCCATGTTTTTATTTGTAATCAGATCACTTATATTTTTGCATCTCCTGTAGGAAAAAACTGGGGGTTGTTTGAATAAGTGACCATATTTACCATCCGCCTATAGAATTCCCCAATGCTTAAGAATAATATTCCTACATGATTTGGAATTATTGTCAAATGAGTTAATGAACGGGATCCGCTGTTGTGTTTTGTAACCCCTTACCTTCCTAACCAGGGTATCACTTCTTGGGATAGCCGCCACCTCATCCCGGATGTTCATTAAATTACAGGAGTTATAGCCCTTTTCCACAAATTTTTCCACCATCTGTAGTGATTCTTGTTCATAAAGGTAGTCTGTGGAGGTAATACGCTTAACTCTCATAAGTTGGCTTTTGGGCAACCGCTTAAATAAACCCTGTGGATGGAAACTTGTAGCCCTTAACAAGTTATTTCTATCGGTCGGTTTCTTATAAAGGGAGGTGACAAATGCCGAATTCACATATTTGATATTGACATCCAGAAAATGTAATTCTGTCTCATTTACTTCAAAAGTTAGTTTAATTGTAGGATGAAGCATATTAAGATAAGCTACAAATTCATGCAGCCTATCAATGGTACCTGTCCATATGAGAAAAGTGTCGTCCACATAACGCATATAGGTGTGGATCAATGGACTAAATTCATCATTAGATAAAACAAACCTTTTTTCAAAGTAGTCCATAAAAAGGTTGGCATACGCCGGTGCCATGTTGGCACCCATGGCACAGCCCTGTAGCTGCAGGTAATATTTCTTTTGAAAACAAAAATAATTTTTAGTAAGCACAATTTCCAGCAGATCACAAATAAAGTTAATTTTATAATTAGGTAATTTTTCTTTACCCAGGTAATCACGTAAACACTCAATTTCTTCCACATGGGGTATGGATGTGAAGAGATCCTTCACATCCAAAGAACAAAGATAAAACTTGCCCGATGGTACTGTTATGTTGCCTAATCTGTTTAAAAAGTCTGTGGTATCAATTAAACAGGGTAAGAGAGAAGGCAAAACATCCTGCAGAAACCTATCAATATATATAGCCAAAGGCTGCCACAAAGATCCAACATTTGACACAATTGGTCGCCCTGGTGGATTCTCTCGATTTTTATGGATTTTAGGGAGAAAATAAATGTATGGCACCTTGGGAAACTGTGAAAACAGGAGTTGATAAATTTCATCTGTGATAATCCCTTCCATTACCAAAAAATATTGAATTTGTTTTTAAATTTCTGAGTGGGATCGTTATCAAGCTCCATATAATGTTTCACATTATTCAATTGACGTAAGGCCTCCTTGTCATAATCCATTTTGTTAAGGATTACTGTTCCACCCCCTTTGTCCGCCTTCATAATTGTTACACATTCATTATTTTGTAGGGATTTTACAGCCTCCCGCTCTGCATGTGTTAAATTGGTAACCCCCCTCCTAGGTATAAGGGCATTTTTAGCAAACAATTTGTTTATTTCAAACATAACCACAGCTTCAAACAAATCAATCACAGTAAACACCCCTGGAGGAACAAAACTACTTCTTTTATCCAGCTTAGTTTTTGAGCGTTTAGTGAACTCATCACCCTTAACTTTATCCTCCTTATCACAAAAATGAGCCTTATAGGAACAGTAACACTAAAAATTGTAAGTGTTTTAAAGTAAAGAAAATATCATGTACTATTGCCCTGCACTGGTAAAACTGATCTGTTTGCTTCAAAAACACTATTATAGTTCATATAAACAAGCTGCTAGGGAGCAATGGCGGAAATTGAAAAACGGCTATATGGCACAGGTTAACTAATGGATAACAGATAACACCATTAGACAGACAGAGCTTATCTGGTATCTGCTGTGTAACCTGAGACTTTTCTCCTTTGAATGGCTGCCCCCATTGCTACACAGCAGCTTATTTATATAAACAATAGTAGTGTTTCTTAAGCAAATACAGCAGTTTTACCAGTGCAGGGTAACACTGCATTATATTTTCATTACTTTAAAACACTTTTATTTTTTGACGTTACTGTTCCTTTAAGTTTCAAAGTTCTAATAAACCTATACATGTCAATTGTGAAGGAGAATGGAGGTGCCGTGCAGGTGGGAACAAAATTTAACCCCTTATTCAGAACAGTCAGTTAGTTGGTAGTAAGTTCATACGAAGATAAGTTGAACACGGTATTTACCTGTTGTACCGGCGATTCCCCTTGCGCCTGGTCTGTGGCGTTGGCATGCGTATTTCCGTGCCCTCTCCTTATTTTCCTCCGCGGGCGTGTGGCCTAACCCTAAAAAAGGCTGCCCTGTATGCTCTGCAGAGTGTTGCAGAGCATATTGTCCAGAGAAAACATCCTCACAATGTCCAAAATTTACTAAATGTCCAGAATTCAGAGGAAAAAAGAAAAAGAAAAAAGAAACGTCTTGTACCTGGTGAACATTAATATTCAATACATATTAACCAAAAAATAGTAACAATTGTTGCAATATATTAAACAAACTTGTTACATAGATAAACTATCTTACCCTACAATATGGGGCCTGGACTCTGAACATTAATTAATTATATTCGTTTTTGATATTTTTTTCAACATTTTTTTCAACTTTTTTCCACTTGATTTTAACTTTTAATGGTGGATGTTGGTTTCACTTATTATTGTGATAACATAACTTATTGTAACAAACGAATATTTCAAATACTTTTTATCTTATTATATTTGATATTTGACGATTGTCATGATGGGGTTAATGATTGGTGCACGCCTTCAATTAACTATGCGAATTAGCTACACTAGAGGTGGTGTTAAATAGTCTTGATCACAAACGGTTTGTATGCTTGACAAAGGGGATCACCCCGAAACGTTGCATCACGCAAATAAAATACAGCAAGGGTTGCCCCTGCTTGCAACTAAGACCTGTGTGCCGGTGGAATTACTTACTCTGAAGTTTGCGGGTTTCCAAAGCCCTCTCCGGGCAATATACGATTTGGAGAGCCAGGGAGTGCAAGCTGGTAACTATTCCTGTTTCCATCTGCATTCAGAGCTTGTCTGTGCCACTAATTAATAGAATTGACAATTCCCCTGAGATGGAGCACATGAATAATCCACCGCAGGAGAACACATACATAAAAAAAATCATGTGCAAGAGCCCTAAGGAGCAGACAGAATCTACTTTCAAAAGCAATTACATTTACAATTAACTTTAAAATGACTGAAATGGTTTAATTTATGTATATATTAAAGTGACTTAGAATTAAGAAAATCAATTTTCTAATAGTCAACCTATGCCACCAAAAAGTAATCTTGCCACCTCCCTTTACAGAAACCATTTGGCACAATACAAAAAGACTCTGAATCCATATGCAAAGCAGATACACTGATTATTATAAGCAAGTAAATATACGATTTAATAAGCAGTTTATTGAACACATACAGCGCATTAGTTACTGTCAGATTTTAAATATGAAAAGCTGTAAATAAGTTGAAAAGTCCAAGGTCTTGAGTTATTTGTGAGCCGTACAAAAACTAAAAGGGTATCTATCATTAATTCTTATGTGTTTGCTTTGCTCAGAATACTCTATGATATGAATAGTATGTAGTATCTGCTTTAACCCTCTTTCCTGGCACTTGTACAAAGTAAAGCTGTTATTGTTAATCTTCTCCAATTACATGCGCTTTTAAAAACAAACATGGACTGTGGTAAGAGATTATGATAAATGACCAACACACTAATTATCTGGAAGAAAAGCTGGCCAGTAATCTTCTAAATAAAACCATAACATTGCTGCTGCAACAACATATTCGTGTCAGTAGAGAATAATTAGTAACCCGCATATCAAAGATATGACTGAAGCCAACAACATTCTTCTGATTTATTTTCTTTTGTTCATTTTCATTAATTTTCATATAATTGGTTTACATGCAAAATTATCCTATACATGTTTAGAATAATACCTAAAGTTCCAGGTCTCCAAAATGGAAAGTTCACATCTAAATTAACCTTAAGTTGTGTTTCGTTAGAGATAATGCTATTCTAAACTTTTTTTTTTTTCCGTTTTTTTGACATTTTAGCTTAAAATACTGTTTAGTTGCTGCTGGGTTCCACTTCTACATTCTGACTTTCAAATTCCTAGCAGGCACAATCCAGTTTTTAAGTAGAAGCTAGAAGTAGAACAAAAGTATTCATTTATAATGTGTTAGATCATGAAATGTAGTATCTTACTGATTAAAGACTTTTTTGTCAAAATCTAAAGCAACAAAAAATCTACAAGATGACAGGTAGCATTGAAAATATATATTTTCCTAATAAAGTATCATTCTTTCTAGTGACCATGATTTAGGTGTAGTCCCAGATTTAATGGCAATTTTTAGGACTGGACGGGAGATTCAAATCAATGTGTAATGTCCTGCCTGCCCAGTGCCAAGTGCATCTCATCCCAAAGTTGCAAGTGGGGGAAGGGTGCTGCAATGGGCTAACCTATGGGTGATAAAGATAAAAATACACTCCTGTTTAGGTGGTACAGTTCTGAATCCTGGACCTAAGAAGGACAGGTCTTAATAAAAAGTTGGCAGGATTTCTAGTCATTGGCAACATACAAATTCCTTATTACAGGTGGCACATTTTCGTGAATCTGCTGAAGAATCTTGTCATACTTATTGTGTTTTTTCTTGCAGGGGAAAAAAAGTGAGAGTAGTACCCAGTGACTCTTATGCATTTAGAGCAAGCAAAAACTCCCATTGACACACTAACTTGACTCCTACCCTAAATCGTAGCAGGATGCCACTCGGAGCACTTTGTTTTCCCACAGGCAATTTACATTCTAGCCGAAGGCTTTTCAGGGAGATTAGTCATCCGAAGAAGGAGATTTGTCGCTGGGTGACTAACCTCCCCGGATTCTTAGTGTGTGTCACCACCTTAATAGCAATTGTTTAGACAAATAACTTGCAGAGCACTGAAAAATGTTAATAAATGTATTGGAAAGTTGCTTAGAATTATGTTTTATTTTATTAGAATTTTAATTTTGGGGTTTATTTGCCCTTTAAAAGGTGCACACAAAAGACATTTTTAGTAAATAAATTAGTAGGAGCATTGCCTACCATCCTTTGAGTTTACATGAATGCCTGACTGGGGTGTATGGAAAACAATAATAGTATTTTTAATAGTTAAAAAGAATGAATATAATGATAAGCTCTGCAAACTAAAGGTGTAGGTGTAGGGATATAGGGCCCATTGGCTTGCAACCTGACATGCTATATTCAATTGAATGGGGTAATTAAGACAGAAAACCACAGGACATTGTGGGTGCAAAATGCAAAAAGGGAATTTTCACTTTAACATAGTAACATACTAACATAGTAACATAGTAAGTAAGGTTGAAAAAAGACACATGTCCATCGAGTTCAAACTTTTTTTCTTTTTATTAACTACCTATCTGCCAGTTGATCCAGAGGAAGGCAAAAAAAAACCCCATCTGAAGCCTCTCCAATTTGCCTCAGAGGGTGAAAAATTCCTTCCTGACTCCAAAATGGCATTCGGACTAGTCCCTGGATCAACTTGTACTATGAGCTATTTCCCATAACCCTGTATTCCCTCACTTGCTAAAAAGCTATCCAACCCCTTCTTAAAGCTATCTAATGTATCAGCCTGTACAACTGATTCAGAGAGAGAATTCCACATCTTCACAGCTCTCACTGTAAAAAACCCCTTCCGAATATTTAGGCAGAACCTCTTTTCTTCTAATCGGAATGAGTGACCTTGTGTCAGCTGGAAAGACCTACTGGTAAATAAAGCATTAGAGAGATTATTATATGATCCCCTTATATATTTATAGATATATAAATCTTATTTGCCCTTGATGCTGCTGACTGCCATTGCTTGCTACAGCCAAGTTTATCATCTACAAGGACTCCAAGGTCCTTTTCCATAATGGATTTACCTAGTGCAGTACCATTAAGGGTATAAGTGGCTTGGATATTTTTACATCCCAGGTGCATGACTTTACATTTATCAACATTGAATCTCATTTGTCACTTAGCTGCCCAGATTGCCAGTTTGTCAAGATCATGTTGCAAGGATGCCACATCCTGGATGGAATTAATTGGGCTGGATAATTTTGTGTCATCTGCAAACACTGATACATTACTTACAACACCCCCCCCTAAGTCATTAATGAACAAGTTAAATAAAAGTGGACCCAATACTGGGCCCTGGGGGACCGCACTAAGAACCTTACTCCAAGTAGAGAATGTCCCATTAACAACCACCCTCTGTACCCGATCCTGTAGCCAGTTTCCTATCCACGTGCAAACGACTTCATTAAGCCCAACAGACCTTAGTTTAGAAAGCAGTCTTTTGTGTGGCACAGTATCAAACGCTTTGGCAAAATCCAAATAGATCACATCTACTGCCCCCCCACTGTCCAGAATCTTACTTACCACATCATAAAATGCAATCAAATTCGTCTGACATGACCTATCCTTCATAAAGCCATGCTGATTGTTGCTCATAATGCCATTCATTAGGACAAAATTTTGAATGTGATCCCTTAACAAGCCTTCAAATAATTTGCCCACCACAGATGTCAAGCTTACTGGCCTATAGTTGTCAGGCTGAGATCGTGATCCCTTTTTAAATATTGGAATAACATCAGCTTTTCTCCAATCCATAGGCACCATACCAGATGACAGTGAATCTGACAAAATCAGAAATAAGGGCTGGTCTAAAAGTGAACTAAGCTCTCTTAGAACCTAGGGGTGTATGCCATCAGGCCCTGGAGCCTTGTTTACATTAATTTGTATTAAAGCTTTTTGAATCATTTCCTGAGTCAGCCACTGACTAGATTGCGCTGAACCATTTAACTTTATACTTTAAACCAATTTGCTTAGGGCTTAATTGTTTAATTACCAATCATTTGCCTTTCATTTTGCTGAGTCTAGGATTATATTTTTATTATTACCAGCTGTCTGCTTTTCATGTTCCAGCCTTGGACATCCACCCTTAAATCATCTGCATAACAAACGCCATTCCCTCCCTCCACCAAAACGTGTAGCTGAATCACACAGCAATGCAGAGGATTAAAAATGTTTAGGATTCAAGGAAATTAGTAATCAGGTTGACCGATCAGGCAAATTTTTGTAGTCCAGTTTATCACAAACATGCATGCAATGTATATATAAATGGATCTTGGATTTCCAGGTTGTTTATAACAATGTGGTCATTTGATGCAACATATATAAACATATGTATTTCTGTCTTCAGAAATTCTGTATCTGGATGAAATAAATCTGGATCCATCTGAAGTTGCATCAACAAGACGTTCATTTTGACGCTGATAAGATAACAAACTACAATGTACCATACCCAACAAATTATATCTTGTAAACAGATTTATGAACTCAATTATAAATAAATGAGCAACACCTGGCTAGTACTGATGACAACATTATCTAATTTATGGTATGTTACAAGAAGCAAACTTATTCCTTGTCAACAAAGACACTAAACTATAGGAAATTGAACTTGACTACTACTAGTAAGTGCCAAGGCCTCATAAACCATTACACCAATCACACAAAGCTACCAACTAATTTGTTGCTGAGGATTGTTCAACCAGTAAACTTTGCACCTTCTATTACGTTACCCTTCAGATCATTACTTTGGCACATAGATTGGAATGATGCATTCCCAGTTTAATATAATAATAAAAAGTATATTAAACTTTTACTGGCAATTTATTTCCTTAAATGAGAAAGGAAAAAGAATTCAGGACCAACCCATGACTTAGGAAGTAAATAAGAAAACAAAAAAAGGCATTGCAAAACTATAGTACAGGTACAAAAGAGATAGATGCATAGTTTAGGTTAGGAAATATACAAATTAGTTGCAATCAGCACTCAAAAATGCTAAAATACAAAATAGGGAATTGATTGCTCAACACAAAGACCAATACCAAAAAATGTATACGGTAACAGAAGTAAAAGGCTAAAGCACTTGAAGTTGGGTATAAAAAGTTGACATTTTCTTGTAGCAGGAGACTTTGAAAAAGGAAATATCCACATTGCTTTATTTTTCTAGGTGTATACAAATACGGAGCCAGCATTAAATTCTGGCAGCAGTAATGGCCAGTAATACATTGTCTTTAATTTAAAAATTAAAATAATTGCAGGAGGAGAAGGTAATCTATGCAAGGCTCCATCATGAGCAGTTTTGGTCTCCAGTGCTCAAAGGGTTTCAAAATAGAGAAAGTCCGGAGAAAAGAGTTGACAAAGGGGTATGGAAGATCTTTATATCTGCAAACTATAAAAAATGCAGTCTTTTTTCTACTGGCAGATGGATCTCTAAATACTTGCAAAAACCATATTTTTAAGTCAAACAAAGGAAAAACTGTTCACATTGCACATAGTTTCCCCATTATAACAAGCTTTCTTAAATTCCCCCAATAGTGTATGAGTCCAAGTTGTAGGTTATGTGATCTATTCCCAGTTTTTGGCTAAGGTGGCTGCTGGAGTAGTGTATAAGCGGAACATTAATGTTTTGGACTATTTCTGAGTTTGCTTTAAAAAACATTCATATAAGAGATGTTTCTGATTTCGTTGGAATTTTCCATTTATCACTATGAAGATCTGCTTTCAAACTGGACTCACTTAATTGCAATCTTTAATGAGCAGAGCCTGCTTTGACAGCTGTAACAATCGGCATTCATATGTCATTTGTATGATTGTAAATACCACAGATATACTGTCCTGACGTATAAGTAAGTTCTATGGAAATGCATGCTAACAATAATAGTTGTTGGACTTTTGCCAGCACAAGTGCAGAAATGTGCCAAGTTCACCACAACATAATGCTATGTATAAATGTGGCCACCAGCTCTGTATTTAGATCTGCTATCAAACTAGGGACCGGACCTAACTGTGCCCCGCAGCTTGCAGAAGTGATGCCATGCTTGCGTGCAATGTTACTTCTGCTAAGTGTGACGTAATTTCCTCCAACACCTCCCCCACAGATCCATCATTGGATTTATGCACGTTGTCTTTGGGGAGTTTTTTAGTTTTCTAAAAAAAAATTATAATATAGGCACTAGAGGGACTACCCTAAAGCTGCCTCCCTCTATCACTCACTACGTCATGTTAAAAGTTAATTCAAAGAACCCATTAAATGTTTAAATGATTTTAGTAAACTTATGTTAGAACACCCAAATTACAGAAAGATCCCTTATCTCTGAAACCTCAGGTCCCAAGAATTCTGGATAACAGGTCCCAGACCTGTAAATGGATTCGGACTGAAAGCGTGGAAAGAAAAAAATGGTGTGCATAGTGTACCACCAAAAGTTTAATTCATATATGTAAATAAATATTCACATATAATAATAATTAATGTGAATTTTATAATTCACATTTTTAAAAATGATTATTCTCTGTAATAATAAAACAGTACATACCGTGATGGTAACCAAGCTGTATGAATCTATATTGGTGGTAAAACAATCATATTGGGTTTCTTTCTTATTTAAATCATTTTTGGTTTTGGGACCCCCGACCAAGCTGGATAATAGATCAGTACTTGTATATACAAAATATACTATAAAAAACTTATATTACATATAAGTAATATATGAGGATATTTTATATATATATAGAGAGAGAGAGAGAAAGAGAGAGAGAGAAAGAGAGAGAGAGAGAGAGAGAGAGAGAGAGAGAGACTGTTTTGTTGATTTTTCAAACTTGCGAAGATGTTTCACTTTACTTAACTGCCTGCCTGAATATTATATTTTACTAAGCAAAGATGTACAGCCTAATGCTGCCCATACATGTGCAGATATAATCGTAACAGATATAATCGTACGAAAGGACTTTTCAGACTGTTTGCGGGCTCTGAATAATCATCCCGACAATTTTCATACCAGAGTGAATGGACAGGTTAGAAATTTTCTGTCGGATAATGATAATATCTCAGCATGTATTGCCGGACGATATCCGTGGGTAACTGTCACTACTACTTCCTGGACATAGTTTTCGTAGGATTGTTAGTCTGTCGATTTATCGCCAGAACATCATCTGATTTGTTATTTTTCCTGCTTTAATGTTACAATTTCTATCTGAATGGTTAGATTTAGATCCTTGCAGAACAATGAATGATCGATATAGGAATAAAATCTCAACGTCTATGAACAACTTTAGTCCTGCAGCTGTGGCGAAGCTCTTCTAACTCTGAAAGCTAAAGGTAAAGCATATGTTATGGTTCAGCAAGAAGCCAAACAGAGGAAGATAGCATACATATGTTCTCTACAGGAAGATAAACTGCTTAACACACTCAAGCTAATCATTACCAGACTGTACATCAAGTGATTATTAACAAGAGAAAGAGAAAACCTCTTAAGAGCCAAGAAAACTCATTAATCGTTCCAAGACGCTGCTTTAAATAGTCTTTACAGGTCCCCTTTTTAATGTGAAGATGTACAGTAACTATATAACTTTAAAGTGATATCACCACTTCTGTGTAATTAGGGTTCACAGATTTTGATAATTCTCAAAAGTGTGGGCAGGGGGCGGTGATGCTACAGGGGGCAGGCGGTGGTGTTTTAGGGTTGAGACACACGGGCAGATTCGGGGATATTTAGTCGCATATCGACTAATAGCCTCTTCTTCTGGGCGACAATCTCCCCGAACTACCTTTGTGTGCTTTAGCCCAGGTTACTTTTCATTATAGCGGACGGGAAGACACGCGAGATTGTTGCCCAGGCGAAGAGGCGTTTAGTCGCCAGGCGACAAAATCTCCCCAAATCTGCCGTGTGTCACAACCCTTAGAATGGGGGCTATGATGTGGAAATTGACATTTGGCTGATCATTTATACAGTCCTGTTTGGATTTCCTAATTTGGCAAGTGACAATCCCATCTCTTTTCTGAGAGTTGGCATTTTACTTTTTGGTAACATGATGCATGAGGGGGTTAAAGATTTAAGCACAATCTTATTTAAACTCTAACATTTAGGGGCCGATTCATCAAGGGTCGAATATCGAGGGTTAATTACCCCTCGATATTCGACTGTGAACTAAAATCGTTCGACTTCGAATATCGAAGTCAAACGATTTTGCGCAAATCCTGCGATCGAACGATCGAAGGATTATTCCTTTGATCGAACGATTAAATCCTTCGAATCGAACGATTCGAAGGATTTTAATCCAACGATCGAAGGAAAATCCTTAGATCAAAAAATCACAGGCAAGCCTATGGGGACCTTCCCCATAGGCTAACATTGACTTCGGTAGCTTTTAGCTGCCGAAGTAGGGGGTCGAAGTTTTTTTTAAAGGGAAAGTACTTTGACTATCGAATGGTCGAATAGTCGAACGATTTTTCGTTCGAATCGTTCGATTTCGTTCGAATTCGAACGAATTTAACCAATTCGATGGTCGAAGTACCCAAAAAATACTTCGAAATTCGAATTTTTTTCATTCGAATCCTTCACTCGAGCTTAGTGAATCGGCCCCCAAGTGTCATGATGGGATACCATAGCCCTTTACCACTTAAATTAGACACCCTTGTCCAGGCACCCCAAACATATTTTCTGCAACATTTTCATGGCATCCTACTTCTTCATTGCCAATTCTTCTCCCTAAGGTGCCAGGACACTGCTACTTCTGTACATGCTCACTGAATGCCTTTCACCCCAAGGTAGGGAGATTTGCATGTGCACATACTGAATGAGTAGTGCGCCAGAGGTTTGTAGAAATGACATTATTACACCCAAATGTAATAAATATATCTGACAGGTAAAGTAGAAAGTACAGAAAGTATTGACAACTAACAAAAAATACAAAGTTCAAGGAGGTGTTTAATGCATTGCTTGTTCTGGCTTGATGTCTATACTGGAAAAAGAAAGTATTTATTTCTGCTTTCTGGGGTTCTGCTTGATCATCTCAGAGCTGGAAGTGTAGTATTTTCAACCTCAGCAACATTGCTATTACTATACACTACTATAGCCTCTGGCTCACATCTTGCAAAGAGAAGGACAGGTATTTTTCACTATGTAGCCAGCTACTTGTTGAAGGCAGCACCAAACTGTTAAGGCAGAAATAGGGTTAAACACAAGAATCTGGTATGACTGATAAATATATGTTTTTATTAAACAGGAATTATGAGTATGTAAGGTTGAAAAAAGTCCATCATAATTCAACTTTTTAGTTTTTTTTTTTTCCTTAATCTGCATTACTGCCAGTTGAACCAGAGACTAGTCCCTGGATCAACTTGTACTATGAACTATCTCCCATAACCCTGTATTCCTTCACTTGCTAAAAAGCAATCCAACCCCCTCTTAAATCTATCTAATGCATCAGCCTGTACAACTGATATCATGGTTTTGAACCTTACATGGTGGTCATATGGGTTACTGCACCTGGGGAACCTTAGTGCCTCTTTAATATAATAAATAAGATTTTCTGGTAGGGGATACTTGAAATATGCTTGGATATGTAACCCCCCCCCCCCCCACACACACAAATGTAATCAGTGAACAGCCTCTTTGAAATCTTTAGATACCTGCCACTCTGGTTGTTAAAAGGTTAACAGTAAGGCTGCAACATCCCCTTAATCATTCCTTTTCCAGCTCTAACCCACTCTGCCCCCTCCCTAAGGAATTTACTTTGGCTGTTTGCTAATGAGCATGCTCAGTTCTTAACCAATCAGTGGAAACAAAGAGAGCTGAAAAGCAGGAAGTAGTGTTCTGTTATATGTTAGACATCCAGACACTCCAGCCATACATTACATTTTTGCCTAACTAACTATATTAGAAACATCCTATCTATTTACCCAGTTTTTATTTTTACACTGAACAATTCCTTAAAAAATAAAAGACAGGGATAAAACACTGTAAGTTTTAACAAATGGAAATTTTTATGGAAATCATTCAAATATGCTTGTAACGTCTTCCATATTGAGACCATAAGATTTATTATACTTCCAAAATATACCACATTGATCTTGTAATGTTCTGGCATCCTTATGTCTTCAACAAAGTATTCTTCTTTTCTCTTTAATAGCAGGAATTAACTTGAAGTTACAGGGTCACCCAGCAAGGAATAATTTGGCTTGTTAGTAAGGAGCTCACATAGCTACAGGAGCTGAGAAGTTGCTTAGGGAGATGGGCAGCTCACTGTATTAGTTGCTCCAATGAATTCAATCTAGTGGCTCAGGATCCAAAATATTCAACTTTGCACATTTGAATTAGGGATGCACCAAATCCACTATTTTAGGATTCGGCTGAATCCCAAATCCTTTGTGAAATTTCTGGCCAGATACCGAACTGAATCCGAAGCCTAATTTACATATGTAAATTAGGGAAATAAGGGTGAAAGAGAAATGTGCATGTAGCATGCAACTAAAAAAATTGAATTTCTTGTTTGTGGGATGAAAAGCCATGTGATTTTTTGGATTTGGCCGAATCCTGCTGAAAAAGGCTGAATCCCAACCCGAATCCTGAATTTGGTGCATCCCTAATTTGAATACATTCCTGGATGTGACCATTGTTCCAGGGGATACATCCTGCTTTCTTCAGGAAGGAACAGTACACCCCCACGAAAAATTGATCTGTCATTGGCTACACACAGAAATTAATAGAATATATTTATAGTGCAGGAGATTTACAGAACAGGGATTAATAAGGTTTCTTATTAGATAATGTAACATTAAAGGGACCGTATTCCCCCTACTTCAATTTATGTTTAATAAATTGTTATAATCTGTGTTTTTTATTTCTTTAGGGGACATTAAAGCTCCTCCATCCTCCTCCTAACTAAGTAACTAGATTACCAGTGCACAGATAATCTCCCTGTATTTCTAACAATCACAATGGGTAAAGTGTAGGGGGGTGTATACCGGTAATCTAATAAATAATTTGCAAGGACCGAGTAGTTTCAATTTCACTATTTGCTTTGTTTAGCTAGAGAAATAACAAACAGCTTACAGTTTTTTTAGTAAAAAAACACAGGGAGTCTGGAAACCTTGGCCTTTCAAAAAGCTAGAATCTTACTAGCAGAGCAGAAGCATGTTGTGATGGTCTGGTCCAGTGCTGTCCAACTTCTATGGTACAGAGGGCCGGAATTTTTCCAATCAACATGGTGGAGGGCCGATAACGGAAGCCAGTTTTAGCCACTCCCTGTTTTTAGACCACACCCACTTTAAACCACACCCATGTTACTGCAAGACCATGTCCACATTAATAGCACACCAAAAAACCAGATGGTTGGTGCTCACTGCAGGGATCAGGGCTGGATCTATGGGTAGACAGAGTAGGCGGCTGTCTAGGGCGCCATCATTGAGGGGCGCACTTTTTTCAAGCGTTTATTTAATAATTTGTTTCAGTAATCATGGTCACCCAGTTGGATGGAATCCATCTCCTTCCCCTTCTCCCTCTTGCCGGCAAGTAATAGCTCCTTCTGTGCGGTGCACTGCGATGTGCGACATGCGTCAGTGATGTCACTGAAGTGATAACAGAGAGAGGCAGAGAGCTGGAGGCCTGCTTGGTGTGGCTCTCGCTGCTCTCAGCCTTGCACAGTTGCACTGAACTGAAGACATTCTTTCTATTACTGTAAAGTGTGAAGCTTCCTGCTGGCACAGACAGGTACAGATTTGGGGCCCATAGGTTTGCTGTTGCTGCTGGGCTGGGCTCTGGCACAGGTACATAAATACTTGGGGGCAATATGATGTGATCAGATTTATTTTTGGCTGCTGCTGACACAGGTAAAGATTGGGGGCAATATGATGGCTGCAGGAGGGCTGTATGATGGATGGCTGCTGAGCTTGCTTGCACAGGTACAGGGGGCAGTAATATAAATGAAAAAGTGTTGTACGCTTTCTTGCTCTCTTTATTTAAAAATCATCATGGTAAGGAGGGAAATGGTAATGCAGGACAGGGGGCTCTGATTGAAGCTCTTGCCTAGGGTGCCAAACTACCTTGTGCCTGCCCTGGCAAGAATATCACTCATATGTGAAAAAGGTTAAGTCATATTAAGACATACCCTTAAATCCATATGCCTCCTCCTCCCCTGTGTATAATACAGTACCCCAGCATTTGATTAAACACCTTAGGGGCCACTAACAATAATTTTCAAATGCTAACAAACCCCCAGAACAAATACCAAAGTATGACACACACAGGGAGCATAGGGAAGGCAGAACAGAGCAGGAGACAGGAATCAGGACCAGTCTAATATGTACTACAAACAATGACACAGTGCTAGTGTCCCATTAGTGGCTTTAGGGGAGTGAACAATAGAGGTGTCAAGTGTGAACAATGCAGGGGGATCACAGGTGTGAACAATGCAGGGTATTAGTCTGAATTTGAGGTTTAGACAATGCAGGGGCCAGTTAAACTCTGTAGTGATACCTTTTAAAGTTTACATATGGTAAGCAGACACAGCAGGCAGACTTTGATGTGGAGGGCTGCGGGCCGCCAGTTGGACAGCCCTGGACATGGCCCATTAAGTAAAGACATCAATAGAATTCTCTATAGAGATGTATATTGTATATGCTTTCTCATAGCCTGTGCAAAGAGATACCTTAAAACTATGTAAATTTACAATGTACATCCCCATGTGCTAAGCCCTATTCAGCAGGAGAATTTGAGGTTGTAATAACCTTTTCTTTATCCTGGATATAATAGAATGACAATAAAATTGCATTGTTAAAAAAATCCTCTATGTAACTTTTTCTATAAAGATTAATTGATAATACTTTGCTGAATAAAACTAGATGGCAGATATATCCCATTGAATTTAGTTTATTCACATCAGACTCAGTGTGCCATTATCACAATACGACAAAATCTTTCAAGATTTCACAGATAATAGTATTACAATTTGCAACATCCATCTTAAAAAGCCGTTTTAATAGCAGTTGTTGAGCACCATTTTGATCAATTTAATGCATATCTGTGAGTACCACTGCAAAATGGCAGCTATTCTGAGGCAAAACACTGGCATTTATGAACATTTTTCAAGGAGAACATTTTGCACTAGAAATAATGTTCTGAAGCAGAAGTGAAAAAAAAGCATATGAAATATTCTGGGGATCCTTTAATTGAGGGTGAATTAAGGAGTAAGGAGGAATATGGAACGTGTAACATCTTTCTCTTGGCTTTTGTGGGGCCAAGTTACTAAGGAAGTGCCTGGATGACACAGTTAGTAATTTGCCCATATGACACTGATGGGTTAGATAACCTATAAAAACAATAATATTAAGGCAGGCAGTAGTTATTGGATTCTTGTATCTATGACATGCCTTATCTGGAGAGCAAAGTCTGAAAGTAGTTGTGGGATTGAGCAAACACTACTAGTTAATAATGGTCACCCCTCTAACCAGTGGCATCTGGAAAACTTCTTTTGGAATTATCCTGACTCATGGGGTGCTTTTTATCCCACTAAAAAATAATAAAAACATAGAAATGAAATGGGGAAATGCCGACGGAATTGAGCTTAACAGCCATGTTTTTTTTAGTTGATGAACATGCTCTTCTTGTTTAGGTTGGGACCCTATGACTATCTTAATTACAATAATATGTGTTCTCCTACAAAAGATATGGGAGCTATCATCCGAAATGCTCAGGACCTGGGCTTTTCTGGATAAGGGGCCCTTTATGTAGTTTGGCTCTCCATAACTTGCTGTAAGTTAACTAAACTACATTTTGGGGCCGATTCACTAAGCTCGAGTGAAGGATTTGAATGAAAAAAATTCGAATTTCGAAGTATTTTTTGGGTACTTCGACCATCGAATTGGTTAAATTCGTTCGAATTCGAACGAAATCGAACGAATCGAACGAAAAATCGTTCGACTATTCGACCATTCGATAGTCGAAGTACTTTCCCTTTAAAAAAAACTTCGACCCCCTACTTCGGCAGATAAAACCTACCGAAGTCAATGTTAGCCTATGGGGAAGGTCCCCATAGGCTTGCTAAACTTTTTTTGATCGAAGGATTTTCCTTCGATTGTTGGATTAAAATCCTTCGAATCGTTCGATTCGAAGGATTTAATCGTTCGATCGAACGAAAAATCCTTCGATCGATCGAATGAACGTTTAGCGCTAAATCCTTCGACTTCGATATTCGAAGTCGAAGGATTTCAATTCGAGGGTCGAATTTCGAAGTATTTTTAACTTCGAAATTCGACCCTTAGTGAATCTGCCCCTTAAACATGAAATAAACCCAATCTGATTGTTTTGTCACCAATATGGATTTATGCAGCTTAGTTGAGCTGGAGCGGCCTTCCCATATGTATAACTAGCCAGTGAGTATAACTAACCAGTGGTGTAACTATAATCCAGCAGACCCCACCGCCACAGAGGAGGGGAAAGGGTGGCCTGAACCATGGTTTCTGCTGTAGTGTAATCTCCCTGCACACTGCAAGAAAGATCACTGGCCGGTGAAAGTAAGCAAAGGGGCAAGTGGAGTTAGAGCTTACTCCACTTGCTGGGGGGAGGAGAGGGCAGCATGTGTGCAGCTGAAGTTAAGCCATTGTAGCTAACCCCTACCAATTTGGGTCCCACAGAGAACAGCTTAAAATATACTTTTGCAAATGACTGACTGATTATTGGACAAGTTAACTTTTAGTAATCTATAACTTCTTATCAACAGACTACAAGTATTTAATTAGTTGCGGTTTTTTGTGTCTGCTATTAAAGGATCTGTACACTTTTACATTAGCTTTAGTATGATGTAGAGAGTGATATTCCGAGACCATTTTGCAATTGGTTTTCATTTTTTATTATTTGTGTTTTTTGATTTATTTACTGGAGCTTTTTAATCAGCAGCTCTCCTATTTGCAATTTCAGCAATCTGGTTGCTATGATCCAAACTACCCTAGCAACCATACATTGATAAGAATAAGAACAAAATGAACATGTTACCATGCAGGGCATTTGTTGTTTTTTTTTTTTTGAGGCTCAACCCCCATTTGAAAGCAGGGAAGAGTCAGAAGAAGAAGGCAAATAATAAAAAAAAATATTAAAAAATAAACAATGAAGACCAAGTGAAAAGTTGCTTAGAATTGGCCATTCTACATCATACTAAAAGTTAATTTAAAGGTGAACAACCCCTTTAAAATGGCACTTCAATAATTTATGTTGATTCACTTTGTTTTCTGCTACGTAAACATAGTTCAACAGGTCCTCTCTGGGTCACAGTCTCATGACATGCAGATGGCTTCACACTGCTCCTGTGTGTCGAATCGATTGCCATTTCCTCCACAGCCGCCGTACCAGAACTGCACACAGGATTTTTTAATGGGGTTGTAGGACCACTTGAGAACGTAATCCGCACATTCTCCATCCTCTTGTTTCATTGAGCAGACATCTAGCGAAAGTAGAAAACAAGAACACAATAAATAGGTAGTATAATCAGTGTATAAGGTTTCCATGGATGTGAAAAAGTCTGAAGCATACAAAATCTAAATTTGCCATTAGTTTTTATGCATGTTTATTGCACATGGGTGGATCCATGGTAGCTAGGGTTATCTGAGCAGATCCAAAGCCCGACAGAAACTCGATCATACCAAGACCCCAAGCAAATTTTAGGGCCTTCCAGACTTTTAGAATAAGAAACTTTTTATAAATAAAATGACTAATTAGTCAGTGCCCCCTGGCCCCTCTATATCTTCTGGGCCCCTGCAGTCACATCTACTTAAATTTCTTTTTGTAAGACTCTTTATAGACCTTTCTCACTTTCTCAATCTTTATACTGTATATAATGTGAAGTTCCTCCCACACTAAAGACTCGTTGACAGTTTGTTTAGGCAAAATATGTGAAAATGTGAGTTTTGACCAAAGTAATCAACTGGAAAACAGTTCGGGGAGATTAATCACCCCGAAGAAGAGGAGATTTGACGCCGGGTGACTAATCTCCCCGAATCTGGCCGTGTGTCCCTGCCCTTAAATGGTTAACAAAAGGAACTGCCCAGTGTAGATGCAAAGTGCTAACTGGCAAATAGAGAAAAAAAAGAATTCTCCATGCTAGAGAGGAGGTTAGTAGAACATACATACTTATAACTGAAACTATAAAAACCTTGTGTTAGGGAAACTTGGATGAGAAATAAAGGTCTTCCACTGGCTGCCCAACTCCTACTGTACAATAAACTTCACATATATTTATATATATATCTACACATGCCAGATTCATAAAATCTGCTACGTTTAATATAATATTTATATTTCCTATGAATAACTGGGTAAATCCATTTAAATTATCGAAAAATAAACATAAGAATTGTTTTAAATATATAAAACCAGACTCCCCTCATTTAAAGGGCCAGTGTACCTCCTTTTAGGGCTTTTGCTGAATATACTTAGGGGCCATTTTACTGACATTCATATTTAGTTAGTTTCCACAAATTGTACTATTTAGCTTGTGGATTATACAATTGTAAAAAAAAATGTGTAAATACAGAAAAAACACTAATACAAAACTTCACCATCTAAAAGCTGTTAATATCATGTAGAAGTCAATGGGCTTTATCCTTTTTCAGTTGTAAAATCTCTCTCTCATTCGAGCTTTTAAAGATTATGGAGTTTTCTTTGATTGTATTTGCAAAAAAAATGTAAGATTTCGAATATTTATCTTAGTTTTGCATATGTATTTCTTCGTGCTTTTTATATTAGTCTGTTTCAATAAATGATTTGGCAATTAAAAATTAGGGCTTTAGTGGTTTCTAAAACCACTAAAATCAGAATGTTGACAAATGGGCCTCTCCATGTTTTAATCAAAAATAAATCTTTTTTTTTAATTTATTGAACTAAACAGAGAAACAGTTTTCTTGCAAAGTAGATAATTCGATTATTAGTGCACAAATAAACAAAAATCCATTATGCTGGATGGTACAGTATCTGAGCACTGGGAATCAAATTATCCACCAAACATGGAGCAGCTTCAATTTGTCTGTTAGTTAGGAATCACAATCAAAAAATTAGATTTTTTTTTCAGCTTTAAAACGTCAGGCAAAAAGAAGGTTTGGCACAAGTCCTTTTTATTGAACTCGTTTTGAACAAGGGAATATACTTTCCCTTTACTTTAATGTCTTTCTCTACATCCTCTTTTATATGAAATTAGTTTTGTTGTGAAAATACATCTTCCAAATGTTAAAATAATTTTACTGGCAAAACCCCTTCCCTTAATTAAGTTGCAGCACTTTGTGCAGCATTTTCCTATTTTTTCTCATCCATTACTGAACCCATAGTAAATCTCATCTTCTGTGCCTTCTGCCAAATGTTTATTGGAACTGGAACGACTAATTGACTCCAGAAAGCTTGTCACCTACCCATTGTACAAAACTGTCCAAGATTCAGCTTTCTTGTTATGCCTACTCAATCATAACTTGTCACAGAACTACAGAATATTGGTTTTATACAGCACTATTTTCCAGTTTGAGAAATTAACGCCTATTCTACTATTATAACAGAGTAACTACAGAGGAAGCAGATCCTGAGGCTGCAGGGGGACCAGGAGGTATAGGGGCCCCATAAGGCCTTAATTCATATACAATTTCAATAAATATTGGTAAAACAGGTCAACCTCAACATTTTTGGGGCCTAAAAAATAATTTGCTGTAGGGCTCTGTAACATCTAGTTACGCCCCTGAGTATACTCTACTTACTGTACTACTATTATGCCATAGATGCAAGTTTGCAATGAAGAAAGCACATTATGATAAAACAAATAATTGTTGATTATTAAAGGGGTTGTTCCCCTTCCAACACTTTTTTCAGTTTATTTGTTTTCAACCAGAAGTGACAGTTTTATCTTTTATTAAAAAACGTACAAATTCACATTTTTTTCTCACTTACATATAGTTAAAGGGGTTGTTCACCTTCCAAAACATTTTTCAGTTCAGTTGTTTTGATTTGTTCACCAGAAATAAAGACTTTTTCCCATTACTTTCTACTTTCTATTTGTGCCTTTTTTCTAAAATTGAAGTGGAAAGTTTAATTTATCTAAAGCAGCTCTGGAAGGGGGGTCACCGACTCTGTAAACTGTTCTAAATTGATACATTTACTTGATAAATTTCTTATCTTTGTCCCTGCTGAGCAGAATCCCTGAGTTTCATTAAATGCAGCTGTTAGAATTGATGCTGCTGAGAAATGTATCAACTAATGTAGCAAAATTGTAACAGTTCAAAATATGCAGCTGGATCACTGAGGCGCCCGGAAAATCCAGACAGGGACATTTACCGGTAACTTAAAAAATTAAAAATAAAAAATGGAAAGCAATTGAAAAAAATATTTATTTCTGGCAAGCAATCAAAATAACTGAACTGAATAAAGTGTTTGGAAGGTGAACAACTCCTTACATGCAAGTTAAAAAAAATTTAATTTGTACGTTGTTTAATAAAAGATAAAACTGTCACTGTTGCTGTTTTATGCCAAAAAGAACCTTATAACTCCTTAAATATCAAGCGCCCCACCGACCACAAATATTTGTGAATAGGACTGATGACTAAGCATCATCCCTTCATAAAGCTGACAAATGAGCAAAGGGGAAATCTGCAAAAGAATTTCATAATGTGATCACTATGCGGGGAGTTAGGCCTGGGAATCTGCCCACAAGGCAGTGATCTCAATGAACTAAAATATTCTTTAGTTACACTGCACCCGCTTATATTTTGTAATGCTGTCTGGCGACAAGTGTCATATTTTATGATGCTGCAAGTCTGTACTGATAAACAACTAATGCTAATAATACTGGAAAATCTCTTTCCTGTACTTTTTAACTGGACCGACCATCATATTACTATTTTATGCTCAAAAGTTATAAGATTTTCATTAAACAATACAGTAACTATGAGACTTATGTATATTAACTACAGAGAGAGTGCAAAAAGTGAAGTTATGAAAAGCAAGAAAGAATCCCAGAACCACATGACAAGCAGAATCTCTTCCTTTTGATTGAACTTGGGTTGAACTGATTTCCTGACCCTTAATAAGAAATTCAGAGAATATTTCCATTGTAGCCGTCTGTTAAATGAAAAATGATCTATATTGAGCACAACTATGCTCAGCTAAAAAAGGGAACATAAATCTTTATTAGTAAAGCAAAGAATGTCTCATAGGATTCTACATAGTGGTTATGTAATGAAAAGCTGCAAAGTTTGCTGCAGGTCTAACTATGTACTGGTATGGAATCCGTAATCCGGAAACCCGTTATCCAGAAAGCTCTGAATTACAGGAAAAGTCGTCTCCCATAGAGTCCATTATAATCAAATAACCCAGATTTTTTTCTCTGTAATTATAAAACAGTAACTTGTACTTGATCCCAATTATGATACACGTCATTCTCATTGGAGGCAAAACAATCTTATTGGGTTTATTTATTTATTTATTATATAAATGATTTTAAAGTAGGCTTATGAAGATCCAAATTACGGAAAGGTTTCTTTATCCGGAAAACACCAGGTCCCGAGCATTCTGAATAACAGGTCCCATACCACCCACCCACTGCTGTTTTCTACTGTCAGAATTTGCTGTCGGAATTTTCCCATACCTATTTACATCATTTTTCTATAGTAAATAATTTTATACGGCATGATAAATAGGCCCATGGTGTAAAATGGCCTCAATTTAAACAAAACCATCTCAAAGCAGCATTAAGACTAAAATGGGACCATAGGCAGGGTATTGCTTTGGGGTCCCATCTTCTTCTAAAATCAAATTACCACTTTACTTGCAGTGTGCTTCGCAAAAAAACCTCATTTTTCATAAACAGCTCTTCAAATAGACAGTATACAGAAGCTTTAAAGTTGACTCTCCTTTCCAAAGATCAAAGAGAGACTGTTTTTTTCAGAGCACATTGTGAATTTAGATTGGTGCCTACTTCACCTAATGGGCGACTTGACTCTTTATCTGCTGGGAGGTATGCAGTTACATATGGCTTTAGAAACTATACAAATGTGGTTCTGAAGTGGAGTAGAGAAGGGAAATTTTATTTATTTTTATACAGTTTATTACTGCTCTGACAATACAGAATAGTAAAAATTAAAACAGGTAAGGAACAGCTAGAAAACAGGATAGGAACCAAATGAGTTCTAGTATAGTTAAGCTAGTTACACATATGCAAGACGTACATTTTTCTTATTGGGCTTTATATATATATATATATATATATATCAAAGAAAGTCAAATAGATATACCTTCAGAAGGAAAACAGAAAAGTATTCCTATGTTTCTCTACTTAGAAAAGAGATCAGAAGCCAGAGATGCCATTTTCCTTCTCATTCTTGAGCAGAGCAACATCAGAACATGTTTCTGTTTTCCTTCTGATAGTATCTCTCTTTGACTGTACAGTTGCAGGAACTTACCATCAGGTAGTGCTGCTGTTACAAAGTTCATTATATTCTTTCTTTTTTTTTTTCTTTTTTCGTTTTTCGTTATTTATAAAGTTCATTATATTGGCAATTACTAAGTATTGTACATTGCAAAAGCTCCTAGAAAATCACCCTGAGCAATATTACATTCATTTTTAAAGGTTTATTTATACATTGATGACAAGACTGGAAATTATTGACGTAAATTTACAATTTGAAGCTGGTGTTGCTATCTGTTATATTTCCAATAATGAGTGGCTAGCACACTGGATCTCTATAGTATGGACTAGATGTATTTCTGTATTTATTTTGTATGATTTGTTGCAGCTCTTCAAAAGTATTTTAATCCAAGCCCTCTCTCTGTACCATGCCCACCTGTGTTAGATCTATGCAGATAAACATCATTTGAATAGGCAATTTAAACATTTAATGGTGATGGGGCAAATGTTGGGGATGTCTGGCCAAATGACCCATGTACAGATAAGTTTGATATTGTGCAAAATGTTCATGTCCATGTGCACAGCATATCTGGGTTGCCTGGTGAACTGATATTTATGTTTCTTTGGATCATGAGCTAGTTTTCTCTATTCTATAAGCCAAGTGTCTTGTTAAGGGAGGGGCAAACATACAATCACCAATGATCAAACAATTTCATTGGAAAGACTAAACTGGCAGGCATGTATGGGTAGCTCAGCCAGAAGCAAGTATGGCTTTACTGTTATCTATCAGAACATCTATTCACACGCTTAAAAATATAAAAACTTCTTTAGTTGTTTTACAGATGTTTATCCCTTAATATACTGTTTAATATCAACAAAGCTTTAATTTTACCTTCCAGCAATGATAAGTCTCCATAATTACCATCTCACTGAAGCACAAATAGGGTTACATTATTTTACGTATAAACATAGATAAATAATTTGGCTACAATACAAAGAACAATCAGCTGCTGGAGAATGTTGAGATTTCCAGATTAAAAGATGGGATGGGTGCCTCTCTCTGTACTATGTCACAATATATATTTAAAGTAGATTTATCTCCTATTCACTAAAGGCATTACTCATTGCCTTTCTTAAGGCCCCAACCATCATGATTTGACTTTACAATGTAGAATTAATAGCTCTGACGTAGGACTAATGCAGAGTGCCAACACTGAGTCTATATTTATTTCCCTATTGAGAGTCTATATTTTCTCTGTTAAACCCAAATGAGAAAATAAGCTGCTGGCCATGAAACAAAACATGCTAATTATAAGGCCAGATTGTTATTATCCATATTTTTATATAATTTTACTAGTAACACACTCCCCTATTCATCTTTCCTGACATGCAGCTCACTGTGAGGTTGCTATGGCCATTTGTAGACACAGAAATATGTACATGGGGTCATGTAGAAATCATCATTACTTGGGCTGTTTATAAGAACAGATGGCACAATACCAGCCAGGATGATGTTACAAGATTCTGATCCACCACGTTGTGCCAATATGTTACAATACCTTTAGCCTGTCAAGTTTACTTTGTATATGGCAGACAGATCTTTAAAATCATTTATACGAACATTAAATAAATCAGCTGTTTAAACCAATGCAAAGCCAGTTCACAAGATCTGTAATATTAAACCAAAATAGTCATATGTTCATCCTGTTGGGACTATAAAGTTACTTTTGGAAGAGCAAGTTTGCAGACACTCAGTTTCAGAGCTAAATCTGTTTCCATTACCATCGCAACGTCCATACCAGAACTGAGAGCATGCATCAATAGCTTTTATATAATACAACATGCCCCTGCCAGCTGTGCCATGGTTCACATCCAACAAGCAGATGTCTGCAATTAAAACAAGTTGGATTAAATTTGTAGTACCTCATGTCCCTTGGTTTTTAATCACGTGAAGTAATATAAACCATTATAAACCTGCAGGGAGTTGTCAAATAAGATATAAACCAGGACCCATGAATCTAAAAATCAGCATCCACTGACATCTTCAGGCTGTTGCGGGATGCTTGGAGTTGTAGGCAGAATATTCACATCTTATATTTTATATAGTGAATAAAGTACTCCCTCTTATAAAATATAAGGATATTATAAATTACAGAGGAATTCCATGACCATAAAAAAGCACAAGGCCGAAGGCTGAGTGTTTTTATAGAGTATGAAACTTTTAGGTGACTTCTAATATCCTCATATTTTGCAACAGGGGGTACTTAATTATAATACCCAAGAGTCATGTGACAAAAATTACATTACTACTCCGATTATAACCGATGACATCACTAAGCACCATTTATAAGGTTATAATTTACAGGATATAAATTGTGTATTGTATACAGTAGATATAATAGATATATTTATATAGATATAAGGCATTTCAGGATTGTACAATATGCAAAAAGGAGATTTTATTCATTTTATTTATATCTTATGCCTTATACAATTATTACTAGGCACCCAGTTTACAGACTATGTTTGTGGACTGCACCTCCATATATATGAATATTATATCACTATTATATTACTATAAATGGTGATTGGTGATGTCATCAGTTATAATCAGTGCTCAGTGATGTAATTTCTGTCACATGACTAACTGAATAATAAATTGTGAACCCCCTGTTGTAAAACATGAGGATATTAGAAGTTACCCCAGAGTTCCATGACCTGTATAAAAGTACTCAGCCCTATGCGTATATTTTACAATAGGGTGTACCTTATTGATTATATGTATAATTTCTTGTCCTGTAAAACTAAACAAAAATATTTTAGGTAAAACTAATGGTTGTAAGTAGCAGTGGCAGTATGTGTGTGGGGAAAATTTACAAATATCCAGTTATTCTTTGCTTTCCAGAGAATCTGTTCACTGCCCACCATGGAAAAAAGTGGAATCATTTATGCCAGGTTATATAAATAAATCAGTGGTTACAAACACAAGGTTGGGCTTCCAATGGGAGCCCAAAGCAGCTGCTAGGGGTGCTGAAGGCCATTTAGGGCAAGGCGTGGGAAGTAGGTCTGTTTGGTGTTCCAGATAATACTGAAAGCCCAAAGGTCAGTAAGGTTAAAATTTAAGGTCTAAAACTGGGCATATGTAGGGAGACCTGCCTATTTGGGAACATCGCCAAATGAGCGGATATCTCCACGATATGTCGACCTTGAGGTGGACGATATCGGCTGATCCAATCGTGGGGCCTAGGGCCCAACAATAGGCTCAGAACAAGAAGAAAAATGGGTAGTTCGATCAAGGATCGCCTAATAGGAATTGTTTAGTGTAAAAATAAAAACTGGGTAAATAGGTAGGCTGTGCAAAATAAAAAATGTTTCTAATATATTTAGTTAGCCAAAAATGTAATGTATAAAGGCTGCAGTGATTTGATGTATAACTTGTTAGTCTGAACACTACTTCCTGCTTTTCAGCTCTCTTGGTTTACACTGACTGGTTACCCTGGCTACCAGGCAATAACCAATCAGAGACTTGAGGGGAGGCCACATGTGTCATTTCTGTTGCTTTTGAATCTGAGCTGAATGCTGAGGATCAATTACAAACTCACTGAACAGAAATGTACCATGTGGCCCCCCTTCAAGTCGCTGACTAACTCAGAGTTATAGAGCTGAAAAGCAGGAAGTTGGATTCTGGCTGTTTTATTAGACATCTGTTCACTCCAGCCTTTATACATTACATTTTTGGCTAACTAACTATATTAGAAACATTTTTTATTTTGCACAGCCTATCTATTTACCCAGTTTTTATTTTCACACTGAACTGTTCCTTTAACAAACCAATGATGTCCTCAATTTGACTGTATTTTTAAACCGACCCAATCGACATCTGGATGATTTTCGGCCAGAAATTCATCAGGGAAGCCCGTTGAAGGGCTCCATACACTGCCCAATAAACTGCCGACTTAATCTGTCTGCATCTTATATCTGTCCGTTTATGGAGGCCTTTAGATATTCTTGGGACTATGACTGAATTACAGATAGCACAATATTTTCTATAACCTTATTAAGAGCTTATGGGTCCCTGGACAATTATTGGACTTTAAGAGGGCACTTAAGCTGAAAAAGTATGTAAACTGAAGCATGGCCCTTAACAGACCTGGTGACTTGAATATATATATATATATATATATATATATATATATATATATATATATATATATATATATATATATATATATATATATATATATATATTTATGAATTATATTTATTTTTTAACTTAAAGCTATTTCAGTTAGCTGTAAATGTTTCTTTGGAAAAGCTACTTCAGCATAAAACTCCCAATGAATGCATTCAAGTTTCATTGCAAAACACTCTTAGCTTATTCAGAGTTTGGGTTCTCTTCCCTAAATGTTTACATACTAGAAAACCACATTCATAACCTCTGATATGTTATTTCTACTATTAGATTAGTGCATATGTCCCTTAGGAAATTTCTCTGGAAGTTGAACAGGCTGCTTTGTTGCAATAGATAACATCCAACATTAATAAAGAATTCCTCTTATCTTCCAAGCCTCATTAAAGATTAATGAATAACCCCATCACTGCCAGATTCATGCAGTTGTTAGTTACAGGGGGATTTGTTTTGCTCTTGCTTTGTTTTGGAACTGGTCAGGTGCCTCCAGGTGAAACCCACTTCCATTAATGTGGATCTTCATCTCCTAGTATAAAGTAGACTGTTCTTCAAATAAAAATGTTATTGTGTGTGTTTTTTATTATTTGAAGTTTTATTGCTCAGCATCATCGTTGATAGCATTTCAACTGCAATTCTGTTGCTGGATACTGAATACTAACTCTGAAAATCAAACCTTAAAGTCAATGGGGCAAATTCACTAAACGACGAAGCACCTAACGCTAGCGTTAATTTGCCTATTCATTAACGGACACTGGTGTAAATTCGTTAGTGTTACTTCGCTCCCTTACGCCTGGCGAATTTGCGCAACGGACGTAACTACGCAAATTCACTAAAGTGCGCATTTTTCTGCACGCTACCTTTTACGCCAGACTTCCTTCGCCACCTCAGACCAGGTGAAGTTCAATAGAGTAGATAGGGATTGCTTCAAAAAAAGTTAAACGTTTTTCTAAGTCACAAAAAACGCTGGCGTTTTTTCCTTTTTTTCTGGGTGATAGGCTGAAAAAGATCGAAAAATTTTTTGGGGCTACCCTCCTTCCCCCCTACATTTCCTAACTCATGGCAACTTAACTATACATGTGTAGGGCAAAATAAAAATTTTATTTGCTGTTTTGAAGGTTTCCCAGGCTTGTGTAGTGCTGCTACATATACCTCCATTGTAACTTCAATTTGGCGCCGTATGCAGATTAAGCATCGCTAGCGTAACTTTGCTTTGCGAATTAACGCTAGTGCAACTTCGCAACCTTAAGCTTCCCCTGAGCGCAACTTCGGATTTTAGTGAATTTGCGTAGCGCTGGCGCTAATACGCCTGGCGAAGTGCGGCGAAGCACGGCGAAGTGGACGCTGGCGCAACAACGAATCTTAGTGAATGCCCCACAATGTGTTTTTGGATCATTGATTCCAGCAACCATATATAGCACCAGTCCTGGATAATGGGCAAGCTACTGGAATATCTGGGAGCCTAATAACTTGGTACTCCCTAGTGATTTTACCTTTTCTTTGTCCTTTAAGAGCAACTTGGAAAGGTGTAAACTATTAAGTCACTTAATTGAAAAACATAAAAAAGTCCAAATTTACAGTTGCTTGAATAAAGTATTTCACCATGATTCATTTAGTTTGTTAACTTCAAAAATAAAAATGGTCACAGATGGGTCAATATAAGTTTCTCCGGCCCCTCCAAACTGAAAATTAGCCATATAACTAATAGACGGGTTAGAAAATCCAGTTGGTGAAATGATCTGATCGGATACCAACAAACAAGGGGATCATGAATTGAATTCTCAACTTAAGCTGGTCATGCTTACTTTCCATGCTTTATTAGCTAAATAGCTGAGGGAGTATGTTTCCAAGATTCCAAAAACACATTCCACTCCCCTCATCCAATATGGCTTCCAAAACCAAAATCATATTCAATAGTTTAAGGCGTTTTTTTTCCCGGAGTTTAGTTTAATTTGCACACAGTCTAGTGCAGGTTTCTGCTTGTATATTGTATCTGCATTACCCTAGAAACACTGAAAGACCCCAAACAGCCCCTGGAATTATGAGATCATAGGAAAGGTGCGTGTTTTCTGTCAAATATGAGGGAGGGGAGGGGGATTGCAACCAAAGGTGACATTTGCAGTTGGAACATTTTGTGAATGTGAAAAAAACTCTTGCAGACAAGACAGGATATATAAGACAAGAACATTTTAAACAGTATTTGCACCCCATTATGTTTACATTTCCTTTTCATGTAAAAAGTTTTTTAAAGAGTATAAAATCCAGTATAACATCCAAAGAATACATGACAAGTTCATATTGCTATTGAAAATGTGCAGACAAAAAACAATATGAATTTGGTTAGTCCAGTCATTAACACATAATCATTCCCTTATGGATGTGTAAGATGGGTTATAGCCTAAAACATGTCAGTCACGTTCATACTGAGCTAGATCTTTTTGTTGATCCAGAGTGAGCCAGACCATAACGCTCCAGAAGAATTTCCAAGCCCTGGATCAACATTCTGCTTTGTGTCTCTGCACTTTCCTCTCTCATAAAAGAGATCCAAATTCTAACCAACACAATCTCGCCTACATTTTTGTTTAAATAAACTTCCTTTTATTTTTCTCTGAGCAGATACTAATGCAGGGGAGAAATTATTATATATGCATGACATGAGAAGGATGAAATGGAGCATATCCCCTGTATTTTGTGTGTTTTTCTACTTAATGTGTTTGGTATGCATTGAGTATTGCTTTGAGTGACCCTGTATATGATAATACAAGTATGAGAACCCATTGTTCCGAAAGCTCTGAATTACGAGAAGGCCCTCTCCTATAGACTCTATTCTATCCAAATAATCCAAATTTTAAAAAATGTTTTAATTTTTCCTCTGTACCTTATACTTGATCCAAACTAGGTAACTTCACATGACTCACTGAAACTTGTGTATTATAATAAAGTACCCCCTGTTGAAAAATATCAGAAGTCACCTTGGAGTTCCATGACCTGTATAAAAGCACTTGGCCTATTCTTATATTTTACAATAGGGTGCATAGGGTGCACATTATTCATTATATATATGTAATGCATTGCCCTGTATATGACGTTCCTTGAACTCAAGGCAGATTGCAACAAAAAAGTTTAAAGTAAAAATGGTTGGAAATAGAAGTGGCAGCATGTGTGTGTGTTTTAGATGGTCGTGGAACTCCTCTGTAACTAATAATATTCTTATATTTTACAGTTTTCTACCACATCTATAAACTACTGCATATTTTCCTTTTAGATTATATTAGGTACATTTAAAGGGCCGATTCACTAAGGGTCAAATATCGAGGGTTAATTAACCCTCGATATTCGACTAGGAACTAAAATCCTTCGACTATCGAAGTCGAAGGATTTAGGGCAGATAGTACGATCGAACGATCGAAGGATTCGAAGGATTTTAATCCAACGATCGAAGGAATATCCTTTGATCAAAAAAAGTTAGCCAAGCCTATGGGGACCTTCCCCATAGGCTAACATTGACTTCGGTAGCTTTTAGATGCCAAAGTAGGGGGTCGAAGTTTTTTTTAAAGAGACAGTACTTCGACTATTGAATGGTCGAATAGTCAAAGATTTTTACTTTGAATCCTTCGATTCGAAGTCGTAGTCGAAGTAGCCCATTCAATGGTCGAAGTAGCCCAAAAAAAACTTCGAAATTCGAAGTTTTTTAACTTCGAATCCTTCACTCGAAGTTAGTGAATCGGCCCCTCACACTAGTAAGCAGGTAAATCCCCTTAGAGCAAATAGAACTAGCAATAAAAATGCACCTCCTATAGCTTGCACACACCTTTGTTTATGATTATTTTCTCCGTTTTTTTCCCCACGATTTCTTCTGGAGCAGGTGTACCAAAAATCTCCACTACTTCTATAGTCTCATCTGGAACTTCTAGTGTCAACTCTGTGCCAGGCAAGCTGTAGGAATAAACAATGTTTTAAAGGCAATGGACCAGTGCAATAATCTGTGCATGTTGGTAGAACCATAAACACTATGTATAACTAAATCGTCACATTTCTTTACTAATAAAAGCTCTCTCTACAGAATCCCACTGTAATTGTAACCACACACTAAGCTGCATTCTTCTCAGCAACTTTCTGTATATATGGACACAAATACATTTTTAATTGTGCTATCATGTTGTAGAGCTCTCATTTCTCTATTTCCCTTGTATTTTTGTCTTTACATCTAGATTCATACCTTCCTAACACTGAGAAAGTTGAATCCCCACGGCCTTGACACTCTGCTTGCAGCACTGCAGGTGGGTAGCGATTAAAGTCAACTGTGAAAACAAGAACAAGATCAGTTTCAAATGTTATAGTCCAATTATAGCCACTCACCTACTTTATATAATGTATAAAGATGGAGGTGGAGTATTACATTCCCAAATTATGAGCAGGGTGCAGAGCAGCATAGAGGGCCAGTCTGAAGGCCAATTAAGATAAGATTGCTGATAAACAATGATTTACTGTCTTGGATATAGCTACAATTATATCAGTTATAAATATATATATATCCTTGGTAGAACTGGAGCACCAGGAAAATTTAGGGTAAGAATCATCCCCTACATCCCCTATTGCAACGTTTCGGCTCCTATACTCAAGCCTTTTTCAGGAAGACTTCCTGAAGAAGGCTCAAGTATAGGAGCAGAAACGTTGCAATAAACCACCATGTTTTGCACTAAACAAGCCCTGTGAGTGCGGTTTATTCTCCTTTTATATATATATATATATATATATATATATATATATATATATATATATATATATATATATATATATATATATACATCCTTGAGAAAGGTCGGATAAGATGTGATTTTTGATTAATAAATCAACACAGTTTCACTAAACTACAGAGAGTGCTGATCTTCTGTTCGTATATATATAAATAAATATATATATATATAAATTCAATTTAGAATGCCAAAAAAGAGCCTGAACTATCACCTTGTCGTCTGGCAGAAGTTGCCCTGTACTTTCTAGCTAAATTATACTTATTTATATACAGGCACATGCAGAGACGTTTTTTTGCCAAAATCAGCCATGTGTGCCTGAAACCAGGCTATTGTTTCCGGATGCAGGCATTGAAGAAGAATGATGCCACAGTAGGGGATGATTCTTACCCTATATTTTCCTGCACGTAGAGAATCAAACCCATGTGGCGTTAGCCTAAGGGTGCCCAAAATTACATTGTAATTCTCACTATACATTATATCCATGACTTGGCATTTAACACATTTAGGCAGATTTCAGTCTTTCTGATAAATCCGTATGGATGTCTGCATTACCCAATTCAGCTCCAGTTAGTTACATGCTAATTCTGTGATGCAAAGACAAGTGATGGGGAAGGTTGAGGGGTTTTTTTTTCCTGCTCAACTTCTGCTACAAATTATGTTTTTCCCCAGTTGTGTTGACTTTATTTTAAACTGGGCACTTTTATAAGCCTTTTTTCAATGTTTTTCCACCAGTACTTACACTAGCATATAAACAAATGTCTTTGCCATATTTACTTAATGATTTCTGAATTTCATAATCACCCACATTTTTCACCACATTGATGATGGCATTAATTATTATAATCCATGGGCAAAATTGTTGCAGGTTTGATAAAAGCTTAGTGGAACTAGGTGGAATGACAGGAACAAATCTGAGCTTGTGCAAGATAAATACTCACATTGCATACCCATGATAAATTATGTTTGGCGGGAAAATGTGTAGCTTATAACCGTAAAAGCTTTAAACCTGAAAATGTAGGGATACACATTTGTGTTGCTAGTGAGAAAAAGGGAAAGAGGTCAAGATATTGTAAAGATATATAAAAAAAACTATAATGTATATTAGAGTTAAATTACTCTCTGTCTTTTATTACAAAAATGTGTTTTACAGCCAGCTAGAATGTAAAACACAGGTGGGACAGCACTCGGAGTGCTTCGTTTTCCGAAGTCGCCCAAAGTTTCATCGTGATTCAACTTTGGAAAATGAGGCTTTTCAGGGAGATTAGTCGCCCAAAGAAGAGAAGATTTGTCATTGGGCGACTAATCTCGCATGAATCTTAGCGTGTGTCTTAACCCTAAATGGTTTTAAAAGGGTTGTTCATCTTTTGTCCAAATTACCCTAGCAACCAAGCATTCATTTAAATAAAACACTGGAATATGAATATAAATGAATAGAAAGATGAGTATAATAAAAAGCAATAACAATAGATATATAGCCTTACAGAACATTTGTTTTTAGATGAAGTCAGTGACACCCATTTGAAAACTGGAAATAGTCTTAAGAAGAAAGCATATAATTGAAAAACTATAAAAAAGAAAAAATTCAGGCCAATTCTATAACATACTAAAAGTTAGCTAAAAGGTTAATCACCTCTTTAATCCCTGTTTGCTCTGTTTAACTCAAGAATTTACTAAAACTATAGATTTTTCATTAATAAAACACAGGCAAAAAGTATGTTCAGCACAAGCCCTAGTTATTGAACTCCTGTTAAAATCTAACTCTTTAGGTTCTCACATATCTATGTTATCTAGGACCAAGCCTTCTTTCAGCACCACAGTCTCTAGGGAAATATGTACCAGGGAGATATGCTCTACTGGCATTATTTGTTAAAAGCCCCTGGGTGATGGTATTGTATTGCTGCAGGCATAAGAGCAGGACTTGCAAGCCACACTCTGATAGCAGGATATTTAACACAGTATGTTCTGCCACTGAATTCAATCAGAGTGCAGCTTGCAACTCTTGTTAGAATGCCATGAAATGTCTTCAGATGTACATACTTTTTGTTTTGTGTTTTATTGTAATTGCAGGATAAAATAACTCTTACATTAAAAAAAGCATTGTGTAATTTTAAAACATGTGGAACACAAGCTAAAACGCTATTTTCAGTGGAAAAAGGAGTGTGGCCAAATGTGGCCAGGAACTGCCTACAACTAGTGGGCCCTGCCCAATGAGTTTGAATTTGTGGCTAAACCACATAATGCTTAAAGCATAAACAGTGATAAAAGTACTTACTTCCGAGTAGATTAAAGAAGGCATGACTAAACTTCTTTGCGTATGCCAATTCTGGCTTTGACACGCTTATCAAACGAAGCAAATGCTGGTCATGTGGTAAACTGGGCAGTTGTGTCATTTCCAGTTCACTTATCGCTTTTCCAAAACCCAGAACAAATATTGCAAATCCTTGACATTTAGCTTTTTGGGAAACTTCGATCAGTTTTTCTCTGTCCCAAAAGCTTGTCGGGCTGGCAAGAATGAGGAAAAGTACTTTATGCTTTCTTGGCATTGGGGTTTTTAAGAAGATATTATCGACAACCCACTGAACAGAATGGCCAACTGCAGACGGACCATCCAGCTGTCGGACAGATTGTCTGATGTGCCTCTTCATCATATTTGCGTTGTTGTAACGAAGAAGGTCAAACTCAGTTTTAACAGGGTTAATATTCCTATTTGGACCGAAGTCCTTAACTGCCTGTTGTACTAAAGCAATTCTAGCCTCTGTGTCAGAATCTCTGGGCCGTGCTGATATGTAGACGGTGTCCAGCATATTGCTCACAAACTCTTTCATTTCCTCAAAGACTTCGGCTTGAACATTGTGTGAGCTGTCTAATATAAAAGCTAAGTCCATGTCTATCAGAGTTTCAGGCATGTGATCCAGCTCGCATTCCTCATCAGGTTTACACTTATCTGAAAGCAAAAGATACATGAAAAATTGTAAAGTTGCCATTCAGGAAGGCTGATATTAGTGACTAATGCTCCTGTGTAACATCTGGAAATGTTTGTGTGCTCACAAATAAAACTCCAGTTACTTGAGTTTATTAAAGAACAGGTAATCATGTTCTTAGGAACTTATATTATTTCTCCAACACTGTTAGCACCATTATGACTGTCAACTTAAATGTAGCCTTCTTAACACAAATATGCAGTATTTAAAAAAAAATCTGACACCAGAAAGTATACCTCTTTTACATCTTTCTTAATATTGGCCTTCCATGCTACTTATAATTGTGCCGTAAAGAATTTTCCCGATGCTTTTACACTGCCTTTCTGATTCCTCGTGTTTGTCTATGAAGGGGGCTGCCATGCTTGTGCATCTAAAGTCTGTTAGCATTAGAAACTTTAACGGACAGGCTGAGATGGGACAGTCAGGTTGACAAAACAGTCAGGTGTAGGAACTTCAACTAACAATTGCTTGCAAAAACAAACCTCTCAGCAAGAAACAATCAACATGACCTATAGGCAACTTTACATGTACATTCATATTTTAAAAAGTCGTTTTTTAGTGTCAGTATCACTTTAACTGTATTACTCCTGAAAATGTTATAGTAGTTCACCATAAAGTTGACTTAAAGCATGATGCAGATAATGATATTTTAAAAACAATTTGCACTAGGACTTTATTCTGTATTGTTTTAGAGATTAAAGGGATACTGTCATGGGAAAACTTTTCAAAACACATCAATTAATAGTGCTGCTCCAGCAGAATTCTGCACTGAAATCCATTTTTCAAAAGAGCAAACAGATTTTGTTTTATTTAATTTTGAAATCTGACATGGGGATAGACATATTGTCAATTTCCCAGCTGCCCCAGTCATGTGACTTGTGCTCTGATAATATTCAATCACTCTTTACTGCTGTACTGCAGGTTGGAGTGATATCACCCCTCCCTTTCACCCCCAGCAGCCAAACAAAAGAACAATGGGAAGGTAACAAGATATCAGCTCCCTAACACATGATAACAGCTGCCTGGTAGATATAAGAACAGCACTCAATAGTAAGTCCCACTGAGACTGATTCAGTTACATTGAGTAGGAGAAATAAGAGCCTGCCAGAAAGTAGTTCCATCCTCAAGTGCAGGCACAAGTCACATGACTGGGGCAGCACTATTAACTGATGTGTTTTGGAAAACACATGGTTTCCCATGACAGTATCCCTTTAAAAATGACACTGTGTTTAACTTTTTGTTCATTCCCCCTTCACAATTAAAATGGCTATGTGCTCGCTAGAGCTTGTTTTACCTTTCAGTCAGGTCATGAAAAGTCAGAATGGTATAAGAAAGCAATTTGATTCACAGGGGAGTTCCTGGTATATTGGCCCCATAGTAAATTTGGGTTTCCTTGTCTTTTAAACATATGACAATCTTTAACACTGTTTAAATGAGAGCCCACAGGGTTTTATTCCAGTGTCCTGCCGGCCCAGCCCATCTGTGTCTGTATAACACATAATATTTCATTTAAAGTATTTAAGATACAGGTATGGAAGCTATTATCAGGAATGATTGGGAAGTTGGATTCTCCAGATAAGGAGTATTTCTATAATTTTGGTTTGCCACACATTAAACCTACTGAAAACTACTGAAATATTAAAAAACCCAAATAAAATCCTTTTGCCCCCGACATGGATTTATGCAACTTAGTTATCTTTTAGTGCAACTAATAAATCCCATGACTATACATAAAAACAACAATTACAAGTTAGGGAACATCTGTTTACCACGTAGATTTTTCCTCTTCTCAGCACACTTTATACATCAAGAGTAGACTATCTTTTGGACTCAAACACTATTTTATTGTTAAAGGTCCCCTTGTAAAAAGAATCGGCAGTGCTTCAAATTGTTACTTTAGTCATCCAAGCGTTGCAAAAATATCCAGAGAAGTAATTTAACATTCCCTCCAGAATCTGATATAATATTATTTTGTCATTTGTCCAAGGTGCAAAATTACTGTTCCTGTAAAATTCTTTTTATTTTCTTGAATATTTCATGAATTTATCACATGGCAATATTCAGAAAATACAATAAAATAATCTTACCATAACAAAGAGTACAATGTGAAATAACTTCTAATCTCTGATCTTCAGGCCTGCTCCATGAATACACTTGGAATCTTCTGCTTTCATCTGCCTAAATGGAAAGAGTTTAGGGAGTTAATTACATCCATACTTCAAGTCTTATTGTTGGTTGCACATAACAACCTATTTTTATACAGATGAGGAAACATTTTTACTTTTTAAAATCTTTTAATTGTACTTTCCCTCCCTAGGATTTCTTATAACTTGAGAAATAACCTGATAAAAATCTAGGCAAGGGTATTGCCGTGCACTAAGCGCAATTTTACTGGAAAATTTCAGGACATAGTGGACCATTATTTTTTTTAAATACCAATGAATGTATGATGAGTAATAGAATATTGTGTAATAACCAACTAATAAACCAAAAACATTGACAGGGTAATTCTCATTCCAGAGAAGTGAGCGCCTGGCAGATTGGAGCTTTAGCTTAATATGATAGGCTGCACCACCAAATCTTGTTGTCAAACAAATATTTTGGCTAGCCATTTGTAGCAACTGGCAATAAAAACTGCACCAAAGTCCTAACAGTATGTCTGACTGGTACATTATACAGATTAACTATAATAAAAATGCATTATATGACAATAATTCAATAAGATTTAAAAGGAGCTAATAGGAATAATGCCCACAATTTTTTTTTACCCAAATTAACTAACTGTCCTATTTTTCCATCTTTAAAAATGAAGGGACATACCAGAATGTATAGGGTGAATGTTGAGATGGATTTGGTTGGGGTAGAGCAGGGGCATGGCCTACATTGTCCCTATTTTAGAATATATATGTTCTGCCAGCACCAAAAAATTATCATGATAATTATATTACCTAAACTCTAGTTTTGGGTTTTAAAGAATATAAGGTAACTCTTATAATCTGCAAAATAGTGTAACATGCTGTAAACCACTAGGGAAATAAGAATGGGAACTCATTGTCTAAACTGTCCCTGAAGGTTGACCTGACACAGTACCCATTACTATTAATTTTTAATTTGTAAAGCACACAGTTTACAAAGGTTCCTGCAATAATTTAGGGGAAACAACATTTACAATTCAGCAATATCATCATCTTAAACTAGTAACAGTTTTACACGTTTATGCATCAGGGTAGCAACACACATATCCTATTGTACAAACACATACAATAATTGCTAGTCTTCTGCAATTGTGTACTGCATAATGTGTGGTCAGAAATCACTCCAACATGAGTAGCTAATATCATAGGAAGTGGAGGAAAATTAAGGTGCGTTGAGCTGCACAAAATAACATTTGAATGAAGCAGGTTTAAATGTGTTGGTATCCAGAATGCTCAGGACCTGGGACTTTTCAGATAGGGAAACTTTCCGTAATATGGATCTCCATTCTTTAAGTCCACTAAAAAATCATTAAAACCGCAAATAAACCCAATAGGAATGTTTGCCACCAATATGGATTCATGCAGCTTAGTAACCATCAAGTACAAGGTACTGTTTTATTATTGATTTATTATGGATTAAAGCAGAGTCTATGGGAGATGGCCTTCCTGTAATTATGAACTGGATAATGGATCCCTTACCTGTACTGCAATTTAAAAGGGTTGTTTGCCTTCTTGACCTATTTTAGGCCTCAGTTTAGTGCAATTTGCAAACACAGAATTGCCCTCATTTTTCCCTGGCTAAGGGTAAACAATTCTATTTATGGCTGTAACTGCTACTCCTGAGAATTCCCAGCAACTAATGTATCAGAGTGTAAAAGTTTAGAGAGTCCGCAACAAGGCTATTTAAGCTGCCAAGCACAAATTTTAGAAAAACCTGTAAAAAAAGTCATTGTTGTGTAATATTTAAAACAAGCTGCTTTGTAAACTGTGCCTCTAAAAATACATTTGTTAGGTAATTAACCACTCTGTATGGCTTTCTACCAGTACATTTTTATAAAGTTCTATAATGCTTTCTACTTAACTTACCGAAAAAGCTGTTACGACATTGGGAACAGTATTAAATGCAATCACAATAGGTATAATGTCAAGAGCGCTGTATTCCAGCACTGCGGTGTTTATTGCATCAGCATCAAGAGAGGGGCCATTAGCAAAGAACACTGCCACTTTTCTAATATGGATTCCATGACGAATGCGCTTGAATATGTTCCTCCCTACAAACTTCATGGCTTCTCCAATATTCCTCCTTGAAGATGATCTTTCTGGAGAGATGCCACGTATTGCTGCCAGGAGCAGGCTTTTCCGTTTGTAGTCAGAGAAACGAATAAGATATTTGGTATTGCTGTTATAGGCAACAACCGCAACACGGGCGCCTCTAGGGCAATTGCTTTCAGTAATGTCCAGCTTTTCTATCATGGAAATAATGGTGTCCTTCATTCTTTGGAAAGCAGTTGGGGGGACATCCTGAGATGCATCAAGAGCAAAAACTATTTCAGTTGGGTATACTGGACATTTTGAAGCACCTTTAAAGTAAAAAAAATATATAGATATTGTTTTTATCTATTACATTTTTAAAATTGTAAAAAATGAAGAAATAGTGTCACACTTACATGTCAAGCAAGCTGTTCAAAAAACAAAAAAAGTTGAATAAAATTAGATATTAGTTACAGAAAACCATGGTAACAGTATGATGTCATGGAAGTGAAAGCAGCTTGGTTATTATGACACACTGGGGATTATTTATCAACACTGGGCAAATTTGCCCGTGGGCAGCAACCCATAGCAACCAATCAGTGCTTGGCTCTTTCCAAGCAGCTGCAAGTAGAACAATAAATGCAGCAATTTGATTGGTTGCCATGGGTAACTGCCCATGGGCAAATTTGCCCAGTGTTGATAAATGAGCCCCACTAAGTGCATATGGATGGCCAAACACACTGAGTAAATATAATAGTTAGATCAACCTAATGGCAATTCATGTGTCCTCATTTTAGACTCACTGTGGGATGATTTTCTGGGTTACAGTTGTGAGACACATTAACTATCATACACACTAAGTACATTTCTCAGAGATGGTACAGTGACCTGCGCTTTATGAGTTGAGGTTTAAGATCTGTGTTTTAATTCACGAAGGCTTCTACTCCTGAAAATCTCTTAGAGAGAGCCCATATGTATTATAGTTATACACTTCAAAAGTATCCACTGCTTAATGCTACTCACGGCAATTCTCTCGAGTAAAATCCACAAGTTCACAAGGCTGAAAAACATAAACAATTATAATTTATAACAATTGCAAGACATTTCTGACACTCTCTTGCTATGCTTTATATTGTTTTGGAACATGCAGTATCCAAGAATGTATAGGAATGTACAGAATTTGGGTCAATTACTGTAAGGATATTATATTATTGAAAATACAGATTGCTGAAAACTACTATGCTCCTTTTGAAGTTACTACCTTGTATCCCAACTGTATCACTAAAATGATCATTATCTGGGAATCTGCTGTTGGGATAATTTAGAAGAGTTGTAAGTAGCTCAAATAAACATGATACATTAATATAAAATCTGCATGACTGAATAAGAAAAAAGGGCGCGTATGCATACCGTCATAGGCATAGTTCCTGGCAATCCTTTGGAGCCCTATCAAAAATTAAAAAGCAAAAAAATAAATGCAAACTGTTAACAATAGCCTTCATTAGTATAGGTAATACTTTTTATATTATATTACTCCCATATTCAGAAAGAAACCCAAACTTGGTGAAAATGGGACTCTTTGTTGTTAACTAAACTTTTTTTCCTCATTTTTTGAAGGCACTCAGCAGTACCCTCACACTAGGAAACACTTCTCAGCCTTTGCACAACATCTGTCTGAACATGAGCAGTGAGAGGCTCAACCCAGAGTCAGAACATCCAGGGAATCCTGACAGCTATTTCTGCAAGGGCAAATCTTCACCCATCATCCTCAACGAGCGCCAGGGGCTTAACTACAGAGGAGGCAGAGGGCCCCAGGAGATATAGAGGGCCCCAGGAGAAATAGAGGGCCCCATGAGGCCCTAATTAATAAGCAATTTCAATGTATGTTGTAAAAAAGGACAACCTCTGGATATGTTGGGGGCCCTAAATTTAATTTGCTGTGGGGCCCAGTAAGATCAAGATACACCACTGAGGAGCTCTATACAATTAAAAACATATATACATACATCCCTATTATATTTAGAGATGCACTGCACAGAATCCAGAATTCGATTCGGTTCGGGATTCGACCAGGATTCAGCCTTTTTCATCAAGATTTGGATTCGGCCAATTTCTTCTGCCCGGCAGAACCGAACCAGAATCCTGATTTGCATATACAAATTAGGGGCGGGAGGAAAATCGTGTGACTTTTTGTAAAAAATGTTTTAGGATTCTGTTCAGTATTTGGCCAAATCTTTTGCGAAGGATTTGGGGGTTCGGCCGTATCCAAAATAGTGGATTCGGTGCATCCCTAATTATATAAGTCCCGTGCTTCTTAAGGGGTTGTTCACCTTCCAAACATTTTTTTCAGTTCAGTTGTTTTCAGATTGTTCACCAGAAATTAAGACGTTTTAAAATTGCTTTCCATTTTTATTTTTTTTTCCATTTTTTCAAAATTGAAGACTAAAATTTAATGTTCCTTTCTCTGGTGTTTCAGTCTGGCAGATCAGTAATCACAGCGCAGAGTTTGAACTGTTACAATTTGCCACATTAGTTGATACATTACTCAGCAGAATCTGTGGAACATTAACATCTATTGTATTAATAATAACAGCTGCCTTTTATGAAACAGTCAAAATAGAAAATAGTCCGTAAATGAAAAAAGTCTTTATTTCTGGTGACCTATTTAAAACCAACTGAACTGAGAAAAAGTGTTGGTAGGTGAATAAACCCTTGTTTTTCCCATTATTTCGATACAATATTATTATTATTGTAATGAAACACCAAGAGGCATTACAGCTAATGGATAACAAAGTGGGTGGTGGGGACTAGTAAGAACTTTTTCCAAAAAGAAGCAATTACGCTGGGTCTAAAAAAAATTCCCTTTATATGGTGAGAGATGATTGACTTACAGTAATGAAGTCAATATTAAATGTGAAACATACCATTGGTCCATGTGGTCCCCTCTCTCCCCTTTGTCCATTAGTTCCTGGTGGGCCAGAATTACCCTAAGGGCAACACATTAACATTCAAATGCACAGAAAGATTCATACAGTCTGCACTAACTAAAACATATGCTTTCATGCATATTGTTTCCTGTTGCAGTGGATATTTAAAGTTATTTAAAATTCATACCATATTTATAAGAAAAATTTCAGGGGACGCCTGTGAATGTAACCTTTTTTTTCTTATATTATTATTATTATATGATACCAGACTGCAAAGGCCAGTTTTATATATTTTTCCCATAGAATTATGGTCAGCAGCACAATCCTCCATTATTTTTGCTCTACTAAAAGGAATTAACAAGGCCAAAGCCTATTCTATGGGTTGCTGTATGAGAGTTCAGGAACACCCCAGGAAGTTAAGTGGTAAACTATGAGTGGCCAAGTTTGTTTCTTTCTATATATTTATCCTTAAAGACAAAATTCCACCAATTATAATGTATTTACATGGAATACCTTTATACCTATAAAAACTGACCCAGTGCTAATAACCCATTACAAAAATCCTGCCATGCCCCCCCTCCCCCGAGCTTCAAGTAGAGTGGTATTAAGAGTAACGCAGGGCAAAGTGCTGACGGCTTTGGTACAATTTACATTTGTCCTCAAGTCTATTGGGGCTTCGCTCAGCCCCACAAGTAGAGTTCACTTTTTAAGAGACAAAAGTGTCATAAAATTCAGAAGGAATAAAACAGAATTCAGAGGAATATTGACTTTGCATTTTAGTAAATCTGCTCCATGACATCTCAAAATTTATATGGAAAGTTAAAAAAGACAACAATTTAAATAGATTTATTAAGCAACAACTAAATGATCACTTTATAGTTATAGAACAGAATACAATGTGAGCAATAAATGGTACCTGCTGAAAGGTTGATATGTGTGGTTAGACCAGCACAAAACATTTTTTTACATAATCCTGCTCTTATTACAGGACCTTATACACTGTGCATATGTTGCTGAACGATCACCTGACACCCTCACCTCACCTCGCATTTTTATTAAGAATAATAAATATCTCACCCTTCTTCCCCTGATTCCTTTTGGGCCAGCATTTCCAGGTGTTCCACGATTGCCATCTTCTCCCTGTTAAATTAAACTGATTTTTACCTAAATAGATGGATAACAGAGGAATCCCCAGTTCCATGTCTGTGCCAATTGCTGAGAGACTTGGGGGGTTATTTATCAAGGTCCGAATTTATCTCAATATATTTTTTCATGAATTTTCCCCCGCCATCTCTGAAAACATTGTGAAATTGCCTGAAACCCCCGACACAACCAAAAACCAATGGGACTGTTCCCACTGACTTTTATGCGACCTCAACAGGTTTGAGATGCTGTGTTTTTTATATTCTGGCTTTTTAGCCCTCGGGGTTTAATACATTCTCACAGCAATCAAGAACTGAAAACAATACCTACCTGAGGCCCAGGATCCCCGGGAAATCCTATATGACCCTGAAAGGTAAAATTTTGAATTGTACTTAAACTATTACTATTACCAAACATAATACATTTATTTCAGGTTTGATCGTTTATATTCCACATGGTTAGAGAGCATTGATTGTTATGGCATTAGAATGAATTCGTTTCTCTAGTAGAAAGTAGAATACTTGGCAGGCTGTGATATTTTCATTGGACTTAAATGAGAGCTTTTTACTGAGACTGAAAAAGAATAAACTTTATGTGCACTCATAATCAGAGTTTCTAAAAACATTGGAGAAGAACTTGCAAAATATTATGTGTGTGCCATAGATCTAGAGTACATCGAGTAAATAAGGAAATGATCTGGAAAGTAGAAATAAATCCAAACATATTAAGGAAGTTGAAATAAAATTGGTTACTTGGTGCCTGGCAACAGCAAGAGAAAAACATAATAGCTGAGACATACCTTCTCTCCCTTTAAGCCTGGCGGACCGTATCCATCAGGACCATCCATGCCCTATACAAAGCAAAATGAGGTCAATAACTGAACAATAAGGCTGATCACTGATCAATCCTCCCATCAATTTACTAAATGAATTAGTATTTTGATACCAGGCATTTAAGAACCAGAATATCCTGCTTTAAGCAGGAAAGCAAATTATACATTTTTAAATGTCTTATAAGACAATAAACAAAGCACAGCAGAAACGCAAGCAATGCAACCCATTGTGGGAATCGCCACCCATGAATTTTTGGGGGATAACAAAAAAATATGTAATGCTAAACAACCTTGCGCCATGTATTGATTAATGGTTTCATAATTATTACTAAAAGTAATTGCTGTTGAAAGCAGTATCTGTCTGTCCCTTTCTATTCTCTGTACTACTTGCTCTGACTATTGAAACAATGCAGCGGAAGCCAACAGATTAAGATACCAGTGACAAAGCATGTAAGGCATTTACTGGAGGATATCTAACTTTTTTTGAAAAGATTCGGAAGCAGCAAAGCAAAATGGGATAAACAAATACTGCTTTCAATTGCTAAAGCATTTACAAATACATTTAACACCACTGGATTTTTTTATTAATTATTGAGTACCCCTTTAACCAAAATACAATAATAAGGGCATAGCTATGGACTAATAGACTATAACTAGGCTGCCTATTATACTGCATAACACCTTAGTGTCCTGGGAGCAATACTCCCATTTAAAACTGTTAGGGGTGCCATTGGTTTTCTGTTTTGGGTCAATCAGCGTCAGTGTAACATTGGTTATCTTAGCCAAACTGATGCCCCACACATGAATCGGCAGTTATACACAGGGCCGCCATTAGAAATCACGGGGCCCCGTACAACAAAATTTTTGGGGCCCCCTGGGCCCCGCCCACACTGACGACTAAGCTCCGCCCCATATCCCGCCCACATCGCAGTTAAAAGACCACACAGACATCAGCGCTAAAAAAGTAACCCCCCCCCCCCACACAAGTTGTAAAAAGCTATTGATGGTCAGGGCCCCCTTATAAAAAAAATTGGGGCCCCAAAAAAAAAAAATTAAAATTTTCTTTTTTTTAAAAACATTGGTGGCAGGGGCCCCCTGTTAAAAAAAACTTGGGGCCCCAACAAAAAAAAATGTAAAAAACTAAAAAATAAACAAACATTGGTGGCAGGGGCCCCCTTCTAAGTTAAAAACAAATTGGGGCCCCAAAAAAAAATTTGAAAAAAAATTAATTTTTTTTTGAAAAAAAAAAAAAAACATTGGCGGCAGGGGCCCCCTTATAAGTTAAAAACAAATTGGGGCCCCAAAAAAAAATTTGAAAAAAAATTAATTTTTTTTTGAAAAAAAAAAAAAACATTGGCGGCAGGGGCCCCCTTATAAGTTAAAAACAAATTGGGGCCCCAAAAAAAAAATTTGGAGAAAAAAAAAATTTTTTGAAAAAAAAAAAATGGTGGCAGGGGCCCCCTTACAAGTTAAAAACAAATTGGGGCCCCAAAAAATTTTTTAAAAAAAAATAATTTCTTTTTGAAAAAAAAAAAAAACTGGTGGCAGGGGCCCCCTTACAAGTTAAAAAAATTTGGGGCCACCAAAAAGAAAATTAATTTTTTTTTTAAAAAAAAAACCCAAAAAAAAACAATGGTGGCAAGGGGCCCCTTACGAGTTAAAAAACAATTTGGGGCCCCAAAAACAAAAGTTTTAAAAAAAAGATTGGTGGCAGGGGCCTATAGAATATTAAAATAATACATTGGTGGCCAGGGGATTAAAAAAAAAAAAAACACAAACTGGTGTTCAGTAGGATTGAACTCATGGCTTCAGTACTTCAACTTCGCCTCCTTTCGTGACTTCGGGTCTTTTCACCGCTTCAGGACTTCGGCTTCGGCTGTTTTCGTGACTTCGGGTCTTTGCGCTGCTTCAGGACTTCGGCTTCGGCTGTTTTCGTGACTTCGGGTCTTTTCGGCGCTTCGTGACTTCGGGACTTCGGCTTTTTCCGTGACTTCGGGTCTTTTCGTCGCATCGGCTTTGGCTTTTCGGCACTTCCGCATTCGGCACTGAAGAGGCAAGACGTACGGCTCGGGCGCTCGTAAGGGGGGCCCGGATCTTCAAAAAAATGCAGCGCTGCCGGGCCCCCCTTCATGCCCGGGCCCGGTACGCTTGTCCCCCCTGTCCCCCCCTGATGGCGGCCCTGGTTATACAGGTATATGACTTTTTGTATAAACATTCACCCCAAATATGGCCCTTTTAAAACAATACATAATAATTATCACATGTTTGTTTATACATTAGCATGAGCTCAGTATAACCACAAATACAACATGAAGACACATATTTTAACTTATACATACTGGCAAACCTCTGCGACCTGGAATGCCTGGTTCACCTTTTTCGCCATTTGCTCCATTTTCTCCCTACGTTGAAAAAAAACCGCCAAATATTAGCATGATACAAAAAAAACATCAAAATTACTGAATTTTTTTTAAACGTTCCTTTTTTCATTTGTGGAATAGGTAACATAAAATATCAGTTTTGCTCACCAAAGATATAATTTCCAGTTTGTTCTGAAAGCTCATTCAGTGTTAATCATACTGTTAAAGGGTAGATACCACAAAACATCTTTTTAGGGCCCCATATAATATATGAAAACCTACCTTTGGTCCTAGAGCTCCAGGTTTGCCAACAGAACCTGATGCACCAGGGGCACCTACATCTCCCTGGAACAGAATTGTAACCAGCAGAATAAAAGAATTGACACAAAACCAGACAATCATAAGTCTCTCTAATGTGTGAAAGACTAGTCAAGAGACATATAATTAACATAATATGGAAAAGCAGAGGCTGAAACATTTAAAGGGGCAGAACTAAGCTTAAAGATTACCTCTTGGAACACTGTAACCTGCAGCGCTTAATACAACCTTATGTGTGTCTGTAAGTTACCCTCCCATTTAGACTGTAAGCTCTATGGGCAAGTACCTCCATTCTCTTGTCTCCTTGACACTTAGCTCAATCTTTATTGTTATTGTTCTGTGTATTTATTTTATTGTATGTTGTACTTATTTGTTATTGCAATTACCCCTTTTTGTTTTATTAATCTATTGTTCTGCTGTATAGTGCTGCGGACTCAAGTAACGCTATATAAATAAATCATACATACATGAATGATGGTAGTTTTCATTCAAATTGCGTGCAAATGGGCTACACTCACTTTATTGTTTAGTACATGTGTATTTACCTGACGTCCAGGCAACCCCTGTAGTCCCTGTGGACCTGGTGGTCCAGGCATGCCTTGGGAACCCTAGAAAAGTATTAAAGTTGATAGTCTATTATTATTCACTTACATCATCGGTGTAACTATTAGGTATATAAAAAAAATCATTGGATACCTGGTCTAAAATTGCCATTTCCATGCAAGTATTGGTCTGGGTTGATCAAATACTTTCAACAACTTGTTTATTCTCAGTATAGGTTTTAGAGGTACAATATATGCTGTGAATCAGTACAATTAACTTCTATTAAATGTTACTGACATGAGTTAGTACTGAATTGAGGATTTAGTTTGGGATTCAGCCAGGATTCAGCTGTTTTCAGCAGGATTCAGCCGAATCCTTGTGCCTGGCCGAACCAAATCCTAATTTGCATATGTAAATTAGGGGAGGGAAGGGAAATCCCGTGCCTTTTCTGCAAACAAGGAAGTAAAAAAATGTTGCCACTTTTTCCTTTCCCGACCCTAATTTGCATATGCAAATCAGGGTTTGGATTCCGTTCGGTATTCGGCCAAATCTTTCACGAGGGATTCAGGGATTTGGCTGTATCCCAAATAGTGGATTTGGTGCATCCCTAGTAAACTCATTCATAAATGTAAATGAAATGTGCCCAATTATCAGGAAAATGGCAGGGGTTTTACCAACTAATGACTTTTTAATGAAACTGTTCTCAGACACGGAAGACATCATGGAAGCATAGCATTAGGTTTTTCCCTACTATATTACTAGCATAGCACAGAATAACTACTGGTTTTTCTCTTACATTATGTTATTCTGAATAGTGTCCCCAATTGTACACTGATTCACCTGTCAGCAAGGAATGCAAACGTAATGCTTACCTATAGAAATCCCTAAAAATAAGGTATAGTATATGTCAATGCATACAAACACTCAAAACACGAGTTCACAATGTCTTACCTGCATGCCTTGAATTCCATTATCACCTTTGTTCCCTGGCTCTCCAGGAATTCCTTGTGCTCCCTGTCAGTGGCAAAAAAACTCCATTTGTAACACAATTCTTCACTTAAATATATGACGCAAATTCAACAGTGACAACAAAATGTTAGAGTATGTTGGCCAACCTACAATTTGCTAACATTGCATGCTTTGTTTTGTAGGCCTCATGTTCAGACATGATTTTGCTCTACAATCCTATTTGTTTCCTACACCTTGTAATGCATTTAGCTCTGCTTATACAAAAAGGTAAAATGGGATCTGTGTTAAATAACTGTTAATGTAGTCCATAGCAATTAATTTAGACAGATGTAGGGTTGCCAACTTTTCCCCATCCCCCTTTCGGACAGGGGCAGGAGCTGACGTCACAGTGGGCGTAACTGTGACATCACGGGCAGTGTGATGGTGTTGAGGGGTGGGGCGATGATGTGGAGATTGGCGATTGTCAGGTCGTGTCAATCTAGGGGAATCCTGCTCAGTTTTTCTAATTTGGAAAACCAGGCAGTTCAAACTCGGGCAGCCCTTCTGAAAACAGGGCTGTCCAGATCAAAACTGGATGGATGACAACCCTAGACAGATGACAAAGTTACCCTTTTGAATTCTGAAAAGATGAAAATCATTGGGTTTAATTTAGTTTTAGGGTGGTGGCACACATAACGTTCTGGGGAGATTAGTCACCCAGCGACAAATCTCCTCTTCTTAAAGCGAGTAATCTCCCAAATCTCTCCCTGTATCCCCTTGGATCTCTTCGGTTTTCTGAAGTCGCCCGAAGTTTCCAACTGCAGGCAATGTCGGAAAACTTAGGGTTCTGATTTTTAAGGGCAGATAATTTGCTACTGGAAACTGAAGCACATTTAGGAGCATATTTATTATGTATTGTAAAAAACAGTGGAATAATTCGCCACACATCTCCAGGCATTGTTCTGTAAAAAAAATTATGTAAAAACATAATTTTTTAATGAGCTTTTTCTTTGAGCACTTTGAGTTCTTTGAGAATTTACTTACAAAGGTCTGAAGCAGTGTAAAATAACGGCAGCAAACCTGATGTCGCATGGCGTAAAAACACACACACGAGGGGCATGTTCTAGTTGAGTTGGCTAATAGGCAAGGTTCTCCTATATAATTAATTCGAGAGTTGTACCTAATTTCAAAGAAGCTTATCAAAGGGAACCCAGACTTATAAGTATGAACAGGTATGGGTATACAGTAGTAAATACATTTTGGTACTGTACCTTTAATTTTTTCCATGTTCCCTACTGGTAGTTGATTTAGGAATAGGATACTCCACTGGCTACAAACCCCTGGTGTCCCAGCTATAGTTAAGAGTTGACGTCTGCATTGACACTTTACAAATTCTCCCCTACCAGGTGGATTGGGAAATGAAATAGGGAACAACACTTCTCATTGAAAGATAACCCCACCCAAGGCATGAGTTGGACCTAAGAGCTATCACCCTATACCCCACCACAATGGGGGTAATTAGTATATATAGATATTATGTGCTAAATAGGTCACAACCGGTTGTCACTTGAGATATAAAATACATAAACGAGTTTGAAAGTTTCATAAATATGAATGAAGGCTGATGTTCCAAAATGCTAAAATATGCATTCCAGGAAATCACCTTCACATTTCCAGAGATGGGATTAATGGCAGCTGGCAAGCATTACTCTCTTCATAAGAAGGATTCCTGCTGTACTGAATCTTTTGTAGTACTGAACCTTCTCAAATCCTACATGGTGACTGCTGCCAAACAAAGCTCAATAAAACGTGCCCACACAATTGTTATGGCAAATGGACTTAATGTGAAAAACTCACTCCAAGGATGTAAAGTAATAAAAATAACAGGAAAAGCTTTCAAAATTGAAGCTTTTTACTAAAGGCATGATATATATTTCTCCTTTTCAACTACAAACTTTGAAACATATGTTGATTAATAACTGCTGACCTTTATACCAGGAGGCCCTCTTCGGCCTTGGGGACCCTGTGGATAAAGTAAATGAAAAAAAAACTATATTAGATATTTGTGTCCTGGCACTTCTCAAGTTTTGAGAAAAGTCGAGTAGCACATTTTTTTTTAAAAAATAGAAGGACTCTACTGCAGTATTCCACCTGGATCCTTTATCTTTGACAGTTGCTTCTGATATGTCTGTCCCTTGTCAGCTCTATCTTTATACAGTAAGTGGCAGAAAAAAACAAAGTAAATAAATAATAGGAAGCTTTCTGATAACAGATGTTTCTGGGGCCTTCCGCCAACTTTTTACTAGGTCTCAATATACAGTATATTGAGAAGGGGATGGGAAGCCCCTGAAATGTCTATATTCTTGTGTTAACACCTGCAAATCATGAGTGCCATATATTCCTGGTTTTTAATATGTGCAAACCATTACAATGTATTTTGTGAATTTCCCTAAGATGTGTTTTCATCTTACAGTATACAGTATACTGAGAACAGGTCTTCTTCAAATTATTTCCCCTTCTGAATTTACTGAATTCCCCTTCTGAGTTCACTGAATTGGGCTAGTACTGAACATACATTTTACTTATTGCTATAATTAAGCAAAATAAACATCTATGTTATGTCTCAAGCTGCTCCTTGTTTTCTAATGTCTAAGGGTTGGGGCAGACGGGCAGATTCGGGGAGATTTAGTTGCCTGTCGACTAATCGCCTCTTCTGCGGGGCAACAATCTCCCCGAACTGCATTCCGTCTGCCTTCAGCCTGCTTGAATGAAGAATCACCTGATGCACTAGCGGTGCTTCGATTTCTGAAGTCGCCCAAAGTTTCCTTGTGATGCAACTTCAGGCGACTTTGAAAAATCGAAGCGCCGCAAGTGCATTAGCGCAGTCGAATCTGCCCGTCTGCCCCAACGCTTACAAGGTATATAGATAGACAATTCGATTTTAAGTAGATTATCAGTGCACAAACAAGGTTGTTTATACAGAACTCTGTATCTCTAACTAAGCAAATGCTCTTATTGGGGCGTTAGCAAGTATGGAAGCAAAACAAATATCCATGCTAGCTTGTTAATAAAAGCTATTTTTTTAATTAAAATAATAGGAATTAAGCATTGTTTGCAGGAATCATATTTATTTTGCTCCTGTTGAAAAAGATGTATAAAAGTTTATGCTGCCCCTTTAATTATAGCGCTAGTTCCCTATTTTTAAAATCTAGGTTAAAAGTTTACATTTGTACATTTGCAGTCCAAAAAAACCCAACAGTTCAAAGTTTACATTAGGTCCGTTATCTCCTCGTTCTCCTTGCACGCCATCTCTTCCCGTCTCTCCCTGTGAAAAAAATAATTGAATTTGATATTCATAATGCTTTGGCATGGGTTTACTGGACAAATTAACTTTCTATTACAATAACAAGAATGTTCACGCACCATGGGACATTTCTTTCAATAGAGAACCATTGTTTTGACCTGTACGGATTTCACAAGAACACTTAACATTTAGTGGCTCACCATATCTGACCAAGTCAGTCCATAAGGAAAGTTTGTATTTATTTGGGGGTGCCAAAAGTTAGGCACCCCAAGTGATTGTATGTACTTACATTACACCCAGCAGAAAACTGCACCGGCTTGGGGTTCTTCCAGCGAGCACCACGGAGTGATCATCTTCCTCCTTGTTCTTTATTCTCGTGGGTGTGCATGTGCAGTAGTGCAAAAAGCTGAATTTTAGCAAAGAAGCTATTTCGTTCTACTACGCATGCGTTTGCCCCGGAAAATTTGAAGAAGAAGGAATGCTGATCGCTCCATTGTGCTTGAAAAACCCCAGGATCGGTACAATTTTATGCTGATAGGAGCACCGACCTGAGGTGTGAGGTAAGTATATATAATCACTTGGGGTGCCTAACTTTTGGCACCCCCAATTAAATAGGCCTTTCCATCTCCTTTGAACAGGCCCCAGGTTTGCCCACAAGAAAATGCACATCTGGCATTTCTGGGTTAAGCCTGATAAGCTTAAACATCCAGTTTCCTTTCAGAGTGATCATTCAGTATGACCATCCTGATCCAAGCATAACATCAAGCCAGACACTACTCAAATATAACTACTCTGTTGCTGGTAAGTATTCTAGATAAAAAAAAAAGAATTGCAAAATGCAGTGGAGAGTTTTGATGCATTATGTTGGTCACACACCGACTGATTCTCAGAGAGAGATGTTCAATCAAGTCACAGCATTTTTCTACTGCTGGACCAGATTTAATACGGCCACCAATGGGGGCATAAATTAATGAAATAAATGAATGAATGAACCCTCCCTTGCTTACAGTCATTTTCCTATGCATTTGGGTGGAGGTAATTTGTAGCATTAAAAGTAATAAATGCCCAAACCTTGGAATTAAACTTATTTCAACATGTCCCTTGCAGAACAATATTTAGCCTCTTTGCCAGGAGAGGAGGGGAAAAAATGATACATCAGGGTCAGCAACAGGACAGTAACATTTCTACAGTTTAGGCATTTTTTCACACCAAATTCTTAATCCTATACAGGTATGGGATCCATTATCTGGAAATCTTTTACTCAGAAAGCTCCAAATATCAGGATGACCATTTCCCATAGACTACATTTGATAATTCTAATTTTTAAAAATGATTTCCTTTTTCTCTGTAATAATAAACCAGTACCTTGCACTTATTTTGGAACAAGATATAATTAATCCTTACTGGAGTCAAACCATCCTATTGTGTTTATTTGGGGGGGGGTGTTTATTAAAACTCAAATGTATCTGATATTTTTTATTAAAATAAAGTCGACCTAATTCCAATCCACAAATGTAACTCATTTATCAAGAAATGCGCTAGATAAAAGTCGGTGTGGGAAAAGCCTTTACAACATCATCAATCAAAAAACTGAGGCTATATGTTTAAATTATTTTCTAGTACACATAAGATATGAAGATCCAAACTCCAGAAAGATACATTCTCCGGGAAAACCCCAGGCCCCAAGCATTCTGGAAAACAGGTCCCATACCTGTATTAGTAAAGAGCAACTAGTAGTATTACCTGAACAGATTCATACATATTGTGTACTTGAAAAATGTCACGGGAAATTGCTGTAGATGGCAGATAACTGATTCTGCGGGACCTAGCAAGCATTAAAATGGAAAGTGCCCCATTTCTACTGGTTTGTAGTTGGTCCTACAACTATTCATTATATAAAACTCTCCACACTCACCCCTCATTTGTTTCATCTGTGTCATCTGGGTGCTCTATACCTCCACAGTCCAGCCACTATCCACTATCAAACCATCTAGTTATAAAATTGAGGCAGAAATTCAAAAACATTTATTTCATTTTGAATTGCTGCTGGAATGGCTGCCTCAAGTTTATTACTATATATATATATATATATATATATATATATATATATATATATATATATATATATATATATATATATATATATATATATATATATATATATACATATATATTGTTGCCAGTCTGCACAGCGTTTACAGGTGTTACCTATCCACAGAACTAAAGCAATATTGTTATACTAGAGACAGGAATTTAAATAAAAGTTATGAAATTTACCTGACGTCCTGAGTTTCCTTTTAGTCCTTTAGGTCCCTGAATGTTACTATCAGTTCCAGGCTCACCCTAAAAATGACAGTTCAGAAATGTCATACATTGTAAACAGACACACGGGATTTCAGCTGTCTGTATTAAATACATCAGATAAAAACTGCTGAATGATGGAATTGCAAATACTTGTAAAAGTTAAATTTTTCTGAGGTTTCCCCCCCACCGAATGTAGAAATTGTTGTTCCTGACATTGTTGTGTACAAAGAAGGGAGGTCAGGGTGTACTTTGTGCCATTTGACAAATATAATGGAAAATAGACTTAAAATGCTCCAGGAAAACATCTTGAACCATTCATTGCCCCATAATCTGTGTCTCCACTCCTGCTTTGACTAACTAGTTAGTAGTGGCAAAAATAACCCTCCTGCTGTTATTTATGTTTGTCTGATCCCTAATGTAAAGTGCTGCAGAATAACTTTACTTTCAAAATTAAATATGGTAGCGCCCATTATGCACATGTCAGGTATGATAAGAGTATCTCTCTGGGAATGTTGTAGTGCACTTTTTGTAATTTCCTAGGAATTATTGTAAAATTCTGGTGAATATAAAAGGCAGTTACCCTTATTTTACAAATGGGAAGTCTGCACATTTCAAACAGTATACTGTATGTAAGTGTAGGGATGTGAAAATCTTAGACACCCTTACACTTTACAGACAGGCACATCCCTAGTAATATGGACACCTCAGTGGGTCCTTATGGGGACCTTGTGCTTATGTAACCCCTGCAGTTCACACAGTGTACACCAGATGGCACTGTGTCAGAGTATAAAAGGTTTAGGAACCATGTGCTCTGGGTCCATTGCTTTAGCCCAACCAAGCAGGCTGGAAGGGAATGGATAGTGCTGACCCTAGGCGCCTTGGCCCTAGTAATTAGACAGCTATACTCGTTTATAGATCGCTCTAGGAGTGATAGAGAGGTTATTTAGTTGAGCAGCTCAAGGCTCCGCCGAGGAGATTAGAGGGATTAAGATCCCAGGATATTACTGACCCAGAGTAAGGAACCAAGTGTTGAGATAGGGATGTCAGGAGTTCCCCTAGTCTGCCACTGGAAGATATCCTGAAAACTGGGCAATACCCATCACATGCTGTCAACTTACTCTCTGCTGTATATTCCCTAGCCTGTGGGGATTCAGCCTATACATGCTGTGAGTATATGCTTCCTTTATGCTGCTGTGTATGTTCTATACTCCATTGTGGATCAATGTGCTAAAGGATCTATGTGCTATTGTTCAATAAATACTGTTGTTTGTTCAACTTTTAAAGAACTACTGGCGCCCATCATTGTGCTATCGCACCAGGTTACAGTTACACTACACCCTTGACTCCACACCGTTGCGAGGGCTTACCCCTGAGAAAGAGAGCTCATCGGTGGTCTCAGCCCACCAAGGAAAGTAGCTTAAACTGCCCTAGCACAAGTCAGTTTACTATAGCGCTACATAAGAATTCACAATTTCACTCTGTTAATCGCAGATTAGACTTGGATTTATGTAAAACAAAGGAGTAAGGTAATAGCTCCCAAACAGCAGGTTGTACTGAATGGTCACCAGTTTGAATGCAAATATCTTATTAGCTTGGTTCTATTTAGTACATTACCCCATAAAACTAGTGTATACTTACAGGATCTCCCCTCAGTCCAGTTTCCCCTTTATCTCCAGGTTCCCCACGAGGACCTTTTCTGCCCTGTCATAAAAAGAAATAAAACTCTAATTCTAACCAAAGATTAATACATTACTTGCATACCTTTTGTTGATTAAGTATACCTCATTAAGCTCATTAAATAAGGTTATCATTCTACCTGAGCTCCGATGCTTCCACTTTCTCCTGATGCTCCACGCCTTCCTGGTTCACCCTAAATTGATAGAGGGAGACAGACTTATAATTAACTTTTAGAATATTATTGATTGGCTTATTATTAGCAACTTTCCAACTCATTTTCATGTTTTTAAATAGCATTTCTTTCATTTGTCGTTCTGTTCTGCAACATTACAGCATGCAATTAAAAATGTTATCTGACCTTGGCAACAAAATTATTCACAGGTGTCAGCTTTATTGTTATTACTTATCTTCCTATAGATGATGCCTATTATTTGTCTGCCATTCTGACAAAACTGCTTATTTGTTACTAGGGTAAGTGGGACCACAGCAACCAGAGAACCATTGAAAGTCAAAACTGTAGCGCCACAAAACAAAAAAATTACAAAACAATAAAATAGAATAAGTGTATTTCAGATATGAGGATGACACTTGGGTTACGATACACACAGAAAAGGTACAGACTTTCACTGAATGCATTAACACAGTGGACCACAACACCAAGGGGCACATTTACTAAGCTCGAGTGAAGGATTAGAATGAAAAAAGCTTCAAGTTTTTTTTTGGCTATTTCGACCATCAAATTGGCTACTTCGACCTTCGACTACGACTTTGAATCGAACGATTCGAACTAAAAATCGTTCGACTGTTCGACCATTCGATAGTCGAAGTACTGTCGCTTTAAAAAAAGCGTTGACTAACTTCTTTGCCACCTAAAACCTACCGAGCACCAATGTTAGTCTATGGGGACCTTCCCCATAAGCTTTCTAAGCAATTTCTGATCGAAGGGAAATCGTTTGATCGATGGATTGAATTCCTTCGAATCGTTCGATTCGAATGATTTAATCGTTCGATTCGGTAAATCCTTCGACTTTGATATTCGAAGTCGAAGGATTTTACTTCAATGGCCGAATTTCGAGGTTTAATTAACCCTCGATATTCGACCCTTAGTAAATGTGCCCCCAAGTTTACATGTGAAGATTTGCAAGATAACACACTGGTAGTCATGGTAGCGAATTTATTCAAATTTATTTTGAAGACTGCCAAGTTCACATTCTGGACAGGTAGGAGGATTGGTTTAAAAGAGGGGTCAAAGAGGCCACGTGAAAATGGAAAACAATGCTGTTCATAGTTCCTATCATGCTAATACACCTTGCCTCCATGAGGTCTCTGACCCCATGCTTGTTTTACCAAACAGTCTATGCTAATTGGAGTAAGATTCCTGAGTATATAACCAGAAATATTTTTGTACAGGTTATTCTGAAGTGAGAAAGCCAGTCGGATGACTAGTGAAACATTTTTAAGGAAAAAGAAACTTCAGCAAGTCCAATTGTTTTGACTTATTACTATAGATATAAAATAAAATAGAAATAAAATTGAACACTAATTGCATTTTGTCTTAGAATACCATTATCTACATCATGTTAAAGTTATGAACTAGAAAATTGACTTACGTGAAAGATAATCCTGTCCAGGCAATAACAAATGCAAAAATAAGAGTTCACACCAATAAGATCAACCTCAATTTTTTATTTTCTTTGACTCTTTCTTTTGACCAAATGTGTAACCTTGAAACGCAATATAACATTACTTTACCTGCTCTCCAGGCACACCGTCAGTGCCAAATTCTCCATCATCGCCCTGCATAAATGATCAAATGAAAATTAAATCAGAAACTTAGACCAAACAGTTACTTTAGGTAATTATTCTTTGTTATGTCTTGCTTAATGTTTTTACTATATAAAGTAGTGCCTGAAAAAAACATAAATGTAGAGCTAAAGCTTAACCAAGAAGCAGGAATGGAATGGTGCACATTTTGTTTTGGGCATCTGTATCAATCCAACGCAACACAGCCCTTTAGCAATGAAGATCTGTGTCTCCAAAGATGCCCCTGTAGCTCAACATCTTTTTTTTGTTGATTCACTACACATGCTCTGTGCTGCTGTCAGTTACTGAGCGTAGTTATGGACTTATATACTGTATCAATTCTTTCATGATAGGCCTTTGAAGGCCTGCATCATAAGAGTTAAAGAGATACTGAAACTTTAGGCTATGACATTAAATGTAGCATATGAAATACAGCATTTCAAGCCATATTATTTTTTACTGTTTAGATCTCCTTTAACTAAGCTTAGGCAATATATTTAGTAATTAAAGGCATTTCCTATATGAAATAATAGGTTGTAGACTATTATACATAAATACACTATTAAACTGTTAGTTAAAGGCCATTATGTTTTCTTTAGAATGATCTTTGCTTTTACAATGGGTAACACCCAGATGCACTAGATGCTTACACTGTAGGGCAGGGATCCCCAACCTTTTGAACCTGTGAGCAACTTTCAGAAGTAAAAGGAGTTGGGGAGCAACACTAGCATGAAAAATTCTCTTGGGGTGCCAAATAAGGGCTGTGATTGGCCATTTGGTAGCCCCTATGTGGATTTTCAACCTACATTGAGGCTCTGTTTGGCAGTTCACCTGGTTTTTATACAACCAAAACTTGTCTCCAAGCCTGGAATTCAAAAATTAGCTGCTTTGAGGCCACTGGGAGCAACATCCAAGGGGTTGGAGAGCAACATGTTGCTCATGAGCTACTGGTTGGGGATCACTGCTGTAGGGGAAATTTGCTACGAAATAATAATTTTTCAGGGGGAAAAAGTGGAAAATAATTATTTTTAGAATGTATAACACAAAAATGTACTAATTTGCAGAGTTCAAGCAAATTATTAAATCAGATTTCAAAAAATGTTAAGCTCTGCTTCTTTTCACTGCCTTATAAAACACAATAATTCATTTGAATTTGGAAAAAACAAACTGTCCAGATAAATGATGTCAGCGACTTCCAAAGAAGCTCAGATTGATCAGGAATAGAAATGACAGGACAGATGTGGGGACACATGGTACAACCATCTGGAATTGTCTGGCCCCAACATAATTAAAAGAGAAGCAAAGAAGGCGATATAAAAATGAAAAAAGAAAAATGTTGATGCTGTTACTTTCCAAATACATGTTTATCCTAAAAGTGAACAGGGCTTCTTTTTATTATCTGTTAATTTTGCTAGTTCGTTTAAGTTTGGTTAAGTTTGTTTAATTCATGTTTCCTTTAATATCTTCATTAGAAATGTATAATGTGGTTTTGTGATAATAAAGAGTTTTCTTTTCTTTTTCTAACTTTGGGGGCTTAGAGCTATATACTGTATATATATATATATATATATATATATATATATATATATATATATATATATATATATATATATATATATATATATATATGTGTGTGTGTGTGTAGTAAAGTGGTACTTCTGTTAGTAAATGTATGACAATGTTAGATTCATTTTGATTCTCTTTCCAACAAGGGCTGCAGTGTAACAAAAAAAGCATGGCCATTATAGTGTGGCTTCCCTGGAGTTCCTGAATGGTGTGACTCCATCTTTATACTGCAGCTGATTAATCAATTCACTTTTCGTACATGATAGGAGTAGGAGTTCTAGGATAAGCATGATCCATTAGGTTATTTGGGGGGAGGGGGGCTAGAGGCAGGTTGTGGTTTTTTTTTAACTACCCAAATAAACATATTCGTAAAGAAATGGAAGCTTCTTTTCATATGTGTTGCATGGCACAGATCCTTGTCTAACACCGTCTTGCAATAGTTTGCAGGCCTATCAAACTCAAAAGAGCCAATTTGGATATAACACAACATTTGCTAGGGGCATTATCCTCAAATACTCCAGAACTGTATAATTCTGAGATTGAACCCTAGATATTTTCTGATTCAAATACAAGAGGGTCAGAATGCTCAACACCCTTGAACTTGATTCAAGTTGTGTCTCTTTGTGGTTTCTATGGCATACAAACATTTTATTGGAAGAGTTTCTATGGTTATTTTACCATAGTTTGTTGTTAGTTATTTGTCATTGCACTTTGGGGATCATGCATATGGGGAAATCAAGAGAATAGTTTACTACTTGCCCTACATCTAGCAAAGATATCAGTGATCCCAGGGTGCTATTTAACTGCATCCCATATAAACTGCCAGACAATCAGGGAAACTTGGTGGAAAGTATTATCACATCTAGAGAAAGTCAAATAGTACCAATTTGGCACAGTCATAGTGGAAGGACAGATGATGATAAGCAATTTGGTCTGGAAGCTATAAAACAGAGAAACAACTTACCTTGTCACCACGAATACCTCTGGTACCCTGCAATGGAAAAACAAAAGTTCAAACACATGCAATAAAATAAAAAGAGTATGATTTATAAATACAATAGGTATTTTAAGTTTCTTTTTCAAAATGAGTTCCCTATCCCCCCAACAAAGAAACAGCTCTGTAAAGATCACTACTCCCAAAGCGATCACCAGAATGGACAGGACTGAAATAATAATCTTGTCTGTAAACAAAAACTATGTTTGAGTTTCTATATGCATGAGCACAAGTATGACAAAAACATGTGCATGACATGGAAGAGTTAAATAGCAAAAACACAAAAATTATTATTATTATGTTAATACCCCTTATCATATAAGATGGAGGGATAGAAGACTTAAATTATGAGGGTAGACTGTCAAGGTTGGGGTTGTTTTCTCTGGAAAAAAGGCGCTTGCGAGGGGACATGATTACACTTTACAAGTACATTAGAGGACATTATAGACAAATAGCAGGGGACCTTTTTACCCATAAAGAGGATCACCGTACCAGAGGCCATCCCTTTAGACTAGAAGAGAAGAACTTTCATTTGAAGCAACGTAGGGGGTTCTTCACAGTCAGGACAGTGAGGTTGTGGAATGCACTGCCGGGTGATGTTGTGATGGCTGATTCAGTTAATGCCTTTAAGAATGGCTTGGATGATTTTTTGGACAGACATAATATCAAAGGCTATTGTGATACTAAACTCTATAGTTAATATAGGTATGGGTATATAGAATTTAATTAAAAGTAGAGAGGGGTGTGTGTATGGATGCTGGGTTTTCATTTAGAGGGGTTGAACTTGATGGACTTTGTCTTTTTTCAACCCAATTTAACTATGTAACTATGTAACTAACTATGAATTTGGCATTAAATAACTATTAACATAAGTGTGCTTTTGTGTGTCGTCATTAAAGCAAAGTACGTATATCTGACCATCCCCAAGAAGATCCCAAGATTTATGTAAATCAGATCCTTGCCTTTAATCCCCTACGACCAGGACATCCACTATCACCTCTTGTGCCATTCAGCCCACGGAATCCTCGTTCACCCTGAAATCACACGACACTTTTACGATATAGTAAATATGAAATGAAATTCACAGGAAAAAGTGAATTAAACTGGTAAAGAGAAGCAAAAGACAGAAGAAAAGAGCAAACACAGAACAGAAGATAAAAAACATGAACTAAAGAATGCTGCTTTGATTACAGCCACAGAATGAATACAGTACCTGATCTGATGCACAAACTGTATATTGCTTAAAAAAACCAAGTATGTCAGAAGAAGGTACTGTATTAATGCTGTGGCTACAATCTTATTATAAGAGCTTTATGCAAATTGTACACCATGGCCCTAAAATCAGTGTAAGCCACAAAAAGCAAAAGAAGTAATAAGAAGTTACACATTCTGCTATTAATATACACATTGCAGTATAAATATGTAATATCAGATTTATTGAAGCTGTACTTACATGGCCACCTTCTTCGCCAGGATGACCTTGAGATCCCTTTATACCAGGCTGTCCCTGAAAGATGCCAAAAGACTAGTCCATTAAATATCCAGACAAAAGTGTATTATTAAATCTAAAGGTTATTTATAAAGAGATACTGAACTACTGTGGTAAGGGGTACAAATATGTGACCCCAAGCAGTGCAAAGTAAACTGTGCTACTTGTGCTGGTTCTGCACAATGTCTTAGTGGCTTAACCACCAAGGCCTTGGATAGCACCCAAGCCCCTCCCCTCACTGGGCCCCCTGTGGATTCCACTGGGTAATCATTTAGATAAAGATGGTGGTAACATATGCTAGCGGTTGCATGAGATAGAGGGCAGATGAAGGGGGCTAGTTGCAAATTATACACGCATGCATGTGTGGCTCCAGATATGCTGTTGGAGCCTACTAAATAAACACCAGCAGGCAATAATTAAAGCTGGCCATAGACGCAAAGATCTCATCGTACGAATCAAGGATCGGTCGTTTGGTCGATTGGACAGGTTAGAAAATTTCTGGCAGCTGCGGTTAATATCTCTGCGTATATTGCCGATCGTACGATTTTCAGTGGGAGGCTGTCACTAGCTTTGTCTATCCTACGATTGCTGTCAGGGGCAGAACATCGGCTGATCTGTTCTTTAACTACTTTATTTGGTCAGAATGGTAAGACTTTGATCTGAATGGTTAGTGGCAGGTCGGGAGATGGGAAAGTCTGATCGTACATTGATTCGTATGATCGGATCTTTGCGTCTGTGGCCAGCTTTAAGATCATCCCCCATGAGACCCTTTCTTGTACTTCAATAATGGTCTATTGCCATATACAATTTTCACCCACCAACATACCATTTACAGTCAAGTACAAATCACTGCACCCCAATAACAGCAGGTGCAAACATGGAGTTGCAATGTCCATTGTGGGTAAAAATGATATGTCTTTATGCCTGCTTGTCTGCACTTTACACGTCCATGTCCATCTTATTAAAATTTTCCTTCTGCCAATTCATCTGTGTCAGTACATGACTGTTAAATTATTCATACTCCAAAGAATATTTGGCAGACACTCACAGATCACACAAACAGGTGTGAATGAAATGTCCTTTACCGCAAAAACGTATCCTGTACAATTTACAAAAATAGCCTTAAGTGCTTCATGCTATTGGGCACTTAATCATACTAAATCGTAGCCTCTGATTAAGTGCAGTATAGCATGAAATGTGTAAGACTATTCTGGTACTCAAAACGTTTTCTCAATAAAGGACTCTTTGTTTTTATGCCTGTTCATGTGCTCTATGATTCATACATTCTTTGAATTACCTCCACATGATGTAGGTCTGGGGCATGTGCACCTGGACCCCATGTTTCTACTGGTGAGCCCTAACTTTCAGACCTATACATTATATAAACCAGTTGGTGCTAAATGTATACATACAGATAAGCATCTCTGTAAAGTAAATTATATTAGGATACATTTATGAGGCATTTGCAATATGCAAAGTGTAGAATGTTCAAGAATTTTAACCTACGATTCAGCATTATTTCTAAGAACTGTAATAACGAATATGCAGAACAATGTGTTGACTGAAAATAATATATCTCCTCTGCAGCTATTAATGGTAGTGATGTTATTTCACATTCCTGTAGCTTTATGGTTACATGTGATTTAAGCTGAATACCATATACTTTTGTGGCAGTTCCAGTTGGGAATTATACTGGTACCTCCATTGAACAGATTTTTATTGGGAACAGGACTTGAGCATTTAATGCATATTTTATTGCTCCTCATCCCCAGTATACCCTTCTCAATTCAAGTGGCATCAAATGACGCGGCAGCCCTGTTTTTGGGCACCTCTCCACCAGCACTAAAAAAATGTTCTGTGTGCTAATATTATTATATTTATGGCTATAGATGGATGAATAAAAGTGCCATCCATTGTGACAGAAACCTGTATGACACTATACACTAATGTGGGAGCAATGTGGGAGCAATTTAGCCATAAGGTTATCTTTTTAACTTTTTAGTTCCACCCAGTGAGGTTGCAAAATGTATTGAGTTAAAATCAAGAGATATTTAATACCACCTAGAAATTCTATTATTTGTATAGAGAACTAATTGTCAGCATTTATGCTTTGGGAGTTGGCTCATGAACTGCTGCCAAGGAAGCTTTTTTCTAATCAAGATAAATATTCAGAAGCTCAAAGCAAAGGCTGTACATTATCCAAAAGTGAAGTGGTCAAAAATATAATTGGCCTTCATTTGATTTATAACCAAATGACCAGCCCTACATCTGATTTTTCTCATGAGAATTTACTAGAAACATTGCCAAGATGAGCTCTAGAAGAAACAGAAGCTAGACTCTTTCAGGGAATCATGGACAAAATAAATCTTGACCTGGACAGGCGAAAAATTCAGCCTTCAAGATAAAAGAGTGTGCTGGGTGGTTGAACAAAACACACCAGTCTGCACTAAAGCAAGCCTCAGCTATAAGATGTTAGCACATTTTAAAGATCACTTTGAACAAAAGAAAACAGGAGAAACAAAATTGCTGCAAGATTTTTCTAATCTCCATAAATTGGCTAAAACTGTGAGAATTGAATAATAAAGCCTTGAAGTGGGAAATGGCAAATTGATTTTACACTTTATGTGCAGTTTAATATGCTGTTCTCGTACAAATACTCATAACTATTTTTTCCCTGACTTTTGTATGTGCCCGGCTGAATACAACATATGGTTTATTACACTGAAACAAAGTAGCTAAAGCCAAATACATTAACGTGGTGAAGGTTTGGGGAGTGTGACTTCTGTAACCACACTACAAGGGCTGGTCAGCTTCCCAGTTAGTTGGAAATTAAGCAAATTACTACACAAGAAAGTCTGCAAACTGTAAAAAGTCTGATGTCTGCTCCATATTTTTTGTACTTTGTAACTTGCCCCACCCCTGTTGCACCTCCTAGCTTCTTGGGTGTCATTTTTGTGTTCCTGTTATAATTAATAAAAATGAGTAATACCTGTTTGTGTATGAAATTGCTCAGTTCACATTATGAAGGACTGTCAGGGATCCCAAAGAGGCCCTGAACTTATTTTTTTTTCTTAATAAAAGCCCCCACCTTATATTAAATTTCAGTAAAACCATATTGTTCTGCACTACTCTGTACAGGGAGTTGGGGCACCTAACAGTGTGGGGGAAAAGAGGGTCAAAGTTATATAATAGATGAAGTTGAAAAAAAGACACGTCCTACAAATGTAACCTTTTTGTATTAGTGGACACCCTGGATTAATCCCTTGATTAATTTTGTACTAAAAGTTAATTTTGGTCATGTCAAGAGCTCCCAAAAACTGATTAGGGATCTTCCCCAGAACTGTTCTTGAGAAGCCCACAAGAAAAGACACTGCACATAGTCTTGGCATTAAAGTACTGTCTATTACTATGTGTGTTGTTATGTTGTGAGTGTTTGAGGGTCTTTCTATGTTCTAGAATTCTACTGGTAACGGAACCTGCTATTAGTGTAGCAAACCTTCACTCCTAGAGTCCCTGGTGAACCTAGAGGTCCTTCTTGTCCTAAACATTTGCAAACGACATTGCAGCATTTCCTTTCTGCAACAGTATCCTGCAAAATACATGAAGAGAAGTATTAGGAGTTATAGTTTGTGTTTTATATATATATATACATATGTATATATATATATATATATATATATATATATATATATATATATATATATATATATATATATATATATATATATATATTCTGTATATACAGTATATATATCCAAATATATCCAAATGTGGACTCTTTCTCGATGACCTACCATTTCTTTTAGCATTAAACTTGGCAAATCAGGCAGGACAATGCTCAGAGGTTGCTGGTAGGAAAATCCTCTTCCAAACTCTAAGTTTTGCAGCTCTTTAAAATCCTGCACATCCTCAAGAGCAACGAATAACAGTGCATCCAACCCTAGATCACAAGAGAGACTGAGATGTCCATGTCTCTAAGCAGCAATAAGCAATTAATTCATACTGAGTGTAGTAAACATATGAAAGCAGCACCATAGCTGTGGGAACTCTGGAGCTCTGCCGGCGAAAAATTTGCTTCAAAATTGCCGCAAGTCAAAATTATTCGGAGACCCATTGACTTTGATGCATTTGGACAAAATAGTTGCGCGTATAAAATTTTTTGCTGGTGTCAAAATCATTTTGACGCCCTTTGACTTCAATGCGTTTTGCAAACTTTCCGCCATTTCGCAAATTATTTTGCAAAGTGAAACGGGACAGCTTTGTCACTACCTTTAATGAATGGTGTGTATTTACGCCACAACTGTAGCAAACAGACTTTCTGAAACTGATATTCCCTGTAAAGTGCAAGGAAAATAATAACCAATGAGCTTTAGATGAAAATTCTTGCCAAACAAGCTTTTATATGATCTTCCCATATGAACTGACATAGCCTCTAAAAAAACTGATGTTTGTAAGATATTATGAAATTTACATACTCTCTCCTCTCATACTCTACCAGTATAAAATTTAAAATTGGGGAACATGAACTGAACCCCAATACTCTGTTACTTAACTAAAGGGATACAGAGGACTATAAAGTAGGTGGGTCATCACCCTATTGTCTATGAGGTGAGACGTATAACATTGTTAGCTCCATTCTCAAGAGCCTCCTTATTGAGGCAAAGTGTGAAAGATCAATGCCAATCACTGATAGACCTGGGTGCAGTGCAGCTTTTCCCATCTACCAGACAGGGCATAGACTACAGCGGTCACAGTTGCAGTTTACCCCACTTAACTTCTTTTAGCAGGTGGTAACTACAGCCTCCAGAGTGCCTTGTGTCCTCCAGTGATCCTTCCTTGCTGAATGATGTGCAAGGGTATGAAAGGGGCTGTTGGTGTCACAAACATGTGACCACCTACTTCCAGTGCATTCAGTTAGTCCTTTTAGTGGCAGGAGGAACCCTTGGGGAAAAAATAAGGCCTTGTGCATGTTTTTGCACTTTGTAACATTATGGGGTGTCATCAGAACATTGGCGCAATTTCACCAGCAAAGGCAATAAAAGTCAAAGGATGATTTAGCCCAGTGTACTTACCAGCAGCAACTAATCAGCATGCTTTTTTGAGGAGCCTATTATGTGTTAGAAAAGAAATGTAATGGTTGAGTGGTTGCTATAAGTGACCTGCACTGGTGTCAATTTGCATCACAATCTGGTAAAAATGTTGCATGCTGAAAAGAGGCAGAAATTGGATTGAAACTTGATAACAAAGTAAAATGACTATGAGTATTGAGAGAGTGCCTGTATTTATATCTGGAACTAGATCAGGACTATGACTAATATGCTGGCAAGAGTACACAGCTTTTGTTCAGTGTATACAGTATGGATATATAATGTGTAAGAGAAAAGGAAGTGACCTCAAGTATTCCACATAGAGTTGCACGTGCTCTTCCACTTCCAGACTTTGGCAATGGTAATAGTAACTTTTATCCCTGTGCTTCTTAATACACATAGCTATAAAACGCACACACAGTAGTATAAGTGTCTGCAATAAAGTGTACCCAAATGAATCCAGTCTGTTCTGGATTACCAGCTATAAGTAGGTGTTATTTTTGGCAACTGCAGTGTCAATATTGGAAGATGCTTGTAACATTTTCCAAACTGGTTTGCTTCAGAGATTCATTCTCTGCTAAATAGCAATAATAAATTGACCAATATAATTATACTAATTCGAAAGTACTGAAGGGATTCCCAGTTTTTTTTTTTTCTTTCTTGTAAGCTAAAATGTTAAACCTAATAATTTGTTTTTTAAATTCTAAAGCACAAAAATGGATTCTGACTTCCAGATAGTAGAGATTGTGTGGTTGCACACGCACATGCAATAAAAATGTTACCAAAAATACAACGTAAATCTGTGTCACAGTATTTTCACTAAAGAGAGAATTTTTTTTTAACCTATATGCTTAGGTATATGATCTATTATCTACCGCAGGCCCACCGGCAGTTTGCGCTAGAGCGTAGGTGCTAGCAAAAGCTCTTCCAGAGGGGGGTCGGGGGGCCCGGCTGCATGGTTGCACTGTCTGCACCCGGGCCAGACAAGCAGTAGTTCTGTTACTGATTATCTGGAATGTTTGGGACCAGGGTTCTTTTTAAGATAAGAGATTTTTCTGTATTTTGGATCACCAAAAAAATGTTTTTGGATCACCATACCTTAAGTCTACTACTAACAAATTTAAACATAAACTCAACAGGATTGTTTGGCCACAAATATGGATTCAGGTAGCTTAGTTACAATTAAGAACAAGGTACTGTTTTATTATTACAGAGGAAGATGGAATATTTTTTTAAAAAAATAGCTTAAAATTGGCTCTATGTGAGATGGCCTTCACATATTATAATGATATCTGGATATTGTCTCTGGAGATCGAATACCTGTATTATCAAATAACACTTGCAATTACTAGAAAGAAAGGTGTGAAACTACAATACATAAGCATCATATAGGGCAGCTCATAGTAAAATGGCACAGGAGGTGGTTTTGCATTTTCCATTGCATTTTTAATTTTTCCAATTACCCTATTAAATATTCTCATAGTTTAAAAAATATAATGAATAATAATAATTACATCAAATACAGGTATGGGATAAGTTATCTAGAAACCCATTATGTAGAAGATTTTGAATTAAGGGAAGTCCATCTCCCATAGACTCAATTTCACATTTTTAAAAACTGTTTCCTTTTTCTTTGTAATAATAAAACAGTACATTGTACTTGATTCTAACTAAGATATAATTAATCCTTATTGAAGGTAAAACCATTCAACCGAGTTTAATTAATGTTTCAATTATATTTTAGTAGACAAATTATGGAGATCCAAATTATGGGAAGAACCCTTTTCCAGAAGACCCCAGGTCGAGCAATCTGGATAACAGGTCACATACCTGTATATGAAAATGTTTCATTGCTGTTCTTGGAGGAAAGGCATCTGGAAAAATATTTGTACATTTTTTTTGCAAACTTTTAAACATATCTAAAAAGCAACAATAAGTATTCCTAGGGTTATACTCTCTTATATACAATATGTGTAGGACAAACCATCTACTGTACATACAAACAGGTAATTAATACAGTAATTAATTATAGTCTGACAGTAGTACTATATATGATTGTCACTATGTACAACATTTGATTTCTGTATACCTTGTTTCCGAAGAGATTCAGTAGTCACCTTGAGTACTTCAGAACTTTCATCCAGTCCATCAGTGAAAACCAGAATTATCTATAAATCATAGCACTGAATGTTAACATAGAGATACAGACACTCCATCCCCATCTACTTCAATTAAAACTTAAATTCTTCACTTAACTTCTTATTTGATATTTTGTGATATAAATGTAACATCTGTGAATCACTTGAACTCAATAACCTCTGTGCTGTAGGTGTGTGGGGAAACTTTTGTGGGAGGGAGATAATAAAAGAAACCCACTGTCGGTGGTCTGGGGTTGTTTGAAAATAATTTCTTTTTCAGGGGTTGAGAGGGGCAGATGATGGTGGAGGTTGACATACAATGTGGGTGCATTGCACAGCATGGTGGTCAGTTTGTATGTTCTCCCTGAGTCTGTGTATGTTTCCTACAGGTAGAATGATTGGCTCCTGATAAAATTGGCCTTAATGTGTGAATTTCAAGCTCCAATGGGGCAGGAACTGATGTATAAAGAGCTGTGAAATGTGTCAGTGCTATATAAATAAAGGATAATAATAACCCAATAGACTTCAGATGCAAAAGCTTTTTTTTTATTTCCCCTACTCCCCATTAAGTTGGATAGCCTGTATCAAAAATGTATTAACAAATGTTGGAGGCAATTATGAAATATAAGTACTCCTCCCCCTCATCCTCCACCAGGATAAATGTTATTGTTGGGGAACTCAAGTCTCTGTTGCTTAGCGTAAGGGATACATAGGTCTATTAACCAGGCAAGTCATGCCGCTGAACCATCACCCCATCATAAAAAAAATAAAGTTCATAGATAATCACCCTTTCATCCATAGATAATTACTAGAATCTTCTCTTTATAGATTGAAAAGTTTATACATATCCATGGCCTTACTGCTTACAGTGATTAGTGCATTATTGCACTGTAGCAATAATCTTAGGATAGCCGCAGTCATGCAGGATATCTAGGTAGGTATTTTCTACATTATTGCATACTGATAATGTCATGCCTAAATTACAAAAATGTCACTCAAATAGTGAGTTGATAATTATGTTGTATTAGGAAGTGACCTCATTCACATGCACTTACTTTTGCATTTTGAGCTGGCAAACCTCTGTATTTATTCCACAGGGACTGAAGAAACCTTGCATTTAAATATGTATCAACAGTAGACTGTTCATTTATAAACTTCTTTATGATGTCCTCATTGAACTTCTCAAAATCGGAATCAAACGTCAGTCTGTCCTGGGCAGCAACGGCGTATCTGAAGCGTATGTTAATCTGAGATCCCGAAGCGCAGCTTATATTGCTAAGTGAGGAAATGCGTTGAAGCACCGGAGGGAGGAGCTGCTGCAATTTCTGCTGCACACGGGGGACAGTAGATAATGTTGCTCTTCTTGAGTAGTCAACTGATACGGTGATATCTAAATTGCATTCTTTGCCTAAAATTTAGAAGAGGTAAATAACAGTTTTAGAGTAACGTCTATATATTTGGATATCGATCTAAACAATATCTTGCACAACTGAGAGCCATACTGCAAAAATCCTAAGGTTCAGTTAAACATCTCAATATGCAAGCTATATAGTCCTGACTACCATTGACCCCATAGTGTCACTGCTTAGCCCAAATGTTTATTGTAGAAAAATGACTTGCTAGAATGTCCCAGTCCAATACATGGATTGATGTCTGTGTAGCTCAGTTGAAAAAAACAACAAATTACATGAAAAACTAGCTAATCTAATGGCATTGCAGTCATGGGTTTTGTGTCAATTTTAATATGTAAATAAGGACTCTATGTGGATCCATTATTGCTCAAAGGGCACTACCTATGCTAATATCTGTTTAACTTTACACCGTATAACATTCTCTGGACTGAGGAACATTGGTTATAATTTCCAGTTCTTGGCTCAGATCTCTAAACAGAGTCTCATCAAATAAGTTAGTTAAGGAACTGTCAATGGTAGTGATAAGCTAAGAAAATCATGTAATTATGGTAATCATTTCTGAAATGATGTGTCAGGATAGAATCTGGGAAGTGGAAGCTCCGTCTTCAGGGCACATTCTGCTGAAATGCAATGGTAATAAATGACCTTGCATCAGTTTCAGAGTATGTGGCACTGAAGGTGCCATTCTAGGGTAAGGTATCACATTTGGCCAAGCCAATACCTGCCTGATTATATAACCAGTACACAACTTGTAATGCTCCTTATACACATTAGAAAGATCAGCATAGTTATAAATCAGTAAACATATCCCTAGCAGGAGTACAAGGGTTAACTGTGTTTTAAAGGCCAGTCTTACTATGCCGGTTAATATTACAGACATGTATTAAAGGGACTAGGAGGATTTATCAAAAGTTGGGAAAGGGAATTTGGACAAGCTGGAGATAAGGGATAGTAGAGCATCTGCTGCTTCAGAGAATAGGCAGAAAGTAATAGGGGGTTGTGGAGGGTTCAGGCAGACCTAGAGCAACGAATGGACAGAAGACTTGGTCAGAACTGGGTAGTGTATTTGGTTCAGGTATTGGTTAAATAATT